>NC_141758.1:12651357-13251357 GCF_982258835.1 Parasteatoda tepidariorum | reverse complement strand
CATAGGATACTTTTTATCCCGTGCGATAAACCGTTCCAGCGATATCAGTGAAAGTCGAAATGGAATTTTCTGATTGGTTAAAAGCTAGCCATTGTTTTAAATTTTGCTATAAACGATTCAATTTTCAAATATCTTGAAGATAACAACAGTGATATTTTCTATCTTATAACTCTATTCATTTAGAAAAGTAAATTAAAGTAAATTGCATATACTTTAATTTTTAATTCGCGCTTTTCTTTATGTCAGGTGAGCACAAGCAAGTAAAATCAACGAGAATAGATTTCTTAATTGTTGGTCGTATCACGGATTCAGTACTGTGAAAACTGTTTAATAAATATAAAGACAAAAGCAAATTTCATTCAAATTGCACGTTTTCAGAAATATTTATATTTAGTACGTAATCTTAGGTTAGCAAAATTAAATATACTTTTCGAAGATTTCAGTGCTGTGACAGTTGTCATTTGAAAACTATTAGTTTGTTTGTTTATTTATGCAAAGTTTTCGAATTCATCCATTTTATTTCTTTCATTTATAAAATTGATTTTTGTTTTAAATCTTATAATTTTCATATTTCTTATTCATCTCATTTTTATTGCTCTTTTTATTATTTAAAATATGTATGTGATATTTCGATTTAGCAAATTTGCGACCACTGCCAACTTTTACATTTCTTTTTCGTTGTCAGAAAGAATATTTGCAAAAATATGCCACCTAAGCAAATCGCTCTTAGTCGGTCGACATCTCAAGCGCGCAAAAAGAGAACTACCCGTGTTTCAGAAACATCGGAGCAACGGGAAAAAGACTTGAAACTAATCGAGAACAGAATGCTTTTGCCCGTTCCTTAGAAACGTCTGAGCAACAGGAAAGAAGACTGTCAACAAATCAACTACGAACTACACAAGCCCGTTCGTCGGAAACATCAGAGCAACGGGAAGCAAGAATGAAAACCGACCGAGAACGCATTTCGCTATTCAGACGCTGCCAATACTCTGATTTGAATTTCAGTGCATTTCACTATGATCCGACAACAAACTATAGTCTTCCCCCAAGTGTCATCATCGGAGAAATATATCAATTATGTATGTTTTGTAATGCTCTCAAATTTAAAAATGAAACAGCTGAAATTTGCTGTTCTAGAAGCATACAGAAACTACAAGATTTTACGTCGCCTGCCGAGACATTATCAACCTTCGTATCAGGTCAAACAAACCAATCGAAACATTTTTTGGCGCATATACGCCGGTACAATTCGTGTTTCTAAATGACTTTATTCGGTGCTACACGTATCCTGAACGAGAATTACATCCCAACATTCAAAGTGCAAGGCCAAATTTATCATCGTGCAAGGATCACTTCTTTCAATGCCTAACGCAGATCATAAATTTCTACAAATTTATTTCATGGATAACACAAATGATCAAGTCAATCAACGTTGTCAGGTAAACAATGGCACTAAACGAAAAATTGTTACCGTATTACAAAAATTTTTCGATCAACATAATCAGTTAATTAGGCTGTTCACAATTGCCCTAGACTAAATGTCATCCGATATTTACAAAGTTGTTATTAGAGCTGAAAAAACACCTGTAGGCCACCACAAAGAAAAATACAATGCGCCAACATTGGATGAAGTGGCTATTGTTATAGTTGGCGAAGAATTTACCTCCCGCGATACAGTTCTTCATCGCAGAAATCGTGACGTTCAAAGAGTTCTCAGAAACGTATCGATCATATGATGCATTGCAATATCCTATTTTATTTTGGTGAGGAGAGGAGGGATATTATTTTAACATAAAATTAAGAAGTCCGCAAACAGGCGAGAAAACCAATAAGAAAGCAAGTGCAATAAGTTTTTATGCATATAGATTAATGATTGCCAAAACGCTGATAATCATACTTTAAAATGTCGACAATTAGTTCATCAATACATTGTCGATATGTATGCGAAAATTGAAACTGAACGCCTACTGTATATTAAATTAAATCAAACCAAATTACGTTCAGAAGAATGCATTCATTTACGGGATGCAATAATTAATGATGGTAACGTTAATCCTAATGATGTGGGGAAAATGATTATATTGCCGACTACATTTGCAGGGAGAAAAACTTGGACTCCCTGCAAATGTAGTATTCATACATGTCTGAGTATTCATACATGTGCCTTGGACTCCAAGGCACATGTATGAATACTCACAGGATGCAATGACATATGTTCTCGCATATGGGCTCCTAGATTTATTTATTACATTTACGTGCAATTCTGCTTGGGTTGAAATTAGAGATATTTTGTTACCAGGACAATCATCATCGGATCGTCATGATATTACAGCACGTGTGTTCAAACAAAAATGATAATCTTTACTTGATTTCATTGTGAAGCGTCATGTTTTTAGAGAGACACGGTGTTGGGTGTACTCTATTGAATGGCAAAAACGAGGATTGCCTCAGGCACACATTCTAATTTGGCTTATTGAAAAAAAACCACCTTCTAAAACTGATCAGATATCAGCAGAAATTCTTGATGTCACCATAGATCCAGTCTTATTTCAGATCATTGTCCAAAATATGTTTCATGCTCCGTGTGCATCACCATACATGTCTGTTTGAAAATGCACTAATGATATCCTAGAGAATTAACTGCTTTTTTTCACCATTAAATAAAATTTGCATTTAAAATCATAATCGCAAATGTCATTTACACACTTAAATACAAAATTCAAATTCAAATTGAAAGCGTTGCAACGCACGCAGGGTACAGCTAGTTTATAAAATAAATTCCTTGAATGCTACAAACTTCGAAAGGAATTATGTATTTTTTAACTTTTATACGTTTTTTAAAAGTGATAAATGGTTACCAATTTTATTCAAACTCACTTCAAGAAAGCTGAAGTTATTGAAAAATGGAAACCTAAATTAAAAGTGGTAAAACGTGGTGGTAAGTATACTTACCACGGCCTTCAAAAGGGTTAATATCTAAACATACTTTTATACCGCGTTTTCAACGAAATTCATCATTTACCTTTAACCATTTCGCACCGACTGTCACAAATACGTGCCAGCACAAAACCGTATCAATCAGGGTAAAAAGATAAAACTGGTAATCGGAGTAATTCTTTAACAGTTTATTTGTGGGGGGAGTTATAATTGTTTGATTTATTTAATTCACCATTACTTTGAATACTTTGAATTAACATTGATTATATATCAGAATGCCAAGAATCATCTCCATCAACTTCATCGTCAAGCCTTCATGTCATGCGTCAGTCTTTAGTTGGAGCATTCATAGCACGTGAGAAGCTTTGTTCTTATTTTTTCGCCCAAGTTCTTGATCATCAACCAATTTGTCTCACCGTCATCTGGAGCTCTGCGACTACGTCAACCCAACAATGTGCCCGTGGCAACCGAAAGGCCGAAAGGTCCGTGCGGCAACCTCCACAGCCCCGTGATCCCTCATTGAGCCATTACAGTATAGAAGAAATTGATCAGCGAATTGCTGCTCTTCTTAAGCTAGTGAAGGAGAAAAATGTCTTTAACCCGGAGACACTCACTTCTTACCAGCAGGAACTTATCGACTTAGAGCAAGCAAGGAGTCTACGGTGTCCTGTGAAACCTGAATCGACCACGCCCATGGAGGCGGAAAAGTCAAATCTGCCTGAAAAGACGACGGAACCCACAGAGACTGTTTCTTCCTGCGAGTCTCAGCTAGAAATTACGCAGCCGAAATGCCAGCGGAATCCAGGAGACCATTTCTACCCATCTTGAGTCAACACCTGAGATCACTTTATCCAAACCAGAATCGACGGAGCCTTCTACATCGACCAAGAACAATTACCTCCCGAGAAAACTTAAATTTCTCGTGCGAGGTCTTACAGTAGACATCCGAACGGAAGATCTTCGGAAAGATATAGAGAACAATGGTCGACGACCCATCAAGATAGAGCAACTAAGAAAGAGGCATGACAACGGATACAAGCTCCTCTCCCTTTTTCTGGTGATACTCCATGACTTTCCAGAACATCCAACACAAAGAATCTGTTGTCCTTTCCAGTCCAAATCGAGAAATTTAACGGGGGGGCGTTACGCCATCCAATGCTACAAGCGCCAGAAATTTGGACATACACAGAAAGCATGCTCAAGTGATCCAGCCTGCATGAAATGTGCAGGAGCACATTTTACCTACCAGTGCGTGAAGCCTCTCTTCCTTCCGGCCAAATGCATCAATTGTCAAGGCGAATCACCCGGCCTGTTTTACGGGCTGTAGTGTTCGTCCGAGGCGAAATCATCGCACCTTCACGTGTAGACCACAAGATGCCCGCAGCAGTGCAGTGAAGTTCCTAAGGATCATCAAAGAACTTCAGGAACTTTTGAAAGACGAGAAAATCATCTCATTACTCATCTCCCTGCTCCCAGCCCTAAAGACGTAGATGAGGAGCCTCACCATCAAGTCTGCTACATCTTTCATGATACCTTTCATTATTCTATCGCATTTCAGGTTATTTTCCGAACCACCAATACAACCTTCTTATGTATGTCCCTTTGGGAAATTTCATGATGAATGGGATAAGGGCCATTTAGGCCTCAGATGCCCAGTTCTAAAACAACGAACGAACGAACGAACAGTGATTATATATATGATTAAACTAACAATATTTAAAGTAAAAGCAGAATAAGTCTGTCAAAATAGCAACGACTATATTTAAGTTACCGTTTTTTAATTAATTACAACTTGATTCTGATTTTGTACGAATGCTTTTCTGAATCAACCGTCCCCTAGGGGTTAAATAACATCAATGTTTTATGATAGTTAAATTGATTTTAGATTGCTGTTATAGTATAATTAATTTTAAAAAATTTCATATCTTTCTTTCAAATTTTATTTTTATAACTAAAGTGGTAGTAAACCCTTACATACTAAAAGATTGTATTTTAGTATTTGACTGTAATTTAGTTTTAACTTTATTACCTTTTAAAAAAGTTAAAATATGACAAGATCTCAGTATTTTTGTTTTCCAAAACTTTAAATTTGATAATGACACCTGTGCTTTCATTAAATCCGTTTTGATTATTAATAATATTTATTAATTGTATTTTTCATTTTATAGAATGGTGTGTTATCAGCTCTTCCCAATCTAATTCAATTGATCGTAGCTCTCGCTGTTAGTTTTATTGTAGATAAACTTCGTTCTACAGGACGTATGCAGATTACTTCCCTGCGCAAAATTGTCAATTCTATCGGTAAGAAATTTATACAGATCCCTATATATATTTCGAAAGCTAAGAAGTTTATGCCTAAAAGCAAGCAATTTTTAGTAGCAAGAAATAATCAGGGAAAGTGGTGTCAAAAGTGAGAAAAATCTAGAGGATTAAAGATGCCAATGATTTCTTAATTTAAAGAAAATATGTATTGTAGGAAAAATACATATCGAATAATTTTGTGATTTTCAAATCAAAACTCAATATAAGTATATTTCAATCGATTTGAGAAATCTTAGTCAGCCATTTAATTTAAAATGTCAGAAAAACAACTCCTGCAGAAAGCAAAAAACTTGAAATATTAAAGATGCGTGTGTTAATAGGACACACTGCCTGCTAACACACAGGAGCCTCTCTGTTGTCAGTGGTGAAATCAAAAACTGACAGTGACCCCCGAGGCCCCATAATGGAGAGTCAAATAAGAGAAAGCAATTAGAAAAATTGAAATGTAAATGCAAAGATAAATAAATGACAAACAATCACAAAGTAACTCTTAATAATGACTTAAAAGTACACAAAATAAGAAAAATAAATAAAGATAAAGTTACAAATAGAACAGCCACATCAGAGTAACATATAAATTTCAAAATCATTAAGAAAACTTTAGAAATAAATCAAGTGCTGACTGAAAAATAAAACAGAATTCTGTTTTATTTTTTCAAGATTTTCAAAAAAAGGGTCATATCAACTAACTAAAATTTAGTCTTTGATCAACATCAATGAGGAGCACGTACAGACTTGGAACAAGTATGTACTTAGGTCTAGAGCCCCTGAATTAGACAGGCCGACTTATCATTTATTGTTGGAGCAAAGAGCTAACATAAGCACAGCGAATAAATATTTTCCAGTGTTACTTTATTAATTGTAATTCTTGGATTCATAAGTTCGATTTAGTAGAGTTTAATCCACCACTATTTCTAAACAATGCGTAGGCTTATATAATTCACCACTTTATAGTACGTATTCAGAGATGCCAACTTGCTTCACACAACAGATATATATTTTAAAGTGGTAGTTTATCAATCGTAATTCTTGGTTTAATAAATTCAATTTAGTAAATTTTTATCCACCACTATTTCTAAATAATTCGTAGGGTTGTATAATTCACCATTTTGTGGTTCTTACGTCATGCTGTACCTTTTAAAAAGCGAGCAGAAATAGTCAAATATTTGCAAAATTTACTTTGTAGTTATTTACCGTTTTTTTAATTATTTTTACGTGTCCGGAGCAGTTGGCATCTCTGTAATAACATAACGAATACTAAAATAACGTTAACTTGTGAACTTGTTTGCTCCAATATTGATTGATAGGTCAGCTCTGATAGTATAGGAGCCTTACTTAGGTCCAGTCATCGCCTCTTACATCAGAAATTTTCCACACGGTTTTTTATAAGTAGTTTGCGCAGACTGTTTAAAAAGTAAACCAGCTGTGCGCGTGAACCCAATTTTTTTTTTACCATAAGTTATTGAGATAAATTTACCTCATATATTTGAGAATTGCATTTGTGGTGGTCGACAAGTAAGTAACACAAACTAGTCATATTCATAAATTAAGCAAATTTTTGAAGATATATTTGCTACCACATTCCTAATTTTACTAGATTTTGTATTAAACGGCAATTATTGTTATATTTCTATTAATCTCATTATTCTTTCAAATTAATTAAAAAAGACCATTATTTTCACAGAAAAAATGCTACCACTTCTTTCTTCAAATACTACTTTTAAAGTATTAGATAAATAACTTAGTTTAACGAGGTTCTACTCACTTTGCTAAGTCCTTTATGAGTAACCCGGTCTCGTGCAGTTGGGTAGATACGTGCGCCGTTACTAATGCAAGATGGAGTGAGCGTTCGCTTTCAAATGAATCCCAGCGATTTATGGTCGATACGAATTTCGCGTCCGGCTTGACCCTATACAGTTATTACGTAAAATATCCTCAGTAGTAGAGGGATCATGGGTTAGAGTCACTTAACGTTAATCTAAGCGTCAGAGTTTCTCGTGATCTTCCTCTCCATGTAACGCAAATGTGGATTAGTTCCATGAAAAATTCTTCCACGAAAACAAATTTCTCCCAATATACTTGATCCAGGAGTTCCCTTGTCTTCTGGATTGGGTTCAAAATTACAATGCTACCGAGTTGAACATTAGTAGTCGCAAACCCGAAATTTGGTTCGGCTGTTCAACGACAGTTATAAAATAAAAATAATTAACGATACCTTAAGTGGCGAAATAAGACACAAAAACGTACTTTTTCTAAATAAACATTCCTTTTTTTTTGTTGACTAATTCGGTGTTCTGTACCCCAAGCTATAGGGGGTAGCATTTTTGAGGTCATCTCCTTGAACCATTAAGATTGAGTCCTATGTCGGGAATATCCGATTGTTAGATCAAACGTTATTCAAAGATGTCTGCTTTTTTCTTCCTCTTTTTGCGCACTGTACAAGACGCCATACCACGGGAAAGAATTTTCCTCCCAATTTCTCCTTTTCCTTCATTATTAATTTATAATTTAAAGCGTAGAAAGAGTGAGCAATGAAGTTTCAAATACTGAAAAGAAAGTTTGAAAATATATAAATGAAAATAAAAAGAACTTACGCAACGGAGATCTTCTAATAATTTTTTTGCATTTTAATATTTCGAGGTATTTTTTCAGCAATTGAAACTTCATGACTTTTACTCTAAGTTTGCCTGAACTTACTTTCTGTTTCTTTTAAATTTCAAATTAATAATATCTGTGAAAGAGAATTTGCGATGAAAATTACCTTCCGCTGAATGGCGTCCTGTTAAGTTAGTTTGACTGTGTAACACATTTCCTTTCACAATTGAATTAAAACATGCTTTTCAGGTTCGTATGCACCTGCGATATGCATGATAGCTATCGCTTTCAGTGGATGCCATCCAATCGTAATCGTCATCTTATTTTCGATAGCTATGGGTTCCTATGGTTGCATATACTCTGGGTTCAATGCTACCCACATAGACATGAGTCCAGAATTCGCTGGTAAGTTTAGTTCATGCAGTTTTATTGATGTCTTCTGATTCTCAGAGAAATTTTCTCTCCTCTGCGTCTAATCCACTACGACAACCAAGTTCGTCCGGTGGGTTAACGCTTTCGTTGCCGATCACGCGATATAAGATGACGAAATTCTTTCCTACTATTTGTGTTACTTAAACAATTCAAGTGGTAAAAAGATGCATATTCAACTAGAATTGAAGAAAATATGACATGACAATAACACATTTTCTCATGACAATAACATAATGTTTAATTATGTTATGTCCTGATAGATCAAATAGAAATTTTAACTTTGATTTAATCTTTATAAATTATAACTCTTCAATAATTGATATAGTATAACCACCTACATTCGGCAGGCAGTGGACATGCTACCGATTTTCAGCATACAGCTAAAAAAATTATTATTTTACTTTCCAAAGTATTGTTTTTTTTTAGATTAAATAATTTTTATTCTTGAAGCTAAAGTATTAATTTACTGTAAAAAAATTTTAAAGTTATTTTGTTCACGCTTTTCCTTAAGCGAAACACTATAACTTTAGGGCTGTTTTTTCGAAGTTTCCGTCGTCATATGAAAAGATGCTTTTTTTGCAAATAATATGCTATTTTTATAACTGCTGTGATCCTGTAACTGTTACTCGTGACTGTTCGGTTAAATTTAGCCGATTTAAAACCAACGCTGCTTATGCATATTTTGAAAATGGTGCGAAACGTCAACATGAAAAAAAGCTACAGTTTTGTAGAAAATGAAAAGCGCTTGTTGTCTAACTTTTAAATAGTTATAAACTTATTCCAATGCTGCATTACGTGGACTCATAAAAATTCAGAAAAAAAAAACTGAGAATAAGACAGTGATTTTGATATTTTTAATCTAGTTGAAAAATTGTCGCCGAATCGGCGACTTTTAAAGCGGTTTAATAACTTCTAAAATATTTAAATTATTTATCCATTATAAAGCCAGGATCATTCTTCACGTTAAGATGATATATATAGTTTAAAATCATCGCATATTTCTTCAAATGTGAGGCGCTAAAACAGTGGCTTTTTATTTTCCTTGGTGACAGAGATTCGAAAAACAATGTTAGAGACCCTGTTTTATTCAACTGCACATTAATATTTTAATTTAGAACTATTTATTCCAATTAATAAAATCTTTGCACTAAAATTTTTTTTCGTTTTTGAACAAAAAGGAATTATTCTTTTAAATGAAAAATAAGAGAAATTTGTAAATTCACTAAACCACCTAAGTTCTCCCTCGTGAACGTTTTCAAAGGGAAACTCAGTTCATTTTTAAAATTTATTTCACTGAAACTAAAACGTTCGTTTTCTTCAAAGAAGGGGCCAACTTTTTCGCCCAGAAATAGAGTAGTAACTACTACTAGTAGAAAAATTTCTCCTAGTAGTAGTTTATGTTTTAATGTAAGATTCGTTCATTTCTAAAAATATAATTCAAAATCATTTTCCATACAACTACATTATGATACAAAAATCTTTTTAAACGCCGCTTTAGAAATGCCAACTTGCTCCGAACAGCGTGAAAGAAATTTTCCGACTGGTAGTTGTATTATGTAGGATTCTTGGTTTAGCAAATTCGATTTTGAGGCTCTTTACGCACCACAACTTCTGAATGATACAATGGCTTATGTGAAGCACCAACTTTCACCACTTCTTGTAAAAATTTATTCTAGTGATATCTAAATTAAAGTTTTAATGTATTATTTTTTATTAAATAAACTTTCTCCCCTCCGCTATGTAATGCCACTTTGTTCCAGCTGTTTCATGGCGAAATTTTTAAAATGTTGGCAAAATTGACAAAAAAATCTGAAAGCTTTTATTTTAAAATGCCTACCACTCTATAAAATATTTTACAAAAAACGTTGCAGTTATCAAATTTAACCAAAAATCTGCAAACTTAAGTTCTCTTCAGTTTTTTACAATGTTTGACGAATCCGGATCGGTTGGGATCGCTTTAATAAAAATGTTGGCAAAATTACTAAGCTAAGCTTACCATGCTTACCTAAGAGCTTTAGTTTTTAATAATGTTCGACTCCATAAAAAAATTTTCAAAAACCGAAATAATTTTGCTTTGAAATCAGGATTTTGCAATATTTTTTATAACAAAACAGGTAGACGTATTTTTAATTATCAACGTAGTTTAAGAGCTAATAACTAGCCATTTTCTTTTTTTATAAATTGAAAAAGAGAACTTTATTACTGCATGAGGCAAAGAACATGAGGAAAGAGTTCGTCTTCCAAAGAGATGAAACGGGTTCGAATCCAGGCAATGGCTGGTCGATACAAACCCGCATCTAGCTTGCACCGACCACAGAGCTGACGTAAAATATCCTCAGTGGTAGACGGATCATGGGTTAGAGTCCCTTTGACGTCAGGCTAACCGTGGGAGATTCTTATAGTTTTCCTTTTCATGTAACGCAAATGCGGGTTAGTTCCATCAAAAAGTTCTCCATAAAGGCAAATTTCTTCCAATATACCAGAGCCAGGATTTCTCCCTATGCCTGATCCAGGAGTTCCCTTGTTTTCTGGATTGGGTTCAAATTTACAAGGCTCAAGTTGTAGCAGAATTTATGTTTTTCGTATATTTAGTGAATTAGGATTAGTAAATTCGGTTTATGGTGTTTTTACCCGTCACTACTTTTAAATAATTCAAAGGCTCTTATGAAACGCCAATTCGTAACAGTAAATTCTTGATAAGCCTTTATACCTTTAACAGAACAGCAAATTTCGATTGAAAATTTTAGTCAGAGTGGCATGTTTGAAGAATAGAGGTTGCAAAACATTTCAAAGCATTCTTAGTGATTCGGCTGAAGCGGTGCCGTACTGGCTACACTGTGGATTGGAAGGAATCAAACCTTTGACTAAATTAAAGAAAAATATGCTAACATTATAGTTCTCTAACGTTTATTAAAAGCTTAACACGTTCACTCCGGGAAAAGTGAAAATACTGGTACGGGAAAAGAGAAAATACTGGTAGAAGAACTATTTCAATAATAGATAATATTCAGGAGGAGTTAATCTATTCTCAACAGTAACAATTCACTGTTAGGAAATTTATCACGGCGACGAAGCAATTCAATATAAAAATTGCATCCGTTAAAAACAATTGATAGTTATGGATTTTTATTATTCCCGGAAAAAAACTATAAAATGAAATTTATTATTACCAGTTTTTACTCCGGTGCGCTGCCAAGATGAGACAATCTAGCGTGACCCACCGGTGGGTCACCCCGGCGTGAACGTGTTAAGCAGTTGGCATCCCTAAAAAAATGTCGCATGCTACTCGTAACCTGTTTTTGACTTCATATTGTGTTCTGTGCACCCTGTTTTTACGTCATATTAAGAACTGATTTTCATCTCATTTTCACGATTTTTTTTTTTTATTTTTTTTTGTATCATTTTGTTTCCTATGTCTTGCTTCCGTGTTAGCAAAAAGATAGGGAAAAGCAAATAGCATAAATAATAAAAGTTAATAAAATTAATAATATCTTATGCAGTTAATATGCTTTATTAATTATATAAATTACAATAATATAATTAATAATAGTCAATAAAATGTTAAATAACATTTTCTTTGATGTTTTAGGTACATTGATGGGCATCACAAACTGTATAGCAAATCTTCCTGGATTCTTAGCCCCAGCTTTTGTTGGGTTTATCATACATTCGGGGGTGAGCTATATATTTTTTTACTATATCTTTGACTTTATCTGTTTCTAAATCAATTTGATTAAAAATTTCGTTTTTTTTTTCCCTTTCGTTTATGGCAGTGTTGCTTTATTTAAAAGTAATTGAGTTGAAAAAAGAAGACTAACATATAAGGTTTTTAGTATAAGATTTTTCGATTTGTAACTTTAATTATTAAACGAACTCAGATTAAGGATGTGACTAGTTATGCCTAAAAACCTGAATTGAATATGAAGCGATACGCCGCCATCTTGGTGACTGCAATTCTCTGGTCACCGAAACGCTTATTGTAGAAATATGGAGTTTCTAATATTAAATAACACTTTTTATTGATCAATAATTTCGTATTCTTGAAGATAACTTAAATATTTACTATTTATTCTTTTGATTCCTTCTTCTCTCTAAAACTATGTTTTATTTTTATTTTCAGGGAAATTATTTACTTTTTTTATAAGTTAAAACTTTCTCATTACGTCTTTCGTAACTTGTTATGACTTTTTCTCTAAACTCTTTTAAATTTTTTGCAATCGGTTTCCAGAGCGATTCAGAGAGATAATTTTTAAAATTTTTCGTTTTATTATTATGGATTATGTGTACAGTTGATTTTGCAAAAATTTTATAAAGAAAAACTATCTGAAATAGATTTTGATAATAATTTTAATATTTATTTTCTTGTACATTTTTTTCAGAATACTTTACAAAATTGGGGTATTGTTTATGTGACTACAGCAGTTATTTTAATAATATCTGGTACAATATACAATATCCTCTGCAAAGCAGATTTGCAGCCATGGAGTCCCAGTTACGAGCCACAGATGAATACAGAAGTGATGAAAGACACAGATGAAAAAGAGTTATCGTCAACTTAGCTTTTTCCTCTGTTAATTTTAGCAATGAATTATTTCATTGGAAATGATATCTTATTTCTGACAAATAATATATTCGCAAATGATTTGCGTTGCCATTGAAAAATCAAATATTATATATTTGGTTTTTCATAACTTTTCTATAGTTTAAAATTCAGCTATTTATCTTGTATTACTAATTCAGTAGTTTCTTTCATTGTTCAAAAATTGCATAAAATTAAGAAATTTTAAAATTTTGTTTGCTTTTATTTTTTAATGTATGATAAGAAAATTAAATAACTGACATTCTCACCGTCGCAGAAAAATTAAACTTTTTGAAACGTATCAGCTTGCGTTACCTGATTAAAAAATTTAATCACGTCACAAAAGTATGAAAAGGACAGTCGCTCAAAAAAGGGCACCCATTTTATAGACTTGCCAGACGTGAATGAGGAGAAACAAAAGTGATTTGAAATATAAAACGTAAAGTTGCAAACGAAAAAATAAAAAAATAATGGTGGATAAAAAAAAACAGTTGCTGAGTGAAGAAAAAAGATGAGGCAGGTAGTAAGGTAGATACGTCAACTAGACGTTATTTACGTCAACTGGAGCTGCACAATAGGCTATTGGCGACGGTCAGCGAAACATCCCTGAGGATGGTTCAAAGAAAACCCATCGCAATTTTGATACTCAGCAAAGGGGATAGCTCCCCTGATTTGGTCACCGGATGATCTGAGCTCGAGTAGAACAGATAGACGAGAACGGAACACCCTCATTCTCCTCGCTGATCAAAGTGGTCACCTACCCGCTTACTGAGCCAGTGATACTTGACTTCGGTAATCTACTGGGAACCGTGACTTTACGATGGGTCCAATGCAGGAAGGAAAAAAAAAAGATGAAAAACAGAAAGATAAAAACCACAGCGACCGAGAGGGACAAATAAAACATCTTGGTCAAACAATTTAATCAAACGAACTCAATAATTTTAGCGTGTAATCCTAAATAGGAAAACTGATTAACACAGATAATACTTAATGTTAAAAAACCAGACACAATTTTTTCTCTCAATAGATTCAGACCGTTTATCAACGCAATTGAATTTTTAAAACTCAAAATACGAGTATTAGCGAGAGCCGCAATCTAAAAAATATTGTTGTGCACTTGAAGTTCTTCCAGCTGTTAAAAAATGGATGCAAACACTAACATTTTGAAAGATTTTTTAAAGACTTACCTCATAATACCCGGAGATCACTGGATGAAGTGGTAACTAAACATTAAGGTGAAAAAAATTTCACATTTAGAGTGGTGGGTAATTTATAGGTGACAGTGATGACTGTCAGTTACCTCTCGAGTGCAAAGGGTTAAAATTTATAATTATAGTTGGGGGATAGTCGCCAGAATCAGTAAAGATAATTTAACGATACTGAATAAAGCAAGAATCATAAATTTAAGATGCATTTATGTAATATTTTTTTTAAAGAAACAAATAGTTGTTTGTTAACCTAACGTACGAATACCACAGAGAGAATATCAATATGACATCGGAATTAGGTTTAACAAAGTTGAAGTGAACAGAAGTTAAATCCTATGAAATTATTTTATACAGTGACGTAGTGTGGGTATCTTGATCCTGATTGGTTGTTGAAACGAAGCTTTTGTTTACGTTAGCATCTGTTCTGTCCATTCCATTTTGAGTAAGCCAAGCCCATCAAGTATCAATTCTGTTAAATCACACATTCTGCATTCTTTCATAAATATTTTATTTCTTTCTTTATACAAAGAAAGACACTGAGCTATGTAGAACACAAACATATTAATTGTACGTAGAAACTACCGGGTTCACAAAACAAAAACATATCACGGTTACAAATAAAATGCGAAAGCAAATAGTACAGGGGTGGCGAACCTTCATGCACCAACGTGCCATTTTTTCTAAAATATATTTTACTGAAGTCATAGACGTGCCGACAAATAGTTTTGACTTCGTGATTATTGGGCAAATAATAATACTAAATACTATCAACTCAAAACTATTTATTACGAAAAAATGCAATTCTCAACTTTTGCAATGTCTCAGTTATACACGTAATTCAACTTAAAGTTACATCAGTGTGACTTCTGTTGTTGCAGATTAGATGACAAATAATTTATATTAGGGTTATAAGATGTTAGTTTAAGCAGAACTGTTAATTTTTTTTGCTAGTTATTTATTGTTCGCTTGTTTTTTTGTGGTTATTAATTGCTTTTTCGGCATTAATTGTTCTTTTTTGAGTGAATTTTAATTGAATAGTTAATATGCTTCATAGTAAACTTTGTGATCGGTGGCGTGCCCAAAATATTGTGTCGCGTGCCATAAGTGCCACTGGTTCGTGTGTCGCGTGCCACTGGTTCGCCATCCCTGAAATAGTAAATCTTAGTCAATGCGTAGAGGAGAAAGGATTATATTTCAATAAATTCGATGTGCGAAACAATGTTGTATTTAATTAAATTCTAATCGAATAATATTCCAACCTATACTTTACTTTAACATACTAATTTGCTTTTAAACGATCATCTGGCGCTGACATGATTGGTCACATGTGTGATTATCTGTGATCTCTGTCTTCTTGAAGTGCAAGCACCCAATAGATTTATATAAATCTTCTAATTAGTTAAAAAGTATCTTATTTGACCTATGAAAACCTAAATATCATTATTGGACGACTACAAATATACATGAATCAGTTTGCGAATCAATCGGACAGGAAGATTGAAATTACTACTTGACAGATAATTGACCACACTTAACAATGTCACTCAATCATAGTTAAATAAGTTACAAAAACTGCTGGTTTTTTTTAAAAATTATAAACTAGTTTTTGTTTTGTAATATTTATTTATTTTAAATATCTTAAGTGTCGATCTCTGATATGAGAGGACGCAACAATAATTGAAAACAATAAACTTTCGATATAAAAGCTTTTGTTGAATGCGTTGGAGAATCACTGTGGATGGAGCAGCTGATTTAATCTAATATTAATTTGATTTTTTAAACTATGTGATAATTATATTTTTTATGTAAGTAATTAATGCCAGATGACATGTAATTAAGATAAATGTTACAAGAGTTTAATTCTTTTTTCAATTTATTAATTGTGAATCGTTATCGAACATTTAATATAAGTTTAGTGTACTTCAATGAGTGGCTACAGTAAGGTTCAAGAGGGTTAAGAGAAAGATGTAGTTGACATGGAAAAAATCTTGATGAAGAAGTGTGATCGAACCAGTCAAGAAAAGTTCGCCTGCTAATGAAAAGGAAGATAATGAGTATTCGAGATCGCAACGCTCGAATACGTCATCTGGGGAGTAACCGGTTCTATGCCTTTGACCCTTCTCCTTTCCTCTACACCTCTTTTCAGTTATATAGGAATGTGCTACGATATTTTTCCTTTCCTTAATATTTTTATATTTAATTGCTAAAAACTTTTTTTTAAATTTCCATGACGCTTTCTTTTAGAACTAAAGTTAAATATTTTTAATACGACTTTCAGTTCCATGAAGTTTCCTAAATTAAAAGATTTTTATTTAGTACAAAATCAAGATCGAAACTATTGCACTTCCTTCTTCTATGACTCTCCACAGTCATGTAAAGTATTGCCATAGGTAGAGAGTTCTACTCTACGCGACCTGGAACCCATTTCAATCGCCAATGGAAGTCATTCTGACGTGAATTAATCTGCTTCGATGCGCTGGTTATCGTAGCCAAGAAAGATCGATGGCCATGTTGACAATTCGGTGAGCTCATAAAACCCTCAATAAAAAAATTTAAAAAATTAGGGGAAAAAAAAGAAAATCGAAAATTATAAGATGAACACCGGCAAAAAAGAGAAAAAAAACTTTTTAGTTGGGTAGTTATAACAATGCATTTAGTATCTAACGATAAATACTAATAAAAAAAAATGACTGATTAACTAATGTTGTTCCGAATGTTGTTTTTTTTTCACCCGATTGGCAGGGAAGCTAACTTTCTACGCTTTTTGGAAAAATTTCTTCTAGTGGTAGCCAAGTTGGTGATTTAATGTATTATTTTTACTCTTATAAATTTGATTTCGGCTGCGGTCAGTGTGCGGGTAGGGGACCACTTTGATCAACCTGCGTAGGGACCGAGGGTAAGCGGTAATGGTTCTCCTTAAACTGTTTTACCGTAAGTGTTCGACTTCGAGCTCAGGTCGATGGGTTACCGAAGCAGGGAAGCCACCCCCTCTGCAGAGAATTAAAAGTGTGATGGCAAGTCTTCGGATCATCCTCAGGAATGTTTCGCAAACCGTCCCCAATAACCCATTGTGCAGCTCTAGTGCAACGTAAATAAAGTACCTACCCACCTAAAAATTTGATTTAAAAGTTATTTTTCACATTACTATTTGTAAATGTTTCGAAAACTTATATTAAAAGCCACTTTGTTCCAACTCTCACGTTTTAAGACTCTTAATATGTTGGCAAAATAACCGAAAATTCTATAAGCTTTAGTTTTTAATTGTCTACCACTGAATTAAATATTTTGCAAAAAGAGTAGTAGCTGGTAGTCCTGGATTGACGCTCGTACTTTTAGGTATCAGTAGGGCAGATTTTATGGCCACTTTTTCAAGGGCATCTCAATATTAGGTGGGCCAATCTTGCTTCCTTACTTAGGACAGGTAGTGCAGAGAATGAAAAAACATGCATGCCTTGTCCGGAATTTGAATCCAGGACCTTTCTGATGTGAGTTCTTCCCCCTGACCACAACACAGTTTGGTCGGCTCAAAAGCTATGCCAACGGCACTCTGTGTTCCTAGGTGGTCACCCTTCCAAGTACTGACCCCGCCCAATGATACTTGACTTGAGTGATCTGACGAGAACGGATATTTTCATTATGGTAAGGCCGTGGAATCAAATTTTAATGAATTAAAATATTATTATTAAAATATTATATTTAATTATTATAATATTTATTATTAATTTTTTGTTTTATTTTAAGTACGGATTTAAAATGAATTTTTAAATTACGTAATTATTATGTTTTGCTACATAACACTCGCTATCAGTTACAATAAAACTCGCTATCAATTGTAATAAAAACTTATGCAGAAGACGGAGCAGATTAAATCCTTAACGCACTATAATTCACGATCATAACTTGTAAAATTACAGCAATTTTGAAAAATTCTTAGCTGTTGGTAACAAAATAAATTACATTCTTATTTTAATAAATTGAAATAAACAGAATTTTGCACACCTCAACAAATATCTCATTTAAAGGGCTATATAATTGGTAAATTTAAAAATTTACTTGATCTTAAATTGTAACTGAAAAATTCAAAATTGTCCAATTGTTTTTGGAAAAAAGTCAAGTGAGAAAAACATTTTCTGACATAGGAAAAAATACTTCGCCAAAATCATAATTCTTGGCGACGATGAATGTATTCAAGCGGTATTTAATAGAGTAGAGACTCTGGCCAACTATAAATTTAACTGGCCAACTAAAAGTACAACTATATATTTAATATCAAAAATGGTAATCCTGTACCTTAAATAATAAGAATTTAATTTAGTATGGAAAGAAAATTAAACACAAAATAAGCTATTTTAGATTTACAAACAAGTATTTAAAAAGACATTTGAAATATTTTTAGTTACCGTTATATTAAATAAAAACTATTAATCATTATTTGCATAGCTCTTTATTTGAACATGTCATGTCATCAAGCGTTCTAGGTTGAATATAGCATTTGCCCGTTTATTAAATCTGTGGCAAATGCGGAGGAGTATAAATAGAAAGTTAAATGTTTCGGTGGCATTGTAGATCGCGTTACTCAATTGGATATAACTCTTAATTACATAAAAGGTCGGTGGAGTCGCGAAGGCTGCTTGATACCACTTCCGCATCCGGCTTGCACCGACCACTGTGCTGAAGAGAAATATCCTCGGTCATGGGTTAGAATCCTCTGGCAGTCAGACTAACCGTATGACGTTCTCGTGGTCTTCCTCTCCATCTAACGCAAATGCTCGTTAATTTCACCAAATTTCTCCCGATACTTGATCCAACAATTCCCTAGTCTTCTGTATTGGGTTCAAAATTACATTTCTACTGAGTTGAACATTAGTAGTCACAAACCTAAAAATTGGTTCGGCTGTTCAACGGCAGCCATAAAATAAAGTAGATGGGCAGTTGGTCTAAATTAATTTATGAAACCAATAATCGGATATCAATCGCGAACCCGGCAATCACTTTAAACATTTTTAACGTATAGCCAGAGAAGATATCATTGTTCTAAATATTTACACAGTTGTTGCCTTCTGTTGTTCCTAGGTTTAATTTTTCTAAATTTTAATTAAATGACATTTGAATTACTAATGTAGTCAGAAATTGATATTCTAATTTACTCTATGTAAACCACAATATTAAACTTCACTTATCAAATGTAGCTGAGTACCTGAGTCAAGCATGGCCTTGGTCCATTCATCGTCTTCTTGGTCAATGAGGTAGATAAATGATTTAAAAATAAAACTGAGTCTATTTTCTTAACCCTTACGAAAGCCGTGGTAAGTATACTTTCCACCACTTTTTAATTTAAGTTTCCATTAGGTAATAACTTCAGCTTTCTTGAAGTGCGTTAGAATAAAATTGGTAACCATTTGTTAGTTTAAAATAGCGTATAAAAGTTATAAAATACGCAATTCCTTTTGAAGTCTATAGCATTTATAAAATTTATTTTATAAATGAAGATAAATAAAAGTCAATAAGTTCCTAATAGGTCGTGTTAAATATATTTACCACCAAAAAAATGGCATTTTTATAAAACAAAATTTAATTTTTTTTTCTTGAATCAATAACTATTCTTAAAACAATTTCAATTTCAAAATTACTTTAATTTACCTTTACTAGAAATAAATGGTCCGTTAAAGGGTTAAATACGTATTTTGAACTGAGTCTATGGCACAGCTACATTTTGTGTAATGATACAATTGATCCTTTATTTAAATCTTGTTTTTCGTTTTTTTGTTTTTTTTAACCCTTATAATACGAAGAAAAATCAGTCCAAGTGCACCCCATTGACGGGATCAGTTATTTCTCCTCCAAATGATTATTAGATAAAATAACTTTTATGCCTAAAAGGTTGAAAGTCTTGGAGATGCATGAACATCCCCATAACAGTACACCATCAATAACAGTAATTTCACAAGCTTCATTGATGGGACAGCATATGTCCCGCCGTAAGCCCAAAGCATCTAAATCCCGGGACAGGGTATGTCCCGGCCGGAATTCTAGAGTCAATAACTCATTTTTATTGACATTTTACTTAAATTTATGATGATTATTTCAGGTAACCTTTTTTTATTAACATTTTCATGTACATTTGCGTTAACATTTTTTATTAACATATTTAATTTATAAACAATTTTCGAAATTAACAGTTCTAAAATAAGAACGGTAAAATATTGAAAGTAGAGGAAGAACAATAGTATCTAAAGTCTGGGTTTCTTGAGAGCATGGTAGGGCTGGAAACAGTTACTGCTCAGTGCGACGTTGCAAGAAGTGCACACTATTTTCGAGCGTGCCTCTTTATTCATTTTTGCACATCTTCTGCTCGTTTATTCCCACAATTGGAGAAATAAATGGTTTCCAACATTGAAAAGTGTCGCTGTTGATGATGATATAGTTTTGGAGGAAGAGGGCCTTTGCTTATTGACTTCCTCGCTCGCATTTTTAAGTGTTCTTTCGTTTGTACGTTGGACAATGTAAATGCATAAGCTTTTAGGAAAGATCTTGAAGAAAAAATCCACTTCGATGGCTTCGTTGCCAATAGAGATATTTGTTTGACCCTTGATGTAAGTAAATAGTAGCATTCGTGGTGCAAAGTTAGTTGGATGGGACCTTGAAAATGATGGCGGATTCTGGTTCTAGAGCTCAACTTCATCATCAACCAAATCATTGTCGGTCTCCTTTTCGGTGCTTTCGTCGAATATGAACTCAGTGTTTCCAATTTCAGAACACTCAATAATATAAGCGAGCTGTCTCAACTTGCTACATACCTGCCAACTTTTAATCCCTTCCATTATTATTTTTCCCAGTGGTATTAAAATGGAATTAAAACTTCAATTTTAAGCAAACAAATACGTTGTATATGAACAAACTTAAGTTGACAATCGTAATAGTAATGCATATTAATATATGTGCTTAATTTTTGTAAGAATAGTGGTGATCAAAATCATTTAAAAATTAACTTTATAAAAATAAAAATAGTATATATTTACTACCACTTTAAATATGAAAACAAAATCGTCCGGAAAATCCGGAAGAGTTGGCAGGTATGTTGTTATCAGGGTAAATTCTCTTTTGACCCATCAACAGAGGAAGGAGCCTTCAAATAAGCCTTCGAATTATTTAGAAATAGTGGTGGCTAATAACCTAATAAATTGAATTTATTAAAACAAAAATTAGAATTAATTAACTACCACTAGAAAATATTTATTCGCTCTCCGGAGCAAGTTGTCGCTTGCATGATTAGATCGGGAATGATTGACACGAGAAATTTATGCACTCAAAGCGATGAGACGGCCTTAAAATTGCTTGGAGACCAAAGTAGGCTTTATTTTCTGTACTAGATATTTTTTAGTAACTGGGACATATGTTGTCCCAGCCGTAATATCAAAAATTTACCAGACTGGGACAGCACGTGTCTCGTCCGGTGCGAAAGGGTTAAATTTTTATATACCTTATAATTTATAACAGTTTGAGCTTATTCTATGCAAAAGTTTCAAGAACTTTTTCTTTAATTAATGGATTTTTTTTTTCAATTTAAACGTAAATATATTGAATAGATTTTGTCTGGCAAAAATTTCACTTTACTTTTCGAAAAGAATCTTAATTTTTTATTGGACAATCGTTGCACCTCCTGTTTGATTATAAGTTTCCTGTGGAGATATTCTTCGATCCTCGCCTTTCGTGTTTTACCCTCTATAGCAAGAAGGTGTCTTTGAAAGTATTTTTTGACTTTGTTTTTCCCAAAATCGCCAACAGTGGGAGTTAACTTTTTTGTTCATTTATTTATTTATTTTGGAGTGGAGGAAATACTTGCCAATCGTAACACATTGTTGACCGGTCACGAGTTAACTCGTGTTTTCGTGGTCAAGCGTTGGTGACCGATCACGAGTCATAGCAACCATGTTAGCAGTGAGCTCTTGGTGATTATTTTAAAAAGTGGCCGTAATTTTCCATACTTTTCAATTTTTACTATTTAAATTTGTACCAATTTATTATAATTTTACGAAACCGCATATATTTGCAAAAGTTTTGGATTACCATTACAAGGTAACATCTTTTTTGACTTGATTTGAACTCCTATTTGAACTCTTATTATTATTCAGAACTCTAATTTTCCATACAGATTATTAAAATAAATACTGCATACTGTCCTTTCAAATTAAAGTTGATCATACTAGATGGCGCCACTAAGGTTTGACAAAATGTATGTAAAACCTTCACGCCTATAAATCATGACTTTTGTATATATATAATCATCATTTTTTCATGCTCATATTCAATTTTCTGTACATATTTATGGCAATTAATGTAAATATCTCTGTTCAAGTTGTAATTTTTTCTAATCAATGTTATATTTTCTGTACATTTTTTCATGGCAATTACTGTAAATATCTCTGTTCAAGTTTGTATTTTCTCTAATCATGGTAATATTATTGTAAAGCTACCACAACGATTGCTTATATTCAAAATGTTTTTAACTCATTTTTGTAGTTTCATGATGAATGGGATAGGGGCCGCTGCGCGGTCCAGGTGCCCAGCTGTTTTTAAATAAAGTAAAGTAAAGTGTACCATTACAAGTATTAAATCTAACCGAGTAAGATTGTCTTATAACCAAGCTCTGCACTACCATGTGTACTCACCGATTCGGCTGCAGAGGGGCCGAGAATAAAAAGTATAAATATATATATATATATATATATATATATATATATTGAATATATATATTGAATATATGAATATATATATATAAATTGAATAGTTTTTTCTTTGTAACTCTATATGAACATTCATAACTGGATGGAACGTATATGACCTTTATAAAATTAATGTTATCTAAAATTAAAAATAATCATGAAGTTCAAAAGCCAATAAGCTAGCATTTTCATAGTGGCACCATCCTGAAATTAAAACAAGTCGCTTTTCAATGAATAACGTAAATATACTACCGTTATTTTATTTTTTAAGCATGATGATATTTCGTAAATAACATGCACTTTAAGCATCTTTTCACTTTAAGTCTTAAAATATTACTTTTTTCCCCCTACCAGAGATGCCATTTTGATCGGCATAGTAAAAATATATTTCCTAATGATTACAAAATCAAAGTTATTTTTTAATGCCATATTTTTCATTTTATGTTTTACTACAAATCGAAAATTCAAAGTGTATCGAATGTAACATTATTGCAGATATATCGTTAGGACACTTTTAAGGAGTATTTGTAACTATTATTATTGCTAAATTATTATTATGTTTTAATTATTAATTTTATGTTTTATTTAATTACAGATATTAAATTAATTTGTTAATTACGTAATTATTATGTTTTGCTATATAAAAATCGCCATCACTTAATTATAACTTATGCAGAAAGCGGAGCAGATTAAATCCTAGAAGCACTATAAATACATGATCATAACTTTAAAAATTACAGCAATTTTGCAAAATTTTTCGTTGATGGTAGCAAAAAAATGAAGTATATCCTTATTTCAATAAATTAAAATAATAAGAATTTTGCTCACCTGAAGAGGTATCTTATTTAACCAATTTGCACCTATTGTCACAAATACGTGCCAGCATTAAATTTTATCAATCAGGGTAAAAAGTTAAAACTGGTAACCAAAGTAGAGTTCTTTAGCACTTTATTTATGGGCGGGGTTATAATTGTTTGATTTATTAATTCACCACTACTTTAGTTCAAAATTAAATTATTTAGTTATACGTTGAACCTGCATTGATTATATATATGATTAAACTAATAATTACATACAACTTATGAGGATTTTGAAAATAATTCTTTCTAGTGGTAGCGAACCAAAGTAAAAATTTTTAAAGCAAATGGATCTCTCATATAACTTTTATCAGAACTTAAGAATCTAGCCATATGGCCTGCACTTTTATAAGTAATAGTGGACAAGTTACACTAAAATTAATTTTTTTTAATATTAAGACATTAATTTTGCTACCGTCTGAAAAGAAGATTTCTGAAACTACGGAAATTCCGTAGCAGTTGGAGGGTACGAAATTAAAGTAAAAGCAAAGTAAGTCTGTCAAATTAGCAACGCCTACATTTAAGCTGCCGTTATTTATTTATTTACATCCTGATTCTGAATTTGTACAAATGCTTCTATGAATCACCCGTCCCCCAGAGGTTAATTAATATAAATGATAAATTTAAAAATTTACTTGGTCTTAACTTGTAACCAGAAAATTTAAAATTGTCCGATTGTTTTTGGAAAAAAATTGGAAAAGAATTTTCTACCATTGGAAAAAATACTTCGCCAAAATCACAAATCTTGGCAAGGAAGAATGTATTCAAGCTGTATTTAATAGAGACTTTGGCCTTGAAAATACAAATATATATTTAATATAAAAAATTATCACCTCACTACTGCTCAATGTTTTACTTGGAATTGCTAACAGCATATGGTAATCCTGTACCTTAAATAATAAGAATTTAATTTTGCATGGAAAAAGAAAATTAGATACAAAATATGCTATTTTAGATTTGCAAACAAGCATTTTAAAAAACATTTAAAATATTTTTGGTTACCGTTATATTAAATAAAAATTATTAATTATTATTTGCATAACTTTACGATTTAACATATATATGTAAATTTTAATATCTTTGTTGTATACAGCATTTGCCTGATTATTCAAACATTGGCGAATGCGGAGGAGTATAAATAAAAAGTTAAATATATCCGTGACATAGTAGCTTGAAGTAGTCATTTGAACTCTTAATTACAAAAAAAGGACAGTTGAGCCGCGAAGGCTGCTCGACACGAATTCCGCATCCGGCTTGCACCGACCACTGTGCTAAAGTGAAATATTCTCAATGGTAGGCGGATCATGGGTTAGAATTCCCTTGCCGTCAGACTAACACTAGTGTTCTCATGGTCTTCCTCACAATGTAACGCAAATGCTGGTTAATTTCCTCTGTTCCTTCTGTTCCATAGACTTAACATTGATCCAACCAAATATTCTCGTTTCCCTCGGTAAATCCGAGTTCTCGTTAAATCCGAGCTCGTTATAAACGAGTTCGACTGTAGTTTGAATTTATTCCATGCAAAAGTTTCAAGTAATTTTTCTTTAATTAAGGGATTTTTTTTTCAATTTAAATATATTGAATAGATTTTGTCTGGTAAGAATTTCACTTTACCTTTCGAAAAGAATCTTAAATTCTTATTGGACAATCGTTGCACCTCCTGTTTGATTTTTAGTTTCCCGGGTAGACACAACGCCTCCTATATCTGAAAGCCTCCACACGGTTTGTTTATAGGTAGTCCGATCAGAACACTGTGAAGGATATCCACTTTCCGAACGAGTCATTTGATACAAAATTTAGTTAAAATAAGAAAGTGGTAGCAAATATATGACTAAAAATTTGTTTTATTTATGAATATTATTGGTTTGAATTATTCACTTGTCAACCACTACAGATTCAATTCTCAAATATATATGATAAATTTCTCTCAAGTGCTTTTATAAAAGGTTTTGGGTTCATGGGCACAACTGGTTAACTTTTCAAACAGTCTGCGCGGACTACTTATAAAAGACCGTGTGGAGGCTTTTTGATGTAGGAGGTGATGGTAGACACCACTCGATTCTCGCTGAAAGTATTTTTTGACTTTGTTTTTTAATGTTTTAGTTCATTTATTTATTTATTTGTTGGGGGGGGGGAGCTTACCATTCTAAATCGTCTGCTTTTCAAACTCTTTGCTCCTTGAATTTTAACTGCATATTGCTTGTCTGAATTTTTCTCAGTATTCTGAATACTCTCAGAAAATTTTTCAGAATATTGTCATTTTCTCTCCCAAATTTTCTTGCTTTCGATACACCAAAGATTCTTGTCCTCTTGTGTACTTCATGTCCTCTTGCAGTGGCGTACGCAAGGGAGGGGTTTAGGGGTTCAAACACCCCCCTTGAGCTCAGACAAAATGGCAAAAATAAAAATTTTAGTAGAAATTATGCGAGTTATTATTTTTTAAAACTATATATTTTTATGTGCCTTATGCCTACTTTTTTTTCTCATAGTATTTCTCAGAATACAGAGAAAACATTTACTATAATAGGGTTGTACTTTTGAAACCAAAATCACGTGATATATATATATTTGCTGTTCTTGGATCTTTAGGATGTCAAAAGGCAAGAATTTAACAATTTTGAATTACTTTGAGAAAAAATCACGACCTGAACTTAGTGAGGTGACAGCATCTAGTACCAATGTAAGTTTTTCTGTTGTACAGAAATGTGATACTTCCGTTGAAGAAAACGTTTCTAGCATAACAAAATCTGATGAATGTGAAAGTGGCCCTCAAAGTGTTACTTCCCACCCATATGACATTGGACTTTTTTCAGAAGATATTACATTATGTTCTTAAACTTAAAAAATCAAATCAAAATTTAACTAAACAATGTTGTTTTGAATAAAAAGTCAAAATTGTCTAGCTGTCTAAATTAGGGAAATATAGTGCTTTATTACAGACTCGAATTTCCTTTAGTAGTTTCAGAAAATTATGAACACCCCCCTTGAAAAAATTCTGCGTACGCCACTGTCCTCTTGTATACTTTATATGTCCTTTCTCCCCAAAATGCGTTCGTATTGAGGGAATTAATAGCTTTTCCTTCATCCTTTTTCTTTGAATTTAACCCTCTCGCGTCGACTGTCACAAATACGTGACAGCATAAAACCGTATCAACCAGGGTACAAAGATAAAACTGGTAATTTTCATCAGTTTCTTTGTGGGCGGGGGTTATAATTGTTTGATTTATTTAATTCACCATTACTTAGTTCTAAATAAAATTATTCAGTTATACTTTGAACTAACATTTATTATATATATGATTAAACTAACAATAATTAAAGTAAAAGTAAAGTAAGTCTGTCAAATTAGCAACGCCTACATTTAAGTTACCGTTTTTTATTTATTTACATCCTGATTATGACTTAGTACGAATGCTTTTATGAATCACCCGTCCCCAAGGGGTTAATGTTAACACAAATCCTTAAATCGTTATATACTTTACTAATTTAATTGTCCTTTATATTGACCTTTTTATGATTTCTTTTAAATACTAAAGATCGTTTCGGTTTAAATATTACCTTCTTATAACCCTTTAAATTTATCTTTCTCTTCTTTCTTTTATATGCAAATCCTCGTTCTTTTCACCCATTTCAGGTAGATAGTTGCAAAAAATTTGTAAAAGAGGAGAAAAAAAGAAGAAGAAAGAAAGAAAAAAGGATTTTTTGAAAAAATTTTGTGAAGAAAAATGTCCGTGCCTTACAAAAAAAAAGAAAGTTAAAAATTTAAAACAATAATGTGTGTTTGAAATGTTAAAAGAATTACTTTTTTAAAAAAAATATTTCAACTGTATCATGTCTAGTAGATCAACATCTTCATATATGTTTTCTTAACAAAGAAACATCTAATTATGATAATGTCATTTCACTTACGGCCAGCTGAAAGTTCACCAAAGACGAATAAACAAGCAATAGAAATACATTTGGGAATAAGAATCGCACAGTTAGAATAGTGTAATGAACAGGTTGCTATTCAAAACCACAAAATTATGTTTATGCACAACTTTAACGAAACCTTTTAACTATTTTGATTTGAATGTTAGTGTTAGCTTTGTGAATATAAGGTGATTTCCGAAGCAAGGAATGAGGTTAATCAGGTTTTATTATTTTGCCTTTTCTTAAATGTACTTCGCTTCTCAAACAAAGTGCCGCTGAATGGTGTACCAGCGGGCAGTACGGAATAAAAAATCTTGACGCGCAATGTGCTCACTTTATGTAAAGTGTGCACATACTTTGCCCGTTAAGATTTCTTATTTTTCTTCACTCTTAAATATAACTCGCAAAAGTGACTTGTTCCGACTTCAAGTTCATTCATTGCGTTCACATTACACTTTTAGTGAATCTTAGCAGAGTTGAGGAGTGAACCTCTAACCTCAGACTGGAGTTCGATTCTCTAACCACTGGGCTACAACGACACCTCTTAAATCATTGCAAACTTTTAGGATGGACGTTAAATGTTTATTTCCATAACTGTTGTAAAATTCTGCACTCAATCCAAAAAACAAGAGAATTCTGAAACTTTTCCTTATAAGGCAAGAACAAGGAGAATCTAATTGACTAGATTCTTTTCTTCTTATTTGACTGATCTAGTTTTTGACTATTTGACTGGTTTTTGACTAGTCTTCAACTGGGGATGTTTTAGGTCTTCTCTGAAGAAAGTAGGAGCCTGTGATTTGTGATCAGTAGTTTTTAAGTACTGGCGAGTTGAGCAAATTAAAATTATTTCAATTGTTATTTCTCTGCCACTTTAAGAGTTGTGGCATGTTCAGACTGATTGGCATGAATTGAAATCATTGCTGTTTAATATTGTTAAGCTATTTCAGTGCTGAAGAATCAATCTTAATCCAGTCATCTTGCCTCGTCTTAGTAAAGAAATATGAGAGAAAATGATACTGCTCTTGTGAAATAATTCGGATAGTGTCATCTTTTGATCTTTCCATCTGGACAACACAGGTTATGAGATTCCTCAAGCTAAAATGACATTTAAATGTTTCTTCCTCACTGGAAATTTCTTTTATTTTATATCGATTGGAAGACTGTATTTAACACAGCTGGGATAAAAAAAAATAGAACAGAAGTATAATCTTTGCGGTGTTCATATAAATGACACATTTATTCAGACATTTGATAGATGATCAAATGTGAATAATCAACTCTATAGACACTCATGACTTACAATTACAGGTATGCATTTCTTTTTTTTCTGTAAATCCTGAGAGGTTAGCTTTTAAGGAGGTATTAACCACATTTCCTATCAAGCGATAGGTAGGTGTTAAGAGATGTTAACTTAATATAAGGCTTTTAATATGTTGGCAAAATAATCGAAAATGCTATAATCTTTAGTTTTTAATTGTCTACCACTTAATTTAATATTTTGCAAAAAAGAATAGTAGCTGGTAGCCTTGAAATGACATGATGTCCTCATTGGTCACAGTCGCACACTGAAACGGAGGACATGATGACATGTGTCACGGATTAGATGCGGTGATGTCACTTTAAGGAAGAGTTTTTCGAAATGAGGCCATGCGAAAACGCTGCCGATAACTGATGCTGATCATGCTCTACTGACGTTCTCTTCTCCCTTGCGATGCCGGTTATGCTGAATTGATGCTGATTATCCTGAACGTTACGAGGTGAGTGATACAGATTTTGATCTCGTCAGGTTCCTGAGTCGGGAGAGACAATACTGACAACTGGCCATTTTGTTTTTTTCAAGTCATGCCGTATCATAAAACAGCTCGTGGAGGAAAGGTCTCACTCTCCATTCGTAATTCAACGTCGCATTGCAAAGAATCCACGTCATTAGAAGAAATCATTGCTACCTGTTGGATATCAAAAAAATACTTTCCACCAGTTGAACACGAACATATTGACGATCTCGTAGAGTTTTACACTCAGTTTGATACAGAGGAGCTGATTGGTTTAGATAAATTACTTAGCAAACTGCTCATTCAAATAAGATCAAGTTACTCTGGAGACTATGAATACTCCTACTTCCTAAAACTGACAAATGCAGCTTATCACGTCAGGTGGAAGAGGAAAAACTTTCAAGCGGAAGAAAACAAGGAGATGAATAAAAACTCCATTCAACTCGAATCAATAATGACTGAAATTAATCCAAGCACTGAAGACATAACCATGGAAAATAAAGATGAAAACCTGAATACAACACCGAATACAGAAACAGACACGGACATCAATATTAACAATAGCACAGAACCACCTGCAAAGAAAAGAAAAAAGAAGAAGAAAAATAAAAATGCAATCAAAACAATTGAAGATAATTCTACACTCAGATCTGCAAACAGCTGTCCTTCTTCTAACCAACATAATTCAACAGATGACGTCACTATCTTGCCGACAACAAAACCTAAGGAGGATACCGACAAAGTACGGGATCCGCCCAGCAAACCTGAAATAACACTGCAAGCCAGATATATTAAGGTTTTGGTCCGGGGCCTGCCTGTGGACTTTGATACAGATGCCATCAATACAGAATTACAGAAAAACAGTATTGAAACCTTTAAAATTGTGCAGTTTAAGAAAAGAATGGGAGAGGCCTGTCGGCTCCTTCCACTTTTTCTCATAATCCTAACATCAACGGCGAATCACCAAAGAATATTCGAAGTCAACAACATACAGCAGATCCCGATCAAAATCGAACGATTTCGAGGAGGTCGAGGACCTATACAATGTTACAACTGCCAAAATTATGGACATACACAAAGCCACTGCAATGCACCTGCAAGGTGTGTAAAATGTGCTGAAAACCACAGGTCACATGAATGCAACAAAGACAGAACTACACCTCCAAAATGCTGTAATTGTTACAAAAGCCACACAGCCAACTATACTGGGTGCGAGACCCGTCCCAGCAGAAGGAGCCCTCGAACAACATCATATTCGACGCCTAAACTTGCTCATCGATTAGTGTCATTAATCAAAGAATTACAGGAATTGCTCAAAAATGAAGAAGTGCTCCGTCTTCTGCGGGGGATCATCGGGGAAACATCTCAATCCCAGTGAGTTCTACTTTTATTTTCAAGACTCTCAAGTTAAATTCACTGAACTTTTCACATCAGACTTTTACTTAAGTTAAATTAAATTACATTAAGAATTATTTTCTGATAATATAACCAATTTATGCATACATATATATCAACTTTGCATGTTAAATTCTTTTGAAAATTCTATTGTATTTAATGAGCAATACTTCTCTGATAAAATATATTCACTGCATTTTCTCCAAATATGTTATTTCATCATGTATCAAGGTATGATTTATCTATATTCATCAATTATGCCTTTCATTTTTCAAAAATCAATTACTGTACATATCAAATCATGTTTTATCTTTATTTTTAATTTAAGTCTACAATCAATATTTCTAGTGTTAAGTCAATTTGTCATATTAAATTTCATTGTTTTATTATTTCACAAGCAAACGGCTTAATTTTTTTTATGGTTACCACAATGTATTCGAATGAACATCAATGTATGTCACAATTAAATATGTGCTAGTTAAAATATAGAAATTTAATTAGTGAAATATGTATCAATTTATGTTATTATTTATTTATGTCAACTTATGTATATATATGTCAAATTATGTTTATATTTATATATATCAACTTAGATTCGATGAATCAGATATTCAAATGTTATATTTACTCAAGCAAAGTGCTTGTTTTTCTATTAGCTACCACATCGACTGCTAAATTCAAAATGTTATTACTATAAATTTTCTGTAAATTTCTAGATGTATGGGATAGGGGCCGCTAAGCGGCCCAGGTGCCCAATTTTTGTAAATAAAGTAAGTAAGTAAGGAATGACATTCGTCCTTTAGGTATCGGTAGAGCCCCTGAATTAGACAGGCCGACTTATCATTTATTGTTGGAGCAAAGAGCTAACATAAGCACAGCGAATAAATATTTTCAAGTGGTAGTTTATTTATTGTAATTCTTGGTGTAATAAATTCGATTTAGCAGATTTTAATCCACCACTATTTCTAAGCAATGCGTAGGCTTATAAAATTCACCACTTTATAGTACTTCTTACATGCGTTACATTTTTAAAAGCAAGCAAATATTGTCAACTATTTGCAAAATTTACTTCGTAGTTATTACCGTTTTTTAAATTATTTTGGCGTGTCCAGAGCAGTTGGCATCTCTTTAGTAACATAAAATATACTAACATAACGTTAACTTGCGAACTTGTATGCTCCAATATTGCTTAATAGGTCAGCTCTGATAGTATAGGAGCCTTAGGTATCGGTACTGCAGATTTGTTGACCATTCTTTCGAGGGCATCTTAATATTAGGTGGGCCAACCTTTCTCCCTTACTTAGGACAGGTAGTACAGAGAATGAAAAAAACATCCATACCGTGTCCGGAATTTGATTCCATGACCTTTCTGATGTGAGTTCAGCTCCCTGACCACAACATAGTCCGGTCGGCTCAAAAGGTATGCCAACGGCATTCTGTGTTCCCAGGTGGTCACCCATCCAAGTACTGACCCCACCCGATGATTCTTGACTTCGGTGATCTGACGAGAACGGATATTTTCATTATGGTATGGCCGTGGGTTCAAAGTTTTGCAATTTTAACTAATCGGGAAAAAAATTGTTAAATAAAAATAGCTTAAGAAATCACTAATAGTAATTAAGTAATGCATAACTACCACTTTCTTTTTTAGGCTGTTATTTACATTTAAGTGTCATCAGCAATAAATGTTTAATAAATTATTTCTATATAATTAAAAATGTTAAAGTAAAACTGGTAGCTGATCTAAAACGCTTAATAAACAAAATTTTAAACTATTATACCAACTTTTCCGATCTTTGCTAGAGATTTTTCCTGGTGATAATTGAAAGGTGTTAGCAAATCTTTACATTTTTCCGAGTTGTTTCAAAAATGAAGCATGCTTTTCTAGGTTCTTACGTATGTTTTTAAATTCATTGTATTCAAACCTGGAGTAAAGTACTAAAATATGAAATCGGCTTTCACTACCACTAGAAAATATTACTCATAATAATCTTAAAAGTTCTCATGCATGTCACGCAAAAAATTGTTGAGATGCAGTTATTTTTAGATTTGTGTTGTACAAAAAAAAAATCGAAATTTTTCAGCGAGAAATTTCGAAGTTATCAAACCTCATTAAGATCACTTTAATATTTTTTTTTTCTCTGTAACTCTATAGGAACATTCATAACTGGATAGAAAGTATATGACTTTTATAAAATTAATGTTGTGTAAAATTAAAAATAATCATTAGGTTCAAAATCCAATAAGCTATCTTTTTCACAGTGGCACCGTCCTGAAATAAAAACAAGTCGCTTTTCAATAATTAACGTCAATATACTACCGTTACTTAATTTTTAAAACCAGAGGAAATTTCGAAAATAAAATACACTTTAAGCATCTTTTTACTTAAAGTATTAAAAAATTAACTTTTTTCCCACTACCGAGGATGCCATCTTGCTCGGTATTGTAAAAATATATTTTTTAAGGAAACCGAAATTGAAGTTATTTTTAATTCAGTATTTCTCATTATATGTTTTACTTCAAATCAAAAATTCAAAATGCATCGAATATAACTTTATTGCAGATATATAGTGGTGACACTTTTAAAGAGTGGACGTAATTATTATTATTGTAAATTATTATCACATTTTAATTATTAATTTTATGTTTTATTTTAATTACGGATATTAAATAAATTTGCTAATTACGTATAAGTATTATGTTTCGCTATATGAAACTCGGTATCAATTAATAAAAACTTGTGCAGAAGACGGAGCAAATTAACTCCTTGAAGCACTATAATTACACGATCATAACTTTTAAAATTACAGCAATTTCGTAAAAAGTTGGTAACAAAAAAAAAAGTATATCCTTATTTTAATAAATTGAATAATCAGAATTTTGCTCACCTCAACAAATATCTCATTTAAAGGGCTGTATAATTTACTTGATCTTAAATTATAACAGGAAAATTCAAAATTGTCCAATTGTTTTTGGAAAAAAATCAAGTAAGAAAAACATTTTCTACCATTGGAAAAAATACTTCGCCAAAATCACAAATCTTGGCGAGGACAAATGTATTCAAGCGGTATTTAATAGAGACTTTTGCTTTAAAATTACAAATATTTATTCAATATCAAAAATTATCACCTCATTTCTGCTCAATATGTTTTACTTGGAATTGCTAACAGCATATGGTAATCCTGTACCTTAAATAATAAGAATTTAATTTTGTATGGAAAAAGAAAATTAGACACAAAATATGCTATTTTAGATTTTTCAATAGATTTACTAACAAGTATTTAAATAGACATTTGAAATATTTTTCGCTACCGTTATATTAAATAAAAACTATTAATTATTATTTGCATAATTTTACGACAATATGTTTTTTATTTGGATTATTAGCGTTATATACAGCATTTGCCTGTTTATAAAAATAGTGGCGAATGCGGAGATGTGAAAATAAGAAGTGTCATATCTAGGACTGGGCTATAAATCGATATATCGATTTAACGCATATATCGGCAAGACGATACAGCGACTTTCATTCAAGGCGATGCATCAGAAATCTGATTTAAGCCGTCGAGTAAAGACAACGAGCGCAAAACGATATAGCGATATAAGACACGCAAGGATATAAGAAAACGATATAGCGATATAAGACACGCAAGGATATAAGAAAACGATATAGCGATATAAGACTCTTCTCTTACGTTCCGATGTCGATTCGCGCAGTGAAAGACGATGCTCGTTTCGTTATGTTGAAATGGCCTTGATTGGTGAGATGTAGAATCAGAATCAGAGTTTTGAGAACACATATCGTTATATCGTTCCATTTCGCACCTCTTAGCTTTTTTTTTCTTTGTCGCGACTTTTCTTGTAGATTATTTTCAGTGGGACTAACTTCGTGATCGCCGATGTTATCTTGTTCTGAAGGCAATCTATTATTGAAAAGAATATATAAAGAAGAGTTTCTTCATTAATTAGATAAGTTTTTTTTAAAAAAAAAAACTTCTTTTTATTTTTAAATGTAAAAACTATCGGCAATCTAATTTAGGCGCCCATAAAGAATTGAATTTGTTAGGTTATTTTTTTACTTTCTTTTAATTTATTAAAAACTTTTTGGATGAAACTTCTAATAATTTAATGAGTTTTTGTTACTGATTTTAAATTTATAAATCTTGTTGTTTTTACTTTTAGAAATAAAGTTAAAACAAAATTTACTTTTGTCATTTGGATTTGGACATAAGTCAATCAACTTTGTTTATACAAAAAAATTTGAAAGGTTTGCGTATTTTATTCATTTTTTTAAATCATTTAGCACTTATTAGAGAGTATAATAATTTTTTTTTTAAAAATATTCTCTTCATATTATTTGTTAATTAGCTAAATATATTATCGAATATCACAATTTTTTTATTTTTAAGAAATTAAATCTATTCTTACTTTGTTTTTCGTTCATAATTCGGTCATTATTTAATTTAATTCAATTATTTATCTGAAATGATAAGGTCCCGCAGTGGACTGATCGTTAAAGCACGGTTCCCTGTAGATCACCGAAGTCAAGCATCACTGGCTGCGGTCAGTGTGCGGGTGAGTGACCACTTGGATCAGTCTGCGTAGGGACCGAGGGTGTGCGATATTGGTCCTCGTTAAGCTGTTCTACTGTAAAGTGCTCGACTTCGCGTGCAGGTCGTCGAGCTACCGAAGCGGGGGTGCCATCCCATCTGCAGAGGATCAAAATTGTGATGGCATGTCTTCGGATCATCCTCAGGGATGTTTCCCAGACCGTCGCCAATAGCCCATTGTGCAGCTCTAGTGTGACGTAAATGAACTATAATAACTGAAATGATAACAATAAAAAATAGTGTTTTAAAAGCGTTTTTTTTTTCTAAAATTTATTTAGCACTTTGTTTTAATCATACAAATAATTTTTAACGTTTCATTTAGAAATTGAACATTACGATCGAACTTAATAATTATGTAATTATTTATGCATAATAGTACAAGAAAATATTAATTTGTGAAAAACGCTTTAAAAAAAGTTTTTAACACTTTGTTTTACGCGTATTATGAATTTCTAAAGAAACATTTCAATAAATATTTTAAGTAAGATTTGTACATTGTAGTCAATTTATTTAATATCTTTCTTAAGCAAAACATATATATCTTCAAATTTATAAATTGATTTAAATCAATCTGAGTATGAAATTTTGATCGAAATCTGACTTTTTGTGCCTTACAAGTAAATGAAATTAAAAAGGACTATATCGCGATACATCGATATATCGCGAAGCAAAACTGACGATGCATCATGATATATAATTTCTAATATCGCCCAGTCCTAGTCATATCTCGAAGGCATTGTTGCGTAACTCAATTGAATATAGTCAAAGAACTTTTACGCTTCGCGTGAAAAAGGGAAACTTCCCATACTGTCAACGCTAAATCGTAACGATCTTTCCCCTCACCTGTGGCGCTGAAGCTGAAAGGAATCAAGAACGATTGAAGAACTCGGGCAGAGATTTTGGCTTCCACGCAATGCTGTTGTTGTTGTTGTTGTTAATTTACGTCGCACTAGAGCTGCACAATGGGCTATTGGCGACGGTCTGGGAAACATCCCGGAGGATGATCCTAAGACATGCCATCACAATTTTGATCCTCTGCAGATGGGATGGCACCCCCGCTTCGGTAGCCCGACGACCTGCGCGCGAAGTCGAGCACTTTACGGTAGCACAGTTTAACGAGGACCAATACCGCACACCCTCGGTCCCTACGCAGACTGATCCAAGTGGGTCACCCACCCGCACACAGACCGCAGCCAGTGATGCTTGACTTCGGTGATCTAATGAGAACCGTGTCTTAACGATCAGTCCACTGCGGGACTCCACGCAATGCACTAATATTTTCTCCGTTAATTATATTCGATTTTGCTTTTAAATTTTTTCAGCTGACAAATTTAGCACGATTATAATTTATTTTAAAGTAGTAAATAATTATATATCAAAAGTAAATTTTATTAAAAAATAAAACTTCATTCCCCCCTTGAAGAAAAAACTTTTTTGATTTGTTACTTGCAAAATTTGTTATATCTTCTTTAAACTTATCTAAAAAATTCTTTTCGGACATATATTTTAGGAATATACTTTTCAATAAAATAAAAATCACACAAATAAAATTGCATACATTTTATGCAATAAATAAATATTTGAACAAGTTTATGAAGTAAAATAACGTAAAATTAAAAGATGCAATATTGGTTCACTTTGCGTTATTTATTCAAACAAAAATATCTAAACATCACTATATTCATAAAATTTTTACACCCCCAAAAGAAATCAAAAATTAAAAAAAGAAAGCAAAAATAACCATGAATAATCAATTCAATTCCCATATTGTACAGTTTGCAGTTTGAGCACAAAAGATAAATTAATGCTTTGGGAGAAGGGACAGAGATTTATTGCTGAATTTCAAGATGACTTTTAAAGCTTAACAAAACGTCTTTTCTTTTTTAAAAAAGTCATGATAAAGCATTAAAATGAAAATTTCGAAATATTGTTAGTTTATTTTATTTGTTTTGCTTCTAATAAAAGGGAAACAAGTATTATTTCTTGAAAAAAAACTGCAATTTACAGCAAATTTTTTGGAAAGAAAACCTATTTACAGACGTTAATATTTATGCTCGTTGTCCTTTGTTTTTACAATGGTCATCTTATACAATGGTAGGCATTTTTTCTGATACATAATCTTCAATTTTAAAATACCTTGAACGCAATCTATATCTGTTGTGTAGTCTGTCAATATCAACATTCTGTAACGATACAATTTAGCTGCAATTTCTTGCATCTAACGATACAATACAATTACAATTCTTGCGATACAATTTCTTGCACCTAAAATTAAAAAAAAAAATTACACTATAATCACACAATAAGATTAAAAGTGCTAATAGCACAATAAGAATGCTGTCTAATTCAACAACGGAACTTAAAATGCATGGTATTAATAAATTATATGTATTAATATTTTATTAAATAGTTTTAAAAAAGCAGGCAGTGTTTAAAGAAAATATTTAGAAAAGAAATTTCATAACAAAACAATTCATTAGGTGATTAAATAACAAAATTATTTAAATTTTTGTTTTACTGGAACAATTAAGAGCTAACAGATGAAAAAAAAATATAACTACTATAAACTTCTCTATACATACATATTATATGTATAAAAAGTAAAACTTTTTACACTTAACACTATTTAAATAATTTCAAATATATAATGAAATTTCATATAATTTAAAATGCCAAATTTATAGATCTTTTTCACATTTCTTGAACAATTAGAATAGATCGCACAATTAGAATAGTGTGATCTGAAGACATGCCATCGTAATTTTGATCCTCTGATGGTTCCCCTACTTTTGTAGCCCGAAGACCTGCGTACGATATCGAGCAGCCTCGTGCCTTAAACTCGAGAGCCATACACCCTCGGTCCCAACACAGTCTGATAAAAGTGGTTATCCACCCGCTCACTGACCTCAACTAGTGATGCTTCACTTTGGTGTTCAACTGGAAACCGTAGTTAAATTTAAAGAAATATATTTTTTGTACAAAAATGGATTAAAACAGTACACCATCCTAGAACGTTTTATTTCTTAGAATAAATTGACTAATTTAATTTAACCATGTGTACTATATTTACGTTCTAAAAACGCGTCATACAATTTCTCATTCACATGCGACCAACTTTTGTTCTAGTGAAAATAACCCTTACTTTTTGCCGCACATTAGTTTTGAAGATAAAAAGCTGTAAGCTGAAATAATATTGACTGATTATGGTTATAACAGCGGACACCAGTGCAGGTGCTTACTCACTAACGCAAGTGTTTGTTGTTGCTGTAAGAACTTCATTTTAGCCCTAATTATTTTATCTTTTGTTATGAATAATACACCAATTTTATAGCAAGCATATAAATCAGTACGGTATGTAGTAGATTTATTCAGTATTTTGTATTTAAAATTTAAATGAGTTATTTGTAACAATGTTCTTTGAAGTTAACCGTTTTTTGGTTATAATACTGTAAATTGCATTTTATTTTTCAATGTATGCATTGAGAATGAAATCAATACGTTTAATTTTTTTTATCTTGTATGTCTATTCGCATTGTCTCCCCACACGTAATATCTAGGTCAATATTAGTCGATTATGAATACTACTATTTCTACCTTTTTTCTATGCTTTTAAAATGCTATTTTACGTAGAGATTCAGATTTTTTTTAACAGTATTTACTTGAAATAGATAGAATATATCCGTGTTACAGATCCACGATACAGAAATCTTCCCAAAAAAAAAAAAAAATGAACAATAAGGAGACATGTCCATTTAGTAATCTGCCTTGCCAACTACAAGCATTAAGACACGTATTGCAGAGATGCCAACTTGCTCCGGACAGCGAATAAATATCGAGTAATAGTTTATTAATTGTGATTCTTTATTTAATAAATTCAATTCATTAGATTGTTATCTACCACTGTTTCTAAATAATTCATAGGCTTATATATTCACTACTTTATCACAGTAAAACATGTTAAACCTGTTAAAAGGTAAGCAAAATTAGTCAAATATTTAAAAATTTTAATTTGAAGTTATTTATTGTTTTTAAAACTATTATGGCGTGTCCGGAGCAGTTCGCATCTCTGCGCTAATGTTGCAAGGCTGGTAAGAGTAAGAAATTATATAAGCCTACGAATTGTTTAAAAATAGTGGTGGATAAAAATCTACTAAATTGAATTTATTAAACCAAGAATCACAATTAATAAACTACCACTTGAAAATATTTATTCGCTGTCCGGAGCAAGTTGGCATCTCTGGTATTGGATTTAAACACTGATGCAGAAAAAAATGTAGAGGATTACCTATGATTTGCCGCACATTATACTTTTGCAAATCAACTATTTTTGATGTTAAAACAAAAATCAACAATGTCTTAATATTAACCTATGCTATCATTTTTATAGGAGTTTAAGAAAATATTTTTAATTATCCTTCAAAAAAATAGAAACGAAATTTACTTGCTGTGTTAACTTAAAATGCTATAGTTGAAGTCATATTTTTGTAAAATGCCTGTACGAATCACAGAAATATAATGCGAGGTGCTGATTGTATAGTTTTTCATATTATAACTTTTGATTTAAAGTCATGAGAAAAGATTTTTCACTATTTTACCTCCCATCAAATATATACAGCCTAACTTTTTTAACTTGAACCTTTTTGGGGCTATATTGGCAGAATTATCATATTCATTTTATGATAACCATCTTATCAGATTCATCATGACAGCAATTTATAACCTATTAATAGGTTACTATTAATAGTCTCAGTGTTTTCATCTCAGAAAAAAAATGGGTGAGAATTTCTCACCCTTTCTCAAAAACAGGGTGAGATTTCAAAAAGTTAAGTGAGATTTCAAAAATTAAAAAACAAAACACCAATAGACTTGAAAAAAATTCATTTCTTTTATTATAATGCATTTTTAACATCTTCTAATTTTTAAACCATTGAATATTTTTGCTGCATCATCATATGGAAAATGTTCCACATCTACTTTTTCATCAGCTATTCTCATTAGGTTGCTCAAATGCGTATTTGTTTCGTTTTGATCATTTCTACCCACATTTTTTTCATTTTCATTTGTCCGTTTCGGAGTAGAAGATATTGGCTTTACAAGGTATTTGTCCGTCTTACATTAACGAGCAAAAAATTTGAACATCTTACATGAAGAATCCTTACCTACGGTAAACACGTAGTTGCAGAGAAATGCGTTCTAAAAGAGGTTCCGTGGTTCAGAAGGATGGTGCTCTGTTGTTCTGAAAGGTTCTGAACAATACTGGTAAATAGGGAAGCTAGATTACGGGGCAGATGTTGAAAATAATGAAAGATCCTGGAAGAAAAGTGAAACGGATTTTATTCTAAATGGCGTATTTCTAAGCTTTATCCAAAATGCGAGAAATTGGAAAATTTTGAAATTTATTTATAGAATGCGCGAATTTCTCGCGGTTAAAATTTTTTAATGCAAAAAAGTATGCGAGATTCTCGCATTCTCGCGCTGTAGTGAAAACACTGAGTCTTGTACTACATAAATGTGTGTAGATAACACTGTGATGCATCAAACAAATAAAAATAGCTTTAAAACTTCTATTGTAACTATTTTATTCATTTGTCCATTTGCTACTTCTAGCAAAGATGGAAAATATTGCTCAAATTGAAGAATCACTTTATTTACATGCTTCTTATCTGTGCCATTTGCAGTTTCTTTTCATGTGAAACTCATTTCTAGAATTATGTATTTATATCAAACTTTTTTATGTATTATTTTTTATTGAAAAAATATGTTTTAAAGTTTAAGTAAATGTCCTTGTAGATAGTTATTCTAGATTATTTAATTATTTCTATATATTTGAAAATATTCTAAAAGCAATTTACGGTGTTAAACTTCGTTATCAGCATACCCTCCTCGTAAACAGACAACTCTCATAAACGGACAATTTTTTTGGTCCTTAGAATGTCTGCTTAACCAAGGTTTCACTATATATATATCTATATATATACAGTACAGAACCCATTATCCGGAAATCAGAAAACCGAAAAACCGGAACGAAATTCAATAAATTTTCCCGCCATTTAAAAACAAAAAATTTTTTTTTTCCTCATAAGATTTTAGGATCTTTCTTTCTTTTTTGAAAGATGTTTACCTTACCATCATTTTGGAAATAATCATTAGTGTATTACTTCATCGTTTTTTCTTCTTTTTGAGATTATTTCCAAATATTTTTTATTTTTTTAGTTGGGTTTAACAATAAAAAAAAAACGGCTTTTTGTAGCGATTCAGGAAACCGGAAAAATCAGTTATCCGGAATAGCGATGTTCCCGATCATTCCGGATAATCGGTTCCCTACTGTATACGTTTTTTTATATAAAAATATTATTTTGTTAGTTGTAATTAAAGTAAGTATTTTTCTAATTCTTTTTTTAAACACAAAAGATCATGGCAAATCAAGAATTTGAAGCCCAACTGGAGTTGGAGAAGCTAGAGAAGACGAAAAAAGAACTTACAGAAGAAGGTGTAACTGATCCATACACTTACATTAGCCCAGACGATGGCACAGTTTATGAGTGGAATCAAGAAAAACAAGCATGGTTTCCTAAGGTAAATAAAACTTGTTGTTAATATTTTGAATTTCATTATTATATCAGGGTAGCAGTCCCTCTAGAAACACCGAAAAAGGAAAAGAAAGAAACTCAGGGAATTTAAAAATGCTACTAACAAACTTTGAATTTTCTCGAATTATTATCAATATTCACTTACAATTTTGCAACAAATGTGTTTAATCTATTATTTGGCATTAAAACTATTTTAAATATAACCAGTCATATATTGAAACTCATGTTGAACAGTGTATTTTTTTCTTCTTGTTATCAGAATTATTTTAATAAGTAGTACCAATATAATAGTTTTTCTTTTCTATTAAATTTGTTAAGCCATGATATTAAAATCTATTTCATCAATTCATTTTTAAATTTAAATAAAATTAGTATTAATTTAAACAAAAATTAGGATGTTTATTTATTTTATTTAATGTCATCAAACTTTTTCTTTTAAAAAAAAAACAAGTAATTATCAGGTTTATTTCTTTATCAGGTTTATTTCTGTGTTTATCATATCTTCTTATTCCATACTAATTTATAAATAAAATTTTAAAATATGATTAAGAAAAGTCTTACTAATCTAAGTTACAAAGATCAGTAAAATTTTTATAGTTTTTTTTTCTTCTGGAATTCTGGGAGAAGTTGATTTTGTTTGGAAGGAGATTATCTGTATATATAAATATTCATTTATTATTAGTTGAATTTCAATGCAAAGTATTAGAACATAGTCTCTCTGAGCAATCATTATTTTCACTCAAATATTGCATTTCTTATTTTTAGTCTTGCTTTGCATTTTACCCCCCAATTAATTTGATTTAAAGAAACATTAATGAGCTATTTTTGTTTGATATAAGCTTGGGCATTAAAATTTCAATTCTAAAGGTGCAAGTCAAACTAACAAATTTGATCTTCAATTTTTTTCATTCATTAAAAATGTGATAAAATTTTTAGTTACAATAACTACAGAGCTGCTAACTTCCTATGCAGAAATCTTCTTGCAATGGTAGCTAAGTTTATGTTTTAATGTATGATTCTTTGTTGTATAAAAGTTATTTTCCTGTGCACTACATGTAAATTAGTTATATTCATCTAAAATGCCTCTTTCTTCCAGCTCTCTCATTGCGAGGCTTTTAAAATACTGAAAAAATTACTAAAACTTTTGAAAGCTTTAGTTTTTTATTGTCTACCACTCTATGAAATATTTTCCAAAAACTGTCATGGCTGGCAATTATTGCTATATATTTACGAATGGTTTAAGTCATATTTTTTTTCTTTTTGTATTTTTTACAACCCTGACTGCACATTTGAATGTGTTTGAATCATAGTAATTTATCCACTTGATTTTCCAATGATTTCAATTTTCAGCTTGCATTCAGTATTGGACCATTTGAAGTTGGTGTTTTATTTTTTAGTATTTTACGTTTTTCAAGTGTATCCATTGAATGATGCTGAGAAGTCATCAAATTTTAACACGAATGTTTGATTTTTGATTATTGTTATTTTCAATTTGCAGATCAACTTATATAATAGATACATAAGTTAACATTTTTTGAAACTGTGGAATGAATTTATTATTTTCTCAGGTGTTAGTCTGTTGCAGTTTATTCTCTACTATTATAACTTTTTACTTATAATTTTTCAGCTGTTAAATTTATGAAAGTATTACATACAAATTTCCATTAAGCTAATTACATTACTTTTACATTTTTACAATAAAAAATACATTATTTTATAAGGAGTACGCTTAAGTATAAAAGTGTCAAAAACAAGGTCATTTTTCTTTGTTTGTCATTACAGTATGTTTTTAATTATAATTATTAAAAAAATTTCTGCCATTAATTACAAATACATATGTTTGGTTTTTAAGGTTACAATTTTTAGTGTATCCATGCATAAATAAATATTTTTTTTTTTTGCAATTGAATTGTAACAGACTATGCTGTGTTTGTTTGCTGGATAATTAAGAGTATGTTATGTTTGTCTTGGACAAACTCTATTTTAAAGGAATTTTATTTAAACGATACTTAAACATTTATTTAAACATGCGATTAATTACAAATACATATTGATATAGTTTCTAAGGTTAAATTTTTAGGGTATCCATGCATAAATAATTTTTTTAAATTTATTTATTTTTCAATTGAAATGTTACAGACTTTACTGTGTTTGCTGGATAATCAAGAGTCTGCTATGTTAGTCTTGAATAAACTTTGTGTTCAAAGAATTTTATTTAAACAAGGTTTAACTTTAGTTAATTAGTATAATTATATTACGAGGATGATGACATTGCTTGATATCATATTTACAATGTTTTACAATTTATGACAACAACAGGACATTTAACTAATAAGCTTGGGGTTTAAAATTATTTGGTTTGCAATTGCAATATTTAGTTGTAGAAATGTGCAGTTTATATTTTTGTTTGAAATTTTAAATTCCATTTTCTTTCTTTCTCCCCCATTATGTTGAATTATGCCAAAAGCAAGCTATACCCCTTTATGTAAAATTATAATGGTAAGCAATAAATTATATTGGATCATGATAAACAAAAAATTTGTTGTTGTTGGCCCATTATAAAAACCCTGGGTATGCTGTGGTGGCCCAACATGAAAAGATGCCAATGCTTGGGATCTTGGGCAGATTCGATAGTCCGAACATAAAGTATGATGGTTTGTGATGGAAAATAAATATGGTAACCAGTAAATTATATTGGGTCATGATGGATTTTTTTTTGTTGGCGAATTATAAAAATCTATCATACTATACTGGGTTATGTTAGTCCAACATAAAAATCCATAATACTATGTTGAGTATGCTACGTTGGCCCAACTTAAAAGAGGTGCCAATTTTCTAAAGGTGAGGATGTTGGGCAGTTTTGATGGTCCCATCAAGCTGTTTGTTGGTCTTTAATGGGAATTCGAGATTGTAACCATCACATTTATGTTGGCCCATCAATGGAAAACTGTCAAGATTTTTTGCCTTGGGTAGTTGGCAGATGATGACATTGTTAGATAACGTTATATTTAAATAATGTATTACTTAAAGTAAAGAGTATAATCATATTGTAGGTTAATGATGATGACATAGCTAGATATCATCAGTTGAGCTATAACTATGTTAACACAGAAGAAGAATCAAAGCCTGAAGAGAAACTTGAAGAAAACAAACCGAAAGGGGAGAAACGCAAGCCCAGTGATCCCTGTACGTATTGTATATTTATTTATTTCGTGTAGTATTATAAATTCACCTTGTTTTCTTGTACTTCTGAAGTTTTAGGTTTATCATTATATTTATTTCAGTGATGATTTTAATTTTTTCACTTCATTTTAATTTTCATTTATTTTCAATTTAAAATTAAAGGATATTTATTTCTAAAAGCATAAAGTTAATTTTCAGATGTTTTTATTAAAAATGCCTGATATATTTTTATTAACATTTAAAACTGTTCAAGCCCAAGTCATATATTTCAAGGGCCAGTTTTGGGCCAAGGGCTATAGGTTGTGCATCCCTGATTTACAGTATGTAGATGTGTATTAACACTGTCAGTAACTGACACTAAACTTAGGCTGTGTCAGTCACTGGTATCTAACAGTGTAAAATGTGGCATAAAATTTAAAAAAGCTCCATTGTTTTAATTACCAAAAATTTTCTTTTTATTTATTTCAAATTAATTTATTTATTTCAATCTGTTAGAGTAGGGTGCTTCAAACTGTTACATAATGGGGATTTTATTAAAAACGTGTGGCATTTAAGACGTTAACACAGTTTATCTGCTTAACTGAATTATATTTCACTAAAAGATTTCCTTGAATTGTTGCAATTTTTTTCTGATTGAAAAAAATGAAAAAAGAAAAATAATAATAGTAAAGTCTATTTTTTAAGACCTTATGGGTAGTTGAATTTAGAGAATAGTGTATTACATTAGGTCTGACTTTTTTAAACTTTTTTAACTTTCATTTCACTCATGTTTTGTTAAAAATATATTAGTTTGGAAAATTTTAAATTTTTTAAGGAAAAAAATCAAAAAATAATTTTTTTAAAAAAAATTTAAATCAGATTATTATTATTTTTTATTTACTGACCACTAACTTTTTAAGAGCATTTTTTTTAGACTTAAAACATGTTTAATTGTTAAATGTGATTGAAGTATATTTGTGAAATTTTAAATATTACCAAAATGTTTGAAATATATTTCTTTTAAGTATGAGTTTAGTATAGGGGTGCTCAACCTGCTGCCCCCCAACTCTCGATGTGCGGCCCGCGGCCGCAATCTGAACAAAATGGAGAAAAAAATTTAATTTTTTCTTTTGAAAAATAAAAGTAAAATTCGGTAATTTAAATTTACACTTTTAAGTTTTTGACGCACCCAATCTCAATCAATGTAGTTTTTCGATGGTTAACGCTACGGATTTCAGCATAGTTTTAAATATCCCAATATTTTTAATACATCATTATTGCGATTTACGAATTTTAATTATCACTTTTGACGCTTTTCGGTAATTATTGCTACCAATTTTCAAGTAGTTTCTGAAATCGCGATTTTTGAAAGTTATGAAACGCTTTATCTGTGCAAACCTCATGGAAAATCTAAATGACTTTAGATCCTTTCTTAAACAGTTATTGCTGCACATTTCCGCCCGATATTTTAACACGATATTATTACGAATTGCGAGTAAAGAATCGCTCATTTAAATAACCATTTTTTGACATGGCTTATTTGTAACGATTTTACCGCAAATCAAATTATTTTTCAATTGTTATTTTGGAAATTATTGCTTCACATTTCTACAAGGTTTTGAAAGTACCGATATATTTTTTATACGCTATAGCGATATTTTAATTTCCAATCCCGCATTTAAATTACATAAAATTTTGATGGACTCTATTTACTCCAATTTTATCTGAAATATAAAAGTATTTTGGTTATTGTTTTAGTAGTTATTATTACGTTTTCCCCGTGATTTAAAAAGATTCTGATATTTTTAATACTATTGTTTGACAGCAAGCGAGTTTTGAATCGCTTGCTGTCAAACTTTACTACTACTTTGGCTACTTGAAAATAATTATTTTTTACGTGCTCTGTTTGTGCCGATTTTATCATTTGCACTGTACCAATTTTAACATGCATTTTTTAAGAGGTTTTTCGAACGTGTTTTTTCTTCTTTAACTTTATTGCTGCATTTTTATTTGTGATTTAGAATATACCTGATATTTTCACACAATATTACAACTCGTGAAATTAGATTCAGTTTTAAATTTTTTTCGTAACTTAAAAAGTAATTACGTATCTTAGCCAAATCAGCACCTTCCCAGGAAGGAAAAAAAAAACGAGAGGTGTACATTCATATTAAACGCGGTCCGTTTTGCAAAAAAAATAATTCAAAACAACGGCATAATTCTTTAGTCCCATGAACATGTGCAAGTTTAACAACACACATCGAACGTATTTTTGCTGTCACATGTAATTTAAAAGTCACACATCGTAATTAGTATTTACGCGATCTGAAAATTGCACATTGCATTTCGTATTAACATCAACGAGATTTAAAAAGTAATCCATCGCAATTCGTATTTATCGGATTTAAAATCACATATCGCGAGTCGTGTTCTGGCGTTTAAAATATTATCTGTTGCTACTTTTCTCACAATTCATATGCACGCATTTTAAAAACCATATATCGCGAGTCATATTCACGCATTTAAAAAATCAAGTGTAGTGAGTAGTCCTTTCGCAATTTAAAAGCCAAACATCTCGATTCGTATTCATGCGATTTGAAAAACAAGCATCGAGTTTTTATTCACGCAATTTAAAAATCACACATAGCAATTCGTATTCAAGCAATTGAAAAATAGCACATCGCTATTTGTATTTCCGCGATTTAAAAACCCAGAAAGGAAGAACACCATCTAGAACAAATTTCAAAACTAATTATGCTATTTGCCCTAATTTAATACCACCCACAACAACAGCTTCTGTCGAAAGACTGTTTTCCAGAATGAATTTGGCCTGTTCAAAATTACAGAGTAGTCTAAACAAAATCATTAAATTTTCATTTTATGGCTCACAAAATATCACATGATCAAATAGATAAAATTATCTCAATATTCAAAGATTTTGCAAATTACAGGATAACCATAAGGAAATTTTTTAAACCATTTTCTACCTACTTGGAGCATTTTATATCATTTATGATTATATGCTGGGAAATGATTTGTATATCATTAAATTTTAACTGTATAAAAAATTTAATCAAGATAAGTTTCGTAAAATAATGTAAATTTTATTGATTGTTAATATATATGTGTATTAATTGTAAATAGTAAGTGTCATGTTAAAAATATATTCGTCATAAAAAGTTATTAACAAATATCTTAATAGATTTTTATTATTAAGGAATATAGTTCTTTAAAATTTAATGGGTTTTCTTTCTTTCTTTTTCTTCCTTCTCCCAGCCTCTTATTATTAATTTAAAATAAAAATGTCTGTACATTCCCTAATAAATGCTAAATCTTATTTTCCACTTAAGGGGTTTTGTTTTAGTTTTAATCATTTTTAACCCTATAAGATTTCTTTAAATCAAAGTATTTAACTTGCATGTATATTAATAACTAGAATATTTATTTATTTGAAATTTAATTCTATGAAGAAAAAAATTTATCGTTAAAATTTATGCTTAAATGGACTTTTGTGTTTTGTAATGTGATAAAAAAAAATTCAATTTTTCCATAGTTTTTTAATTATTTCAATTTATATACATTTTTTTTGAAAAATTGATTCTGATTTTCGAATTCTGTTTTCTTTCTTAAGTAATCAGTTTTGCATTATCTTATTTTAAATATTTTAAAATATTGTATTTCTGCAAAGAGATTACAAGGTTAACCGACAAAAAGAATTTAGTGTTATATAAACAATGATGTTTATATAACAATCATCACCAATAATTGCTTTCAATATGTCAGTCTAAATACTTTGGCATGCGGCCCTTAATTGGTCAATCTGCTGTGCATGTGGCCCTTCACTGAAAAAGGTTGTGCACTCCTAGTTTAGTAAAACTATTTAAATATCACATTATAGAATTAACTATCATGTAAAAAATTATTGTTTAATTTAAAAGAAACTATAAAAACATTTATTAGTTTTCTATTTGTAGTCATGCCACTTAATTGCATATCAGATAATCAAATAACCTGCTATTCTGTATATTTAATATTTCTAACTATTGAATTATTATTTTTTTCTAATTTAAATTTTTGCAAAATGTGTTATAATGTGCAATATCTGGCTTTTTCATGTGCCAATTTCTAGTTTTTGAATGTTCTATCATCATGCACAGAAAATAAGTCTCTCACACATGAAGAATTAACTAACTGTTTCACTGCTCTGTTTCCTGTTCATAAAAACTAGATTTTCAAATATGTCTTTCACCATTTCATAATGGATGTTTGAATTACAAAAACTGCCATAAAAATGTATATGAGTAATTCGTTGTAGCAAAGAATTTCATAATTAAGGCTATCAAATTACTAGAATATTTCTTCTTAGTTCATTCAAAAGCTTTCCTATTTTGATATATTAAACTAGGAAGGAAGGTTCTATCATTTAAGTGATGCAAAAGAATTAATAATTTAATATTAAGTTTTCTTATTAGAAATATTATTTGCCTTAAAAGTTCACCATACAATTTAACCATTTACCACTACTTCTAATTTAACATTGCTCTGCCAATTTGAGGAATCCTCCAGAAGAAATTTTTTTAATTTAAAATATTACAAGTGTTTTTAATTGTCCTGAACAGTGGTTACCAATTGGCAGCCCGTGGGCCGCATCCGACTCACAGTGCCTTTTTTTGTAGCCAGCGAACTAAAATATATATTATTTGTCATTTTTTGTGGTTAATTTTAGTGAAAAATCTATATGGGTTTAAAATACCTTTCTTTCGTTTAAAAAACCTCATTTCTTCGTTTCTGTGAAATTTAACATACTAGACCAACGGTGCAAAAAAATTTATTTCTCAGGGTATGTTTGTTTTATACAACTTGATACAAATCTGACAGTAATATTTAATGTTCCTTCAAACACATAGAGTCCTATATAAAACTTTGATAAAGTTGTGGCCTGTCAAATGGCAGGAAGTTGGGAACCCCTGGTCTAGAACTTTCAATTTTTATTAAGTTTGTTTCATTAAAGATGCAACTACTGACAACTGGCTGGTGACAGAATTTCTAGATTTTGCCAGAGTTTCTAGATTTCTAGATATAAAAATTGAAATTGCGTAATATATATAATCGAATCGCTTAGGATAAAAAGTTTTAAAAAAAATGGAATCTTAATTTAATGAACAATTCTCTATCCCTTAGCCTGGTTTCAAGTGGATGATGATCACAATACAAATGTTTATGTATCAGGCTTACCTGATGATATTAAAGACGAAGAATTTATTGAATTGATGTCAAAATGTGGACTCATCATGAAAGATCCTCACACTATGAAATATAAAATCAAGCTTTACAGAGATTCAAATGGAGTACCAAAGGGTGATGGTAGATGTTGTTATATAAAGGTAAATATAGTTATGAAATGTTTCATTATTTTATCTCAATGTTTTATAAAATAATTACTGCAATTCCCTATTCTAAATGAAAAATAAGGAATTACCAGGATATTATCTTCTATCTCTACACAATATAATTTTAATATATACTTAAAAAAATGATGAAATATGACATGCATTGTACTTTGTAATGATAATGACTTCTTTTTTTTGTTGCCAGAAGTACACATTTGATTCATTCACATCAAATAAATGACCAGCCTCACAGATTCCAGCTTCTTTAGCTTTTAAGATTACTTTAAGTACAGATGTATAAGTGACTCATCTTCTTTTTGACATTTTAATAAAGAACAGCTCTAGTACATCAAACTCTTATGATAGCCGGATACAAAATTACAGCATTCTATCCAAAACATGAGGAAAGTAGTCTTTTTATGTTAATCTTTGCTGTCGAATTCATGGGAGAAATAACAGCTTATTCAAAACCTCTCACATTGTTAGAATCTTCGTCATATATGAGATAATGGGCAATGGCAGAAAAACGAGTGGGCGGACACACGATCATCTTCACACATCACCAAAATTATGAAAGTCATTAATTAGTAAAAAAGGCCGCGAAAGTACCGAAAAAAGTCATGATATTTTTAACAAAGTTGCGAAATATTTATTTTGCGAACACTTTCAGAAGTAATTATTCAAAATCGTATTTTCGTTTCATGATAATAGCATTTTAATAATATTAAAATCGGGTGAAAATGGGCCGAAAAATGGTAAATAAATTCAGAAAAATGATGTGAATTTACAATGGAATCATTTTTAGCAAAGCTCATCAAAAAATTACAACAGAAGTTTGAAATTTGCATCTCGTATTAATATCATATTAAAGATATTATAGAAGAAAAAAAAATACATGTGGAAATAGCTAAAATAATCAGTGACGACTCCATAATGATCTTGATAATTCAAATTCAGAATTTGCGAGTCATTAAAAAACTAAAACTCATGGAAAGTCATAATAAAAAATTTTGGAAAATAAGTCACCGAAAAAACAATGATAGCTACCAGGGAAGAAATAAAATGATAAAAGATTGATAGAGATTAACAATAGAATCATCACGAATGAAGTGTCTCTATTTGACTACTAAAATTTACAAATCAAAATAATTATCAGAATTTGCACACAAAAATGGAACGGCTGAAAGGAAAAGAAATGACTGCATAAACAAAAAATAACCATAACAAAAGATCACAAGTGAGATCAGAAATAATGCTTAACGAAATCGGTCGTTTAGTTCCTGTGAATCTTAAAGAAGTAGTATATTGAAAATTTGATTTCTTTGGAGCTATTCGACTGATTTTGCTGAGGTTTCTTATTTTGCCATGTAAAATTCCATTCTTTGAAATGATGTAAGCAATTGTATACTGCAGCATTCGAATTTTTTTCGACTATTAAGTAAAATAATAAAACATAGTAAATATTTATTGTAAGGTATTTGTGCATGATAAGTAAATTTTATAACACATTTATAAAATTTACTATAGATAAGTAGATTTTCTAAATGTGTGCAGTAAGTTTTCAATTTGCTTAAAAGGTTATCAAGATATGGTAAAATACGCATAAAGAAAAATTTACATTAAGAGTTCGAGTTTTGGATTGCTCTCCTGACCTAACTATGAAAACAGACCATATGTCCCAGATAGTATATAAATTAGGGGTCAGAAATCCGAATTCGTCAACAAAAAAAAGGAAATTCTTTTATTCAAAAAAAGTATGTTTTTAAGTCTGATTTTTTAGCTTAAAATGTTTTGTGCACTAATTAATTACCATATTTGAGTTCAACATCTCGAACCCTAAAGTCCAACCTAAGGATCTGACCATTGGATCTGAAGTTATTCTGAGTGGTCTGTTTCTTTCTTTCTTTATTTTTTTGCGCACATTAACAATCCAACAAACTGTAAAGCTTTACATATAAATCATGCTTAAAGAGACTAAAAAATTAAAGTAAAAAAAACTATATAATGAGTGGAAATATTTAGAATTCTTCTAAAGTTTGAAAAAGTCCGAAAATTCACTAAACGTATGGAAATTTCCATGCCTGTATCAAGGGTCTACTCATAATTTTTTTAATTTCTAATCATAAATCTAAGAAGCCAGTAGTCTATCCAGGCTTTTTATAAAAATTGTACCCTTAACTTTATGAAAATAAGGTCTTTGGTTTTGTGATAGATTACAAAAACTAGTTGTCTATCCAGACTTCTTGTGAAAAATTTTACTTCTTTTTGGATTCTAAAATGATTTTAAAATAATAATGGTAATAAAATTAAGTCCTAGAACATGAAGATCTGGTCATTTAGATCAAATTAGTCCTTTTTTGTGTGCACTGTATGTTACAATTTTTAGCACTTTCTACTTAAAGGAGCTAACTGAAAGTAAGTTTACCTATCGTCAAACTCCACCATTCCATTATCCTAATGCATCTTTGTATCACATAAACACTCTTGATACTGACTTTTTATAATTTTTTTACTTAATAACTTATTTATCTTTTCTAGATTGAATCTGTGAAACTAGCTCTTGATATCTTAGATGGTTATGATTTTAAGGGAAAAAAGATTCATGTTGAAAGAGCACAGTTTGAACTGAAAGGCCAGTATGACCCTTCTAAGAAACCAAAGAAAATGAAGGCAAAGGAAAAAGAAAAACTGAAGAAAAAAATCGACAAGTATGTCCTTAAACATTGCGTATTTTATTTTTAAACTTTTTCAATCAAATATGCATAACATATGGTCTGAAAGCCAAAAGTGATCCACAAGGCTTTTAAACTTAAATATTAATAAAGAGTGAAGAAGAAGAACTTGTTTATGCTGAACTCTATTCTGTCACAAAATAATTTTTTTCATTGTTAGTATGATTCATAATCCTATGTTACAATAAGTCATTTTTAATAGATTCTAAGCCTAAAATTATAATACATAGTGAAATATAATTTCTCACAAAATTATTGAATTAAACTAAATAAAATTTCAAAGATCTTAAAGTGACTTTGTAACCAATAACATAGTATCTGATCATATTTCTTCCTTTCTGTGTAATCATTACAGTTAACTTTAAATGTAAAGGAAAATTGTTTAATTTTTCCCCCTTTTGTACCTATAAACTTGTCATAAAAATCTGCTTCATAATTTTGAAATATTTTTATTTCCATTATATTTTTTTATTTCTACCCAAGCAAAAATTTTTTTATCCATATGTAAGATTACTGCATTGTCATATTCTTGACTCTAAGCATTATATTTTCTTATATTTCTGTCCTGTTATTCTAAATCGGTTGTACATCTCTGTTTTCAAGTTTTGTAAACAGATTCTGCACTATTTCTTCCCTTTGTATTTTATTATTATATATTAATCGAAAATACACAATGAGCAATCATTTGCTATCATTTTTTTTTTAATATTATGAATTAAATTAAATGAAAGATTTGATATATTGAGTTTCAAAGTGGGAGAATTTTTTCTCTTAAATAGAACTGATTTTAAATTATCTTCTTTGTGGTTGTGTCATTAATTTAACTAAACTGATAGCATTTTTTCTTTAACTTTTGTCTTTAATTCCTTGCTTTTTACATTTCTTTTTTACCCATGCATTCATAATTCTTTAACTCTTTAATCTTGTTATTTTTATATTTCTTTCTTTATTTATTTTTGCTTTTATGTTCTGAATTTTTTTTAACAAACTAAATTCATCATTTTATTGATTGAGTTTGCTAACCTGTTGCATTGTTTACCTCTACACTATTGCATCATAATTTTTTATTTTTCTCTGAAATTATTCCTTTAGTGCATTAAAAACTTTTTATTGATCACTAAAGCTATTTCAAGTGCTTTGTTGAGGAAATGATAATGTTAACTATTTTATTTACAGATATTTATTTATTTTATGCAGAATCTTGATGTATAGATATTTTTCACAAAATCTTAATTTTGCAAAATGATTTGTGATTTTTAGTATTTTTTTTAACGTTTTTGGTTTCAAATTATAAATTTAGTTGCATGTTTTTTTAAAAAATGCTCCTTTGTAATGCAATATTCTATCTGCAAACAGTTTTGTTTCTAATGTGCAGTATAATATTGTGTAATGTATGTTATTTACCTAGGGGAATACGGGACAGAAGGGACTTTTTTAAATTTAAGAAGAATATTACATCAAATTTCTTGTCCTATCTTGAGTATGGGACAAAATGGAGTAAGGCGAGTGATTATAATAAACACATATTTACAACAAAAGGAAAAGCAGAAAAACAAGTTTGCTTCATATTTATGTGGTTTTAACTGTTAAAGCAATTGTTTGATATTAAAGTTTTAAAAGTCCTAACCCTTTAAAACCATAAAACTGTGTGTGTAAAATATTACAGAAGTGTAAAATATTTATGATGTTTATTTGAAATTATGGTCAAACTGTGAACTTTTCTAAAGTGCCATTTGATTGTAAATGTGAATTATAAATGTAAATATGAATTGCCTTGGTAACTTCTCCTTTCTGCCACAAAGCCATTATTCAGATTTGAAGTTGCTCGAGGAATATTAATAAACGCACATTTAAGTACACAGAACTAAGGACAATGAAACATTTAAGAATATGCTTATTTTATTTGCAATCTTTACAAGTATGTGCAGCTTAACACAGTTACAAAATCATCAGAAGTTACAATATCGAAGCCACAATAATGTGTTGTTTTAGTTCTATTCATTTCTGTTAGATGGCAACACCTACTTGACACCAAAAAACTTAAGGCTTCTTTTTACCCTTATACTGTATTTTAAAATTTTTATTTTTCAATTTTTCTTATAGATTGTTTGAATGGAAATTTGAAAAACTGAGGGGTGAAAGATCAAAAAATGAAAAAACTGTCATACTCAAGAACATGTTTTCACCTAAGGAATTTGATGTGAGTAAATTTTTTTATATTTGGTTATTAAACTCAAAATTATTTTTCCACCCAATCCCTGCGATATATTTTTTTACAATATTAAGTTCGTTAGGTTTTCTTTAAGTAAGATTCATAATCATCCGATTGTCTCCAAATTTTAATATGCTATGTGATGCGCTTTATAAATAATGTGATATTTCGGAAAAAGGTACAGGATTTCTGTGTTTGATTTAAAGATATTGAGCTGAAGTAAATTCAAAATGACAGTACTTAGCAACAATAAGGGATCATATTTGCAACAAATATTTTTGTAAGCGGTAAAGAATAAATTTTAAAATGATGAAAAATATTTTAAGTTTCATAATTGTGCATGTTTTTGTTGACTGATATTATAAGAAATTATTTATGAGAAACATCTCACATGTACCCCTAACAAAATAAGATTTTTAAGCTAATTAGTTAAATATTAAAATTTCACTATAAATTGAAATTTATTCTAACAATTAATATCATTTCTAAGCATATACATAAGGGTATTTGCTAAATAAAATCTCAACATTTAAGGAAATTTGTTTAATGGTCAGTCATTGATGCTACAATATTTCATATGGTTTTTAAGTGATATAATAGATATAAATATATATCAGTAACATGATAAAAAATGATAAAAGGCAATGACTCACTCCCCTCTATATGCTGACCGCCTATGTGAGTTGAGCACTGTATCATTGCACCACAAGTGGTCAACTTTCACAGGTTTGACTCTATGTGTGTATATATATAATACAAGATCTTTCATCTCAACATTTATCATTCAAATTTATCTGCAGAATATGGCTATTTTAGTCTGGAACCAATTTTAATATATTCTGAGTGTAGAAGTCTTGGTTTATTTGTATTTTTGCCAATTCACATAAATAATGAAAGACTAGAATTTATCTAACTCTAAATATTTATTGAAAAGAACAAAGCACATATAAACCAAGACTTCCCCTACAAAATGGCGCCCCACATTGGGCGCCATTTTATAGGGGAAGTCTTGGTTTATTTGTATTTTTACCAATTCACATAAATAATGAAAGGCCAGAAATTAACTCTAACTATTTATTGAAAGAACAAAACACATATAAAATAAAACAAGAATAAAAAGGAAATACAAGAATTTGGAAGAGGGGGTTTTGGGCTTGAATTAAAAGTCCGTACTTTACGGCGGTTCCTAGCAGACTGTCTTAGTTCACCGCCAGAGGCGCTGTAGTGGGGGAAAGAGGAGAGCTTGTCACATGAGACAATTTTTAAGTGCAAATACTTAAAAACACAAAATTTGCATTTAAATATTTATTATTTACAAATATATATATAATTATTATTATTTTTTGCATCAGGACGAGTTACAAACAAATTAATCAATTTTGGTTAGCAGATAATTAATCAAATTATGTAAAAATTAACAGTTATTGCTTAATTACAGAAATTTCTTAACTGCAAATTTCCCTGTTTACACCCACAAAGCTTGTGTGGTTTATGAAGAATTGCAATTTATAGAATTGTGTTATATAGGTCTTCTACCTTATATATTTTATTGAAAAACTTCAATATAAATATAAAAGTGAACTCAAATAAACCTTGAGTAAACCATGTAATTTTAAATACTAAAAGAATGTTTTACTTTCACACTGAATGCCATGTGTATTCCTACCATAAATTGTTATCATTTGAGGTTTTTCAAAGCATTTTTTCAACATTTGAAACTTTATTGTTGACTTTTAGTTTACCTGAACATACTTTCTTGTACGTTTTAAATTCTACATTTTAAGTTGACTCATAATTTGTTGCGAAGTGTTTTTGTCATGGTATCTTCTTGAAATAGAAAGTTATGTAATTTTAATTTTATTATATATAATTTTAATTTTATTATATATAATTTATTATATGTACTTTTTGTGTAATTTTATTATATTTAGAAACATTTAAAGTTTTTGATAACATTTCTACTTGTATTTTTTTAGGAAGATGCAACTTTGCTATTAGACTATCAGCAAGATATAAGAGAGGAATGTTCTAAATGTGGAGAAGTCAAAAAAGTTGTCATCTATGATGTGAGTAGTTAAAAAAATCTTTTATCATTATTTTTACTCTTATTTTATTTGGAATTCAATTAATGACGAAAATACTCTTTGTTTAAGAAATCACAATCTTTATTTTTATTTTAGACAAGTTTTTTTTTTATATCACTGTAATAAGTTTTGAAAAGAAGTGAAAAAGACATTTTGATAGTTTTTTACTTGATATTCATATTGAATAAAATGTGGAAAGTAGTGACAAACTGTACTGTAACTCTTATAATTTTGCTAATCATCACTTTTAGATTGATTAAAAGTTATAACTACTTTCCCTTTTTAAATATATTGTGATTCAAATAGTTCTTAAAATTTTTTATAAAAGTGGTTTCTGTTTCATTTTAAATAAGCTAGTAAAATCTTTTTAGCATAAATTTACGTTTTGCAATTATGAATGCAAGATTTTAAAGTACTTAAGTACTACGATGATTAGAAACATATATATATTTTTTTAATTCACTTAATCCTCTATTTTTTTTTCTTATTCTATTTGTGAATATATTGTGATCCAAATAGTTCTTAAAATCATTATAAAAAGGTTTTCTGCCTCATTTTAAATAAGTTAGTAAAATCTTTTTAGCTTAAATTTATATTTTGGAATTACAAGTTCAAGGTTTTCAGGTACTTAAAGTACTATGATGTTTACAAACATAATTATATTTATTCCCCTTCAATTTTTTTATTTTTGTCATGTTCACTTTATCCTCTTTTTTGTTTATTTTTTCTTATTCTGTTTTTACTTTTTTTAAATCCTGAATTTTACTGAAACTCTTAGACTATCCAAATTAAGTTTCATTCATGTGCTTCTGGATGAAATAATTTACATAAACATTAAAAAAAATTTTTTTGTTGAAAAACAGCACTGTTCATACTGAAAATTTGATAATTTCTTCCATTTTTTATTGCATTTATTTGTTGGTTTTGTAACATGGATAAGTAGCTTCTGCTATTTGTATATTTATTTTTGATTTTTATTGACTAATTAGTTTTTAGTTAGTTTTATCAAACTGTGACTACTAAGATAATTTATTTATATACAATGGTGTCCAACAGTTAAACATACTTTTACAGAAGACATCCAATGTGTCTGCTTTGTTTTGAAACTATTTAATTACCTGGCTGACACACCGGTCTGAGCACTTTATTGTTCACACACCGATCTGCCAGAGCGCTTTATTGCTCACATCCCAGCCTTCACATATGTGTGACAATGTTCTTAAACATTTTAAAAACTATAATTTTTTAAACAAGGAGGCGTTGTTTGTCTATTGATTTGAGATGCACGTAGATTTGATTTTCGACTCAAAACAAGAGACTCAATTGCATTTGAGTTCTAATTATATAAACATTGGGAGGATAGGAGTGTTTCTAAATAGAATGCTTCATGATGGCTGTTTGAAATGAGCATAAACAAGTGGGAGATAAGTGGATATAATTAGTGGGAGTATAGTAGTGTGATTATATATATATATATATATGATATATATATATATATATATATATATATATATATATATATATATATATATATATATATATATATATATCATATACTGACACTTATAGTAAGTGGGAGAATTTTAGTTTTTCTAGAGTGTTGTATATTTGGGCTTAGAGTATAGTTTTCAATTGATAGTTAGACCTTTTAAGCATCGAATTTTTTTTTTTTTTTTTTTATCTCTTCAATGTTGGAGCATTGAAAACAATAAGTAAATACTGAACAAAAATTGAATGAAAATAAATTTAAATTAAAATATACTTAAGTAAATAATGTTAAAAAAATTAGAGTATATTTCATTTGTCTCCTTTTCAATATATTATTAACGAAGACTTTTATATATCGTTAGTTTCGTGAGTTAAATCTTAACAGCAAAAAACTCTCCGATTCTGGAGAGACTGGCGCTTGTAAAAAGTCTTCTGGCCTCAGCATGGGTTTGCAACTCCCATTGTGAAATGATTTACATAGCTGCCAACTCTACTTTATTTTCCAGTAGACTACTGGATTTTGCTAGTTTCTACTGGTTTAATAAAAATTATCCTGGTTTTTACATTTTAAAAAATTCCCTAAAATTGAGTAAGTTTCTTAAAAAATCTTTATTGAAATTGAATTTTGGCACCAATTATTACTTGCTTTAATATTTAAATAAATATTACTAATATATAATGAAATAAGCCTCATTTTCTGAAATCAGTTTAAATCTTTTTTTAATTTTTTTTTATCTAAAATGTTCCTTTTACTTTTGTTCTAAAATGTTCCTTTTATTTTTGTTCAGAACTCTCTTTTTAAAATAATTGAAAAGTTTAAATTATTTTTATGAATTAAATACCAATTACTATTCAAAATTATTAATAAACTTAATACATAACATTTAAAGTATATTTAATGCCAATCATGACTGGAAAATATTGCAGTTTTTCTTTTTTGATGACTATAAAATTCCCTATATATAATATAATGTAATATATATGCATACCCTCCAACTTATGAGGATTTAAAAAAAAAATTCTTTCTTGTGGTAGCGAACCAAAGTAGAAATTTTTAAAGCAAATGGATCTCTCATAAAACTTTTATCAGAACTTAAGAATTTAGCCATATGGCCTGCACTTTTATAAGTAATAGTGGACAAGTTACGCTAAAATTAATTTTTTTTAAATATTAAGACATTAATTTTGCTGCCGTCTGAAAAGAAGATTTCTGAAACTACGGAAATTCCGTAGCAGTTGGAGGGTATGTATATGTAAAATATAATGTAAAATATTTAGTACATTATGCAACAATTTATTATCATGAAATTTATATTTTGCAAAATCTACTGTATTTTTTACTATCTATGTTGGCAGCTATGGATTTAGATATTATCCTAATGTATACATTTGTAGAACAAGCATTTACAATTCGTTTAAATGTTTTCTTCTATGCTAAATAAATTTAGAGAAATCCTGAAGGTGTTGTTGCCGTTACCTTTGCTGAACCTGAAATGGCTGATGAATGCATTAACTTGATGAACAGAAGGTGGTTCGCCTCTCGTCAACTTACTGCAGAAACGTGGGATGGAAAGACAAAATACAAAATCACCGAAACAAAGGAGGAATTGGAGAAACGTTTGAATTCTTGGGACAAATTCTTAGAGGAGCCTTCATCTGCAAATAAATCAGATGCAAAAGAAACGCCACCTGCTGAAGTTGCATCAAAAGCGGGTGAAGTTAATATTAGCTCGAAAGATTACGAATTGGCTGGTGAAACAGATAGTTCTGGAGACTCAGAAACTGAGGATAAAACCACAACTCAATCTAAAGAAAGTTACCCAGTTATGTTATCTAATGGGGGACTTTCTTTTAAAAATGTTGATCAAAATAAGACAGGATTGTAAAATAAAATTTAAGTGCACAATTATGTGATGAAATTATTATAATAATTGTTATTAATTTTATTTCTGTGAAGGAATTATGGATTCACTGTACATATTTTCATTTTAACGCTATAGACATATTTTTTAAGTTGCTGTTTACCTATTTGTTTGATACATTGAATGTTATTGAGTGATGAGGCGAACGAAATAAAAACTTTCATTTTTTGATATTGGTATTTCTTATAATGTATTGTGATGTCATATTGGTTGTAAAATTGAAAAGGAACACTATAATTTGGAGAAGAAAAAAAATTATTATATGTGCACTCTGTTTGAAAAACACAGTAAAAAAATACATAAAAGCATCACTACAGGCTGTACTAAAAATTATAATATATAAGGCATATGAAAAAAAATATTTGGTGTCATAATTATTTATTAACCGAGAAAGGAATCGTATATCCTTCTTCATATTATTTATCTAAACATGTTTGTCTTTTTTTCCCCCCTCAAATTTATAATTTTGTATAGCAAATTTCATTAATGTTTTTTGGTAGCATCTTTTGTTAGTCTACATGAATTTACAATTCAAATTGCAATAGTTCAGTACATTATTAGTTTTAGATAAAAGTTTTTGAGGATTGATATTTAATAATGAGAAAATACAGGATTCAGTAAGTATTTTATTTCACTGTTAATGTAAAAAGATGATATTCAGATAGACCAGGTCATATTTGGGATTAATCTTGTGTTATCAAATATATATGAAGATCTACTGGACAAATACTAATTTAAGTGGTGCCTACTTAAAATATATTGATCCATTTTTAATTTTGAGCTATTTTATTATAATGAAATTTTATATAAAGTTCACGAGAGTTAAAAACTCTCGTTACTATATAGATCGATCAAAAGTGAAGTGTAGCAGTAGTTATTCAGAGGGAGATTATCTACAAAGTTAAGCTAAACGAATCATCATTTATTTTGAATTGGCCAGTGGAGAAAGCCTCAAATTAGTTTTAAAAAAATTAAAGCAAACCTGTAAACTTTTAGGCTAATGTGTTAGGACAGTGGTGCGCAAACTTTTTTCGACTGCGACCCCTAGAGATAAATGTTCACAAATACGATGTATATTTCGCGCATTTCTTTCGTTTCATCGAATAAAAACATCATCATATTAAACTCATATTAATTTTTATTTATAATTTTAAGAAAATACCTTTTGTATAACTCAAAAATCAGTAATTGCCCTTTAATGAGATGTATGTGGCTGCAAGTTTCTAATTATCTCATCGATGTTTGGATGTATGTTACTAATTGCAATTCGCATAGCATCTTCAGGGTTTAAACGCGAGCGGTATTTAGTTTTTATTGAAACTAGTTTGCTAAATCCAGTTTCACATAAATACATTGATGCAAATAGTATTAACACTCTGATGGCATTCTTGCATAAAACGGGATATTGTTTTTCCGCGGATAGCCAGATAGAGAATACATTACGCATTACGGTCAAAGAAAGAGTGGACAGCATGAAATTGCAATTAAACAGTTAGTGGCGGCGCTTCACTCTTTATATGTACACTGTATAGTATGCAGCATTCAGGGATAATGCATTTCATAAAAATTTGGCGACCCCAAAAAAACGTCAGGCGACCCCCACAGGGGTCGCGACCCCTAGTTTGCGCACCACTGTGTTAGGAGATAAATGAATGGAAAATGAAATATAGATTTTGGTTTAGGTTGTTATGACTACATTGAATAATAATATGTTAGCTGTATTATTTATTGAGATTTAAATAAGTATTTGAGAATTAAATGAAATAAAAAAGCTAGGAAATATGTAATGAATATAATAGCATGAGAAAAAATACGTTTGAAAGATGTGTAGAATGAAATATTCCATTTCATAATAATTTTTAGAATGTACAATGTAAGGTATAACTGATTAAACTCATAAAATAATTTGATACACTTGTAGTGCAATACAAAGTAAATTAAATAACTGCTTTGTGCAGTAAAAAAGTTTTGTATAAAATATATTTATTTAGAATAAAACACACAAAATTAGTTGTTCTTACAAAAAAAGCCATAATAGCTTTTGTTGGAAGGAAAGATAGCAAAATATAAATTCACATTTATTCAATAGTTTTTATTGTTTTTTTAATACTAAGCATCTTGTATTAATATAATTTAAATGCAATATCCCTTTTTTGTTTCTTTTTTATTAGCAGAAAAATGTAGCATTTTTCGCCTTTTATCATAATTCCTAAAAACAACTTTTATGCGCATGTGTTAACATAGCTGCCAACTCTACTGGATTTTCCAGTAGACTACTTGATTCTGCCAGTTTCTTCTGGTCTACTAGTTTTTTAAATTCTCCTGGTTTTTGTACATTTTAGAAAATTCCCTAAAAGTGAGTAAATTCCCTAAAAAAATCCCTATTGAAATTGAATAATTGATTATTGCTTGCTAAAATATTTAAATAATTATTACTAATAACGTAATGAAGCGAACCTCATTTATAGAAATCAGTTTAAAACTTTTTTTGTTCTAAAATGTTAAGTTTAATTTTATTCAGAATTCTTTTTAAGTTAATTAAAAAAATCTTTTAATTATCTCTGATGAATTAAAAACCTATTAATATTTGAAAATATGAGTAAACATAATACATAACATTTTAAGTATGTTTCATGTCAATCGTAACTGGAAAATATTGCAGTTTTTCTATTTTGATGACTACAAAAATCCCTAGAATTCCCTGCATGTAAAATATTTAGTACATTATGCAACAATTCTCATAAAATTTCTGTTATTTTTAAAATATACTGGATTTTTTTCTGCCCATGTTGGCAGCTATGATACCAAGTGTAATTCATACCACTCTACACTCCTGTTTAGAACTGGTGAGAAGAGATCTCTCTTTGATAATCCTGTTACTGTCTTTGAGTGAACGGTCTTCAGGACTTGTTCTAACTAAAGACTGGATCAAGTGGAATAAGAAACAACTCTAATTATCTCTGACTGACTGTATTGAGGTCGCAGACAAATTTTGATTTATGAAAATAGTGCTGCAGATTCACTCTGTAAATTCTGCTGTGGGGTTTTGTGAATAGCGGGGTCTTTAGTTTGCTTTCTATTGGTGATTTTCGCTCTCCAATTAGTTGCATGTTATTTGTTGAATTTTCATGCAGCATATATTAAATGATATGATTATGTAAGCATGAAATGAATTTGTTTCAGATTTTACAGAAATTTGACCTAGCATAATGAAACTTATATAATGCAGTGAAACCTCTCGGGAGCGACCATTCTCTGTCTCCAAAGTAAAATACTCGTAAATGGAGGTTGGTCGTTTTTAGGGGTTACCTCCATTGACTTCAGAAATGTTATCAAAGGTTCATGATTTTTCGAAACGATTTTAATTTTACTCAGTGTCATTTTCTTGGAGGGGAAATGCCTCTTTTGTTGTCCTTATGAAAACCGGATCAATGAATAAAATTTAGTGATCCCTACTGATATAATTATGAGTAAAAACGAATTTACCAATTATGAATGATAGAACTATTTTAAAAAAATAAACAATTATGTGTTTTATTTAAGTTTGCATTTAATTTTATATCATAAAAATGAGTTAGCTTTAATAAATAGGAAGAGGTTTGTTTGTTTGAGATGTTTAGTTTTTTCTAAAATAATTTTTATTTTTTCTAATTTAACTTGCAACTTTAAAAATAAATCGTTCTTAGTGCGCTCTGACTGCGATATGAATTTGTAGATCTCTTTCCGAGATCGTCAAAAATAACTCTGTAAATAAGAACCTTGCACAAATATTTTGAATTTTAATCTGCTTATTTGTTTTGTTAATATTTTTTGCTTTGATATTTTTATGCGTGTCCTTATTTGACCTTTACCACATTTGGTGTAGAGGTTTCCTTGGTCGATGGGAGAGGTTTTTTATAGTCTTTCTTAAATGTATTTTTCAACACGAAATCTTGGGAAAATATTCCGTCCCTCCCAAAAATGGTAGTGAATAGAGGTGGACTTTCCTGGAAGGAATGAAAAATGCTAATTTGAAAAAGGTTCTTGAGAAACTTTAAATGTATGTGGAGTAACTACCACTACAATTATTAAACATCAATTCACTAGTATGCATGCCATCTTATTTCAATCATGAGGTGCCTTATGATGAATAAAGGTTGGTATTGTCTAATGGTTTTTCCCCACATGTATATTATAAATTTTTTTCGGAGCAACTGAGATAGATTATAAGCAATTATACAAAGCACAAATATTTTTACAGAGCATAGACACAAGTACAATGGCAGTCAAATTAAACATATTTCAACTGATTATCAGCTATTATACAAAATACACATGCTTTTATGGAGAATATACGTAAGAACACTGACAGTCAAATTAAACATGTAACTAGCTATAAATAATATATATATTTGAAGAACAAAATGGAAGAAGGTTCTAAGTAACATTTTAGCTAATTTAAAAACATCAGTTTTAGAAAATGTAGCAACAGGGGATAATACTTTAAAAAACATATTTTCTTAAAAACTTACTTATTTAATAATATGGCTGACGAAATTAACCTTTAGAGGGTTAATTAATAATTAAATAGTTTTACATTTCTAATGATTTGTCTGAATTAAGTTGTCTTAGACACACTGCATTAGAAAGAGTTGGAGCATTCTCTCAGTTTCTTATATTTAAATAATGGAATTTTTAAAAAAAATGGTACATGTAGTGGCTAAAAGCGCTTATCTAGCTTCCACAGATACAGTGAATTTTCAAGACATCTTCTACATTCTCACCTTAAAACGTAATCATCTCTGTAAAAAATCTTAAAATGTCGTCGGAGCAATATCTTTATGTACAAAACAGTGGCGAAACTAGACCGAAATGAAGAGCACAGAAGCATCATTATACTTTGTTATTACTTCCTATTGTCATCATAGCACATTTGTGCTCGAATAAAATGTTACTTTGCACCTTCTTTGACTAAGCTCTTCTAATATACAAAAGGTTTGGGGGAATGTAATGATAAGCCACATTTTTTAATTTTTGCCAGAGGGCTTTTGGTGGAAAACAATTCTCAATTTTCTTTGTTACAATAAGTTATTTTCATGTATTGGGCAGTTTCCTAGAGAAATTTGTGATGTACCTATCAGGAAAATATACCAAGGAACTGTTTGATGTGAAGCTATCATCATAGCTTATCATTATGTCACCTCAAGCCCTTCACGTACAAATACATGCATATTTATAATAACTGTCATAGACAGATATCATGAGGGCTCCCCTATTTGGTGCACTATTTCCTTAATTGTTGTATATGTACCGATGATACACCCAAATATTCCAAATAATATGATGGCAACATCTTTGATGATAATCAGGGTCATCTTTCTTTGGTCTACAAAGTAAAATTAACATTAATTAAAATAACAGCATAATGTAACTATTTAAAAATATTTTTAAAAAATTATAAGTAAATAAACAAAAAAAATCTAAATATCCGGAAATTTTAAAAGTCAGAATCAGTTTTATTACTTAAACTGAAGCAAAACGAATTCGATTGCAATCTGTAATAACTTTTTCAATGTTCAATTAATTTTGTTTTTAAGAAATCTAACATTACTCTAAGTTTAAAAAAGTCTATCTTACTTTTAGTGATTTAAAATGTCACTTTTTTTTAAAAGATTTTTCCAATATTTTATAACACTGATGATAGATGCATTAATAATATATGTATTTAGTAAAGTTCTTTTCTAAACGGAGTATATTTCAAACACCGTTCGAATTTTATAATGATATTTGGAGCTACATTAAACTTCGAAGTTTTGAAAGTACTCAACAATGTAAGAAGTTCAGTGTATCGGAATAAGAATCACCTTTTAGTTGTTCTCTGAAACGTTTCAGAGAACAATTATAACGTCTTAACAGGTTTCGTCCGAACAGGTTTTCGAAATAAACAAGTTAAAAATTTTGAAACTATATAATAAAAGGAAGATTTTGTGTATCTCTGTTGTAACTGCAGAAGCATTTGATCCAGAAATTTGTGCAGCGACTACAAAGGACAATCCTAATCCCGATCCTAAAAAAAGTCCTTCAAAAGTTTAATTTTCTAGTGATGGACATATGAACTAATTCTTCTCATAAATTGCAGACGATTTTCAAATTTGCATTTTCTGACTAACTCAGCTTTGAACTCCAGACGACTCTAGTTTTTCAATTATCCTTAAGACAAAATGAGTTATATTTTTTCAACCATACAGCTCTTTTTGTTTATTCATTTAAATTGAGAGTTTACTGCACGCTTTTTTAATATTTCATTACATGGATTTCCTTTCTTTTATATATTAAGTAAGTTTAAGGAAACTCTATTTAAATGGCATGCAAGGGCCATATCTTCATATTAGCATTTTGAAAGCTATCTGAAATCACGTATTTATTATGCATATAGTTGTACTTTTGAAACTCGGTTTTATAAATCTAAATGGTTTCAAATCAATGGTAATTGAAAGATTATAATTAAATAGTATAATTAAATAAAGTAAATATCAAACTGGATGTGGAATATTGCTTAAAAACGGTAAATTCTGATTATGAATTGGCCGCGATTAAAAGATTTGTTTTGATGAATTCAAGTTTTAAAAATGTGTTTGCTTAAACGAATTTTTTTACCTTTTTTAAATGATACCTCTCAGTTTCGCGCACGCTTATCACGCGCGCATTGCTTAGTGTTGATTAATACCGAATTATTGGCAACACTGTGGGGATTTTTTGGGGACATATGAGGAGACAAATTTTTTGCATTTATACTGAATCAGGTGTGAGAGTTTCAAATTAGTTTTGCTTTGAACGCTACAGATTTTTTTTTTTGCTTAGTTAATTTTTTTGTCTGAATGTGTATAATGAACGTATAGATCTACATACATATAAATACACTTGTCTGCTCCTTTGAAAATAATACTTGAGACAAAAAACATTTGACCGTAACGTAACAAATCATACTCTGAAGTACTTTATCGCCTTCTTCATACCACTCCCAACTTATCAGAAAAGTGGGGACATTTAGTACTGACTAAAGTAAATTTAAAAATATCTTTGTTAGGAATATATTATTGAATTGCTTAAAAACTGTAGCTTGTAGTGAGAAAATGATTACTGATTACAGATTTGAAATCGGGGCTGAAATTCGGAAAACTTTAGATGTCAGGACGAATAGGAGCAAAAATTGACAGGAAACTGGAAGAATAACACATTGTAATATATATATATATATATATATATATATATATATATATATATATATATATATATATATATATATATATATATATATATATATATATATATATACAGTCAAACCCCGCTATAGTGAACACGGCTTATAGTGAACTCCCGGATATAGTGAACCAAAAAAGTGAGGAAGTTGGATATAATGAACCTTTTTCTGTCTTCGACTTATTCCTCCCCCCATTTTCTTCGCAAATAATTTTGAAATTTCTACTTCAAAATAAATGCATATACCGATTTTTAAAACCATCTATAGAAACTACTTTTATGTGCTAGAATGGCAGGTTAGACAGGTTCAAAAAGCGGACTAACAGAAATTCAGGAAAAATTATTTGAGAGTCGGGAAGTGTTTCCATATCTGATGTTGAGGATTACTCATCAGCTAGAGATTACAAATTTTTTTTGTACGCAAGACGAAGAGTGATGAAAAATAACACATTTTTTGCCACTACATAATATTTTTCAGTCATTTATATGAATATAATGTAATAAAGGGGAGGAGTTTGGGAACCATTAGTGAAATTGCCTGCGTAACGGATATAGTGAACTCCCGGTTATAGTGAACCAAAATTTCAGTCCCTTGAAGGTTCACTATAGCGGGGTTTGACGTATATATATATATATATATATATATATATATATATATATATATATATATATATATATATATATATATATATATATATATATATATATATATATATATAATGCAGGGTTTCCGCTACGGTAGCTTTTTTCGCAAAATGCGAAAAGACCCCTCAAAAATGCTAAAATTCAACAAAGCATTTTCGCATTTTTGCTAAAAGATTTTACTAAATTCCATTAAAAAAAAAGCTTCCGCGAAAAACCATGACGCTAACATCCATGAAAAAAACTTGATGAAACAAGAAGGAGAAAAAATCTAAATATCTTTCGCAAGAAGAACCATGACGCTAGCGTTATGACTGGTGTTGGAGCGGTGGTTGCTGCTCTGTTCAAAAACCAAAATCCGCATTTAATTTCAGTACATTGTGTGGCACATAGGTTAGCATTAGCAGTGAGCCAAGCAGCGTCTGAGAATGCTTACCTGGTAAAGTTTCAGGACATAATAAAAAGAATTCACTCTTATTTTGAATGCTCCCCTGCAAATACCAGGCGATTGAAGAATGTTCAAGATATCCTTGAACAAAAATCAAGGAAATTCATAAAGTTATCAACAACTCGGTGGTTGTCTTTGGGGAATTCAGTTACAGCTCTGGATTGCAACTGGCAAGCTCTTGTTAGTGTTTTAATGGAAGACAAACGTCCTGTTGCTCAAGGGTTGTTAAAAAATATAACTACTTTTTTGTTTTTAGCAACCACTGCCATCATGAATGATATCATGTTCAACATTAATAAATTAAGCCTCATATTTCAAAAATCTAATTTAAATTTTGAATATGTTCAATCAAGTGTGAAGGCTTGTATTTCAAGTTTAGAAGAAATAAAAAATGGCACCGGCACTCATTATATGAGTTTTTTAGATGATGTGCCTAAGAAGGAAAGTGAAAAATTTGAGTTTCAGGGCCATATAATTTTAGATGGACTGAAACAGAGGGAAAAATTCCGCAATTTGATGCACAATTTTTTAAACTGTATCATTGAAAATATTACTGATAGATTGGGAGATTTGGATAAAATCTAAATGTTCAATATATTTATACCTAGCAGGATGCCCCATAGTTCGGAAGAATTACAGCATTATGGTGTAAAGGAAATCCGTTGCATTTTCAATTTGTTTTCGGAATCTCCCAGAAAAGATTTTCAGTTTACAGAAACTGAATTACTTTGTGAATGGGGATTATTTAAACACATCTTAATGCAACGATGTAAAAACATGTCATTTAACGAATTACTTTTATTTTTATATACCAATGATGTGTCTGAACAGTACCCATTAATAACTTCTGTTACGGAGTATTGTGCAACAATACCAATGCTCACTGTTGACTGTGAAAGGGGCTTTAGCTGCCTTAATTTGATTAAAACTAATATTCGAAACAGGTTGTTAATCAACCATGTAAACAATTTGTTAATGATTAATATTGAGGGCCCTGAAAGTGCATTTAACTTTCAAGAAGCATTTGTAAAATGGGCAAACATGAAAGAAAGGAAGATTGTTAATTATAAACCAAAATGTTTTGATAAATAATAAATGCGTTTTTTTTTGTTATAGGTATTCTTTTTTATATTCTTGTACATTAAGCTATTCTTTGTCAGATAACTTACAGTACTTGTTTGGTACAAAGTAATTTTATAAGCCTAATGGCATTTTAGCATTTTGCTAAAACTTTTTTTCAGATTTTAGCTTTTTTGCTAATGAATTTTTAGACTCAGCTTAAACCCTGATATAATGGTATACTTACTCATACAGGTATTCCATGATGTAACAAGTTCAATGATTGGTGGAAATATGAGAGCGAGTGAACTGCTGGCCAAAGCACCCACCAATGAAATCAATAATTCCAAATTAGGAATAGCAATGGCCATTATACCTGTAAATTGAAAAAAAAAATTAGGCAACATAATCAACATGTCAGGTGGCTATGTATTACGTATCTTATTTCAATGGCATCCAAGTTTTAATTTTGTGATAATATATATAACGCTCTCACTCATCACTCAAGGTTTTTCATAAGAAGTCTGCTCAGACTTCTTATGAAAAAGCGAACCAGTTGTGCACATGAACCCGAATTCTATTTATAATGTACTTGCGATAAATTTTTCATATATGTTTGAGAATTGAATCTGTAGTGGTTGACAAGAAAATAAGACAAACCAATTATATTCATAAACTAAACACATTTTCAGACATATATTTGCTACCACTTTCTTAGTTATACTAGATTTTAAAATAAATGGCTCTTTCGTTCTGAATTATTTTCATAGAGGTCAGATCATACTGCTTAAGAAGCTGTGTGTAGGCTTTCAATTTTAGGAGGCATTCTGTCTGTCTTAATTTAACAGAAGATTTTTCCGTAAATGTTTTAAATGGTAGAAAATTTTGAACTTCATAGCAGTGATTAAAGTGGCGCTTCAGTCAGTTCTGAATTTGCGGGAAGCCATTGTTCTTTTATAATTTTTCTTAACTTTATTTTGTTTCTGCTTGTAGATTATTATTTACACTCATAAATTTATTAAGGATTCTGGGCAATTTTTTTAAAAATTTTGAGTGATATTTTTGTGTGTATGCATTAGAATTGTTTTTACAAACAGTTTCAATTTTTTGTTTAATGCTGTTAAACCAAATGGTTTATGGCATATCATTTAAACTTTTAGCATATCTAATAAAAAACAACATGAAAATTATCTTACATCAAAATTATTTGAATGGAAACATAGTATGTATACAAAAGAAAATAAAAAAAATATCAGTATTTTATTAATAATATTATTTATTTAATTTTTGGTGAATCTTGTATTAAAAAAAATTTACGTCGAGTACACGGATCAAGCACATTAGTTCAAAATAGCTGAAATTTAAAAACATAATTATTGACTCTAGTATCTGACTACATTTGACTCTTTTCTTTGTTCCCACACATATTAATCAGATAGAAAAATATAGACATATTTTTCAGCTTTTACTTGTCCTTATACACTGGTTATCATAAATTAAGGAAAAATCACAAAAATAGCGATAACTCTTTCAAAAGTAAGCCAAACCGTGCAAAATTTGCATATGTTGTCCACTAAGAGTAGCTGAGTAAAATTGCAATATGCAAATTAGTGGCGCTGCACTCGACTTACGTCATCTGCCTGGAGCATAAAAGTCCAAGTTTGAGAGAAAGCACACAAATTTTACTGTGATTGCGACATTGAAAATCTGAGATAGCCAATTCGTAATAATGACCTCTAGGCATCATTTGCCTGAAGAACTACGATGGAGAGCCATCGGGAGACTAGAGGCAGGGCAGAGTCAATCAGAAGTGGCCAGATGGCTAAATGTGAGTCCATCTGTGGTTCATAGACTTTGGAGGCAATTTCAAACCACAGATTCGGCATCTAGGAGGTTCAGTCAAGGACGGCCAACTGTTACGACCAGTGCCGATGACCGATATTTGACATTAAGTGCACGCAGGAATAGAACCGCTACTCCGACACATCTTAGATCCTCTCTTGCTGCAGCCACCGGAAGGTTGGTGTCAACGTCAACTGTGCGCAGAAGGCTCCACGAAGGTGGTCTGTATGCGAGACGACCAGCCATTTGCGTGCCGCTCACATCACGCCATAGGAGAGACCGTTTGCAGTGGGCCCGACAACATGTCCACTGGACGTCAGATCAATGGAGGCCTGTTCTCTTTACGGATGAGTCCAGGTTTAGTCTAGAAAGTGACAGTAGACGTTATTTGATATGGAGAGAACCTGGGACCCGTTATCATCCATCAAACATCCGTGAAAGAGATGCATACGGAAGAGGCAGTGTCTGTGTTTGGGGAGGCATATCCTTAGGAGGGCGCACATACCTCCATGTCTTTCCAAGGGGAACCGTGAATGCTCAGGTTTATCGAGACAACATCCTTGATGCTTATGTGCGCCCATATGCCGGGGCAATTGGTGATTGCTTCCTGTTACAGGACGATAATGCAAGACCACACAGAGCTCGCATTGTTGATGATTATCTTCAACAGGAAACAATTACTCGCATGGAGTGGCCAGCTCGATCCCCGGACTTGAATCCTATCGAGCACGTTTGGGATGCTCTAGGGAGGCGTGTATCTGCCATCAATCCGCCCCTCAGACCCTTGCCACGCTTGCAACTGCTTTACAAGAGCAATGGCTCTCACTTCCTATTGAACTGATAGACCGCATAATTGAAAGCATCACACATCGCTGTTTGTGCTGTATTGCTTCTAGAGGCAATCATATTCCATATTAAAGGTACTTTTTCTATTGCAAACCGATACTTCCAATTTGTTTATTTTATACATGTGCTAATTTCTATACTACTATTAATGTCTGATAATTTCTTTTTATGTTGTTTAATACCTTACTATGTGTTGTATATTGTGGGTAAGTTTCATAAAATTCCATGTGTAATTTCTTGAGTTATCGCGATTTTTGTGAATTTTCCTTAATTTATGATAACCAGTGTATATTTATTTCTAAGTTCTATAGGGTATGGGGTGAAATCTCATCAGGTTCTACAGAAAAAGATTTTTTTTTCAAATGTACTATTTTTTTAAACTTTGTAAATAGTAGAGATATCTAAAATGATTCTAAGTTTTTTCTTTTGGAACATTGTAAATAGAGATATCTGAAATGATTTTAATATTTCGTTTTAGAACTGTTTTAATTAGTAGAGATATCTAAAATTATTCTTAGATTCGTTTGGAACATATAATTGTATACATAATGATTCAGTAATGATTCTACTATATATATAATGATTCTACAATATATAATGATTCTAATACTTTTTTGAAACGTTGTGAATGATAGAGATAGATAAAATGGTATTTAGATTTTGAAATGTTGTAAATAATAAAGGTCTTTAAAATAATTTTAAGATTTTTTTCTACTTTACACAGTTTTAGTGCCCTAGTGTTTGATATGTAAAGTACTTGTATAAATATTCGCTGCCTAATGACTATGAGGTGAAAGTGAGAGGGGAAAATTTATTAGGATATGTAGAAAATTTATTTTCAGCACTAGTGCCATTTTAAGGAAAATTACTTATGTTAGATAAATGTAAATAAATTCTTATAATTTTTTTTTTTATATTCCCTAATTTAGACATCTTTTCTTCGCTAGTATTCGAAATTGACGGTGTTTTTTCTGCAAATCCGTTAACTAGTAATCATGAGACAAAATCACATTTCAAATAGCTAAAATCCGAGTTTAACTTTTTTTTTAAAAAGTTCCTCCTTGAAGCTGGGTGACAGTTTGATTTAATTACACAGCTCGCCACCGTAAATGCAACACTCTGAAGGAAGCATGCAAATAACATGAAATTTACAACATGCATTAGCGGAGGTGAGATATGCAAATGATTAGAATTTCAGCGCATACGCTCATTACGCGCGCCTGTGGCTCCACTTCAAAGTGCTATTTAATGTTCGGAGATTTCGACAATATCAAGTTCGGCATTTGTGTTTTTCTTGAGTTTTTTTCAAAAACGATTAATTATGCCACGTAGAAAACAGCGATCATATTTTCATCAAGTATCCGAGTTCGACAGAGGAAGGATAGTGGCCTACCGAGATTGTGGATTATCTTTCAGGGAAAGCAGTAGTCGTGTTAGAAGAAACCAAACAACTGTAATGCGGATATGTGATCGTTGGATGCAGGACGGACCGACGCGTTCGATTGAATCCGTCTCAGCACACCACTTCACGTGATGACAGGCGATCGTGCGCATGGCAGTGACTGATCGCTCAGTCACATCACAAACCATAGCACAGCACATTCAGTCTGTAACGCATCATCCAGTGTCTGCGTGTACCATTCAACGCTGTTTACGGCAGAGTGGTCTGTCCGCAAGATGTCCATTGCTTCGTCTACCCTTGACGCAGAATCTTAGACGCTTCCGCCGCCAATGGTGCGAGGAAAAAAGGATGTGGACGACAGAATGGAATGAAATTCTCTTACTGGCGAGTCACGCTTCTGTCTGCAACACCACGATGGTCGCATTCGAGTCTGGAGACACCGTGGAGAGAGGATACTGAACAGCTGCGTTATGCACCGCCACACTGGTCCTGCCCCGGGTCTTATGGTATGGCGCGGTATTGGATATTACTCTCGCACTTTTCTAGTACTCATTGCCGGTTCTTTAAACAGCCAGCGCTACATCTCCGTTATGCTGGAGGCAGTTCTCCTTTCTTACCTTCAGAGCTTGCCCACAGTCATATTTCAACAGGATAATGCGCGACCACACGTGACACGCATTGTCCAAGGGTTCTTCGTCAATCGCCAGATTGAATTGCTTTACTGGCCAGCTCGCTCTCCGGATTTTTCGCCGATAGAAAGCATGTGGTCCATGATTGCTCAACGATTGACCCAGATCACATCCCCAGCTGCCACACCAGAACACATCCAAAGTCTCTTTGAATCAATGATAAGGTGTGTGGCAGCGGTGAACTTCAAAAATGGCGGCTACTCAGGCTACTGATTTTGGCAGGAACCACACTTCACAGAAGTCTGTAAATGTAATCATTTGATGCTTGGTCAACATGTTATCTACAAAATAAATTTTGTTGTGATATCTCTTGTCTTACTTGGTGTTGCAATTCGGATGGCCAGCAGTGTAGAAAACAGTTTAACGTTGTAAGGGAACGAAATTTATTTTAATGAATGCTTTCCAAAACAACGGGCATGTTTCGTTTCCCTTGTAAGTACCGAAATCAGTATAGCCATACTTACATGTGATAAATACTAAAAAAGTACGAAGAAGAAGTTCAGAAATAGTTTGAACTCTGGAAGAACACCTCCCTTCCATCTGAAACTTCTCTTTCAGGTACGACCATATGATTGATAGAGGCACGTAAAACTGAAGAGCATACGTCAGGAAGACGGCAACGGCAAATGTGAGTCGAATTAATTCACTCAATCTGCAGAATAAATATTTTGCTCATTTATAATGTAGGTAGACATTGCAAATTATGATTATTGTTAAACAATTAACATAATAGAGAAAGTAACATAATAAACATCTGCAAGACGTAACGGTTTCCTCTGGAAGGGATCGCCTGTTTGGCAGGGTGCTGGACTCTCGTTCGTGAGAACGGGAGTTCGAATCCTGCCTTCATGTTCCCATAACAAATTATACAATACATCTGGGGGTACTGACTTCGAGATTGATCGTTCTCTAATTCTGTTCAAAATTACAAGTGGATGAATGAATGGAAGTATGAATAGGTCCACTTTATAAACGGTGTGACGAGTGGGTGTAGAAGCCAAATTCTTGGCGGTAGGTTTCGCCACTGGAAAAGAAGAACAGTCACATTCTTTGCCCTAATGGCTTACGACGGTAGCAACAACAATGGTTCCATCTAAATCTCATGCAAATGGAAATTCTCAGCGCAAAAATTTTCCGACCTATCGCTATGTTGCTTATAGAAAGAAAGGTTAGCGCTAATGTTCACGTAAGACAAGCTCTATGCAATTTCTGGCTGTTTTTCGTGCCGTCTTCTCAGTGATTGATGTTATTTTAATAACTGTTGAGGATTTATAACAATTATTCATGACTGTTAAGTTCAGTTTTATCTATCTTTAGCCAGCGTTCTTTAGGTTAATTAGGATAATACATGAATATGTGAATATGAAGGAAAACTACAGCTCAAAGAAAAAAAGGTTTTTCTTATTTATAATGTTTTAATATTTAAAAAGCTACCAACAGTGTACTGTTTCAGTTCATAAAAATATACAGAGATAAAGAAGAAAAATGCATTAATTTTAACATTTTTTACCTTGGTGAGAAAAGCTCGTGAATTTCTTTTATAATTTTTAAATATTTATTTTGTTTGTTCCCCTTAAAATTTAAAAGAAATTTTACAATCAGAGAGTAAATAAAGTTTAAAATTAAAGTTTTGCTACAAGTTTAAAGCACTCAAACTTCTTCTTTCTTTTCATTATTATTATTATTATTATTTCTTGATGCGCTTCGGAAACTATCTTTAACGGCTTCATACAAATAGGACATAAGTTATCATTAAATATTTTTACTAATGTAATATTATCAACAAAAAATAAATAAATAAATAAATAAAAATGAAAGAAAGAAAAGAAAGAAGAAGGATAGAAAAGTAACTATTATCACTGTTTTTTCATGCTTCAAAAATGCAACATTAACTTTTTTTAAAAATTAGAAAATATATCGCGGGTTATGAGGATCAACGTGATTTCATGATTCAAGCACGATTAGGTCTGCGGGGTTGATACAGAACAATGGTTTCAATTATCAAGGGAAGATATAGGGTATTCATAAGTACCGAAAATAGCAATGGTTGGAAATGTCAACGCAAGCTGCCTGAAGTATTTCGCGCAATGAGTTGGTAGTTTGTGTGCCTCTAAAACGGTACTTTTTATCGTAATTATTGTTTCCCAATTAAATACACCTTCATTTACAGTCAAAAATTGCATTTTAATAGACCCAGAAGCAGTTGTTTTATCATAATTTTATGATTTGGCATTGGCGAGTTCAGTGAGTTATTTGCCAAGTCAATAAATTGCTAATAGATTTAAAGAATTTTAATGCATATTTTGTTTAAAATTATCAAAAGAATATAGACTACTACATTTTCAGGTAGTACAAGACATTCAGAAATGGTCGGGAACACAGAGATAAGAAGTGTGAGACTAACTGCTGAAATCACACTAAGCTGCAGGCAAAACATTTTCTGCGAAGAGAAATAAGACTACACTTATGAATTTCACTAACAAATGTGCCACGTATAGATAGATGCTGATGTGTCAGTATTATGTTTGCATAAATAACGATTAATGGCAAAGCGGTGGGCTTATGTCCAAGAGGTAGTGAATAAGATCCTCTTCGGCAGAAAACTCCCCGTGTAGTAAATGTGGACAGATGAATGGTAAATCAGTCGAAAGTACTCCATGTTACCATAACAAATCATACCACTGACTGAAGGTACTGAATTGGAGATTAATCGTTCTCTGACTCAGTTTAAAATTACGTTCTGTCGATGGATGTATGAATGCGTCCGCCCTATAACCGAATTGTGTCGAATGTGAGACTGAAGTCGTATTCTTGGCCATATATGGCGTCACTGAAGAACAAGAAACGCACCCTCTGCCTTAAATTCACTTAGTTTCACAAGGCAAGATTGCTGGTATTGGTGTGGCATTAAAAACAACAACATTTTACAAATCAGCAATAAAACCGTTTAAACCATACTAGTCTCATTAATTTTGGGACAAACCCTGTATACGTTTCTTTTTTTATATATAATATTTCTGCTATTCTAATTTCATAATTTGAGAGTATAAACGGCACTCGCATTTTAGACAAAATACACTCTATAACAAAAAAATCGACGCGCCAAGAAGCAATCAACCGATTGCTTTGAAATTTCGTATGCATGAATGTTTTGAACAGATATGGCTGGAATGATGCCGACTGAGGACGAATCCCGCTTCCAACTGTGTCCTGACGATCATCGAAGACGTGTTTGGAGAATCACAGGGCAAAGGATCCTGCCTTCACTATTACACGCCACACCGGCCCTCAACAAGGAATTATGGTCTGGGGTGCCATTTCCTTTGACAGCCGGACCCCTTTAGTCGTCATTAGAGGTACACTTACTGCACAGCGGTACGTCGACGACATCCTAAGACCTGTTTTGCTACAGTTCCTTTTGCAGCGCCCTGGGCTGGTTTTTCAGCAGGACAATGCCAGACCACATACGACACGCGTTGCTATGAACTGTCTGCAAGCTTGTCAAACTCTTCCTTGGTCTGCCAGATCACCAGATCTCTCTCCCATCGAGCATGTCTGGGATACGATGGGAAGGCGATTGCATCTGCCACGGAATGTTGATAGCCTCGTTCGAAAATTGGATCAAATTCGGCTGGAAATACCGCAAGAGACCATCCGGGAGCTTTATCGGTCTATGCCACACCGTGTGGCAGCTAGTATCCAGGCTAGAGGCGGGTCAACACCTTATTGAACTTGTTACTGTAACTCTGCAATAAATTATTCAATTGTTCTGAAATTTTAATCATTTACTATACTGTACATTGTCTTCCTATCCACCAATTTTCGTTTCAATCCCTCTTGCTGCGTCGATTTTTTTGTTATAGAGTATAGTTTGAAAATCTGTTAAGGCAAATAAATTAATAATTCAAAAATAGTAAGACATCTGACACTTTTTGATGAAAACGAATTCTTAAAGAAACCTTTAATTCAGATTGGAGATTAAATCTTAAATATTTTAAAAATGTGTTGTACATCTTACTACTAAACTTATAAAGAGAGCGATTTCATTGATTAGTTTATCAATTTAACTCTTTAGCCCTTTAAGACCAGATGAAATTCGAAAGCACTTACTTTTCTTAAATAGCAAAATTTATTTTGATAAACTAATTTTGATAATTTTATTTTGATAATCTAAAAAATTAACGATAATCCATGCATAGTAAAATACGCGAATAAATTTAAAATCAAATTTAATGTTTGTAATGAGTGTTTTAAATATGAAACTGATCTCTAAGAAATGAAAATTTTACTTAATTTAAACTTGTTTTAATATGAATATATTATCAAAATACATGTGATGGGTTAATATCTAATCTTCACGATCATGCAGGCTGGGTCTTAAAGAGATAATATTGGAATTTATAAATTAAGCTAATTTAAAAACTAGAAAAATATTCAAAAGTTTTCTTTATTCGCTTCCCTATCAAAAGCATACATTTTGAACATTTAACAACATTCATTTTAACTCCATTGCCTGTACTTTTAAATCTCGCAAATGTTTACAAGGACTTCTCCCTTGATACCGACTCAAAAAGTAAAATTTAGAAGTTATTTAATCTTAGAGACCCACAGATTGAATACTACTGATAGAAAATGTTGATACGTACGGAACTGATGGCAGATTGAATGTTATACTTGCTTTCACATAATTTCCATACTTTAAATATCCGTAAAAGCCGACTGCAGTATACAGACAAATCACAATTACCATGCCAGTAGTGAGGACACCGCTTAAACCACCGAAATCCTCGGGTGTTTTCATAGCATTCTGAAGAGGAAGAACCTATAAAATTTACAAAATAAAGACATGCGTATTTAAAATGTTGGTACAAGTCCATATCAGTCAGTTGCATAAAAAATACAGCATTGAACTATTTTAGTCCGTTGCAAGTTAAGAGAAGACCATTGTGGTACAGAATTTTAGTAATCATCAGTTACTGCTGTTTCTGTTTTATTTTGTTATTATATTATAGAAATATGCTTTCAAAGCTATATAAATGCTTTTGAAAGTTAAACACGGTACACAGAAATTTAATTCGTGCTGTCATTAATTACGACTTATATTATAAAAATATTAAATAAAAAAAAAAGGTTATAGTTTCGTAGTCTTACTGAAATTCTAGACTTGGCGACATATTTCGATACATAAGGAGGACATTCGTTCTTGAAAAAGAAACAATCGTACGACGTTGCAAGTGCTTTTAATTTGATTGGATCACTAAAATGAAGCATCTTATGCTGACGTGCTCTTAACAAATCAAATGCGAGATAAAGAATTTTTACTTTTGTTTCGTTGTAGAAGAAAATCGTCTGCAAGAACAATTATTATTCTTTCATCAGTTTCTTTAAATGCGAACAGAAGAGCAACGATGGCTCAGGGGATAGAGCGTTCGCCTTCCAAATGCTGCGAACCGGGTTCGAATCCCAGTCGATACGAATTCCGCATCCGGCTTCCACCGATCACAGTGCTGAGGTGAAATATCCTCAGTGGTAGACAGATCATGAGTTAGAGTCCCCTTGCGGTCAGGCTAACCGTGGGAGGTCCTCGTGGTCTTCCTTTCCATGTAACGCAAATGCGGATTAGCTCCATCAAAAAGTCCTCCACCAAGGCAAATTTCTCCCTAAATTCGATCCATGAGTTCCCTTCTGTCTACTGGATAGGTTTCAAAATTACAAGGCCACGGAATTGAACATTAGTAGTCGTAAACCCATAAAATTAGGTCAGCTGTTCGTAGCAGCATTCAGAGGAAGTTTTAATGAAATCCTCCTGTCAGTCTCTATTTACAAGCGGCCTGATATCTGGCCCTTGATGTCACAAAATAAACGAAAAACCTGATTTTTAATTCCGATTGTATTAACTTGCTTTGAGGCTGACATTATCAGGCGAAGACAACTCCGATTCAGACTGTAGCTCAAGCGCGTGATGATTGGGTCTTTGTGACGTATAATAATTTTCCCTAGTAGGTTAACTTCCTAATTATCCTTGCAAAAAGCAAGGTTCTAAACTGAGGTTCACATAGTTCTTGAGAAATGAAATTTAATAGCTCAGCAACAATTCGACCGATTTCGTAGAATTTTAGAGCTTGCTACTGAAAATCACATTCTTTAAAATGATGCAAGAAGTTTTATGCCTTACAGATTAAAATTTTTTTCGACCATTTGTAAATGAAGTTATAAAAAATAATAAATGAATATTAAGAAATATTTTTTTGCAAGGAATAAGTTTACGAGTAAATGAATTTTATAACTGAGTTTAAAAGCTATTCGATTTGCTTAAAAAATACCCAGATATAACGAATTATGCAGAAAGTAAAATTAACTTTGAGGAGTCAAAAACTTGTTGTTATTGTTACTTATCCCATTTGCCAATATCAACGAGCCTGTTTGTCGAATTTTTAAGGCAAGAGGGTGTATTTTTTTGTTTTTTTCAGTGGTGCCATCTATGGCCAAGAATACGACCAGCCTCTCAAACATCACAGCCCATTTTACAGGGAGGACAGAAAACCTTAACTATTGGGACCTTATTTTCTAGATTGCGGCTATTTCCTCCCCCCCTCGATATTTTGAGAATCTAAAATCCGAATATCTCAAAGAAAGCAAGCTTATTCAGGGTGAGTATGTTTTTGTGCTTAATTTCACAACTTAACGAACGCGCCTTGATGATAATTAGCAAATCTAAAGTAAGGCACTTGCATCATTAAGATTGAGTCACTGCTTAAAACAATTAAAGGATATTGTAAGTCTTGTATAAAATGACGACATAAGCAATTGTTATTATTTTTTTGAGTGCATAAAATAGAAGAAGAGAGTCACAAATGCAAATTTCTTTTTATTTTCAATCTTCGCAATATGCAAGTTTTGAGTTATGGGCTATTCAGTTTTGAAGTTAAAAATATAGAGAAAAAATGGCAAATAATATAAAAATTAATGAAAAGAGAAGAAGAAAAATAAAATATTGTAAAAAAATATTCAAAACCCCCAAAAACATAATAATGATAATATATAAGCTATTTTTCAACTCACACTATTATATCCGCAAAAAGGAGTGCTTTCTAATATTGTATCAATAAAGATAAAATGAATAAATAATAAATATTAATGAAATTAATAATATTAATAATATTATGAATAATGATATATTTTTTAACAAAATTCATAAAATTTGCAATATTTTTTTTAAATATTGTTTTAAAAATATTTTATTTTTCTTCTCTTTTTTTCATTAATCTTTTTTTATTTTCCATGTTTTCTCCATAGTTTCAACTTATTTTATGAGCTCTATATACTTGCAGCTTATGAGCAGTAAATGGAACTTATTATATTAATTCTTAATTATTTTCGTTTCTCTCTTTTTTCTTTTTAGCTTTTTTGAACACACACACACACATATATATATATATATATATATATATATATATATATATATATATATATATATATATATATATATATATATATATATATATATATATATATATATATATATATATATATATTATCAAAAAATTTAAAATTGCGAACTCACCACTCCAATGCCTTCGAAAGCGTACATTACCGTTCCAAAGTACAGTGGTAATTTCTTAACAGGTGCTGTATAGATGTAAAGATTGGTACTGTGATTTCCTTGTAGAAGAAAGTAAAACATCATTACGAAACTAGCCATTAAGAGAGCATTAGCAACACTTGATGCAATGGACAGTCTCTTCAAACTCCGGATGAAGTTAAAAAGAACCATAAATGGTAGCGTTAGAAGCATGTATCCATGGATTGAAAATGGAGAGGTACCAAAAAGGTTCTCAGAAACCTATAATCAAATTAGAACATGAGATATGAGATCAGAACTCTCAGTAAGGATGAAGTTTTTGTTTCAGTTATCTACCTTAATTAGAGTCCCTGTATCTCACATAGTTAGAGAGTGCCGACATACAAGTAACAGTCATATAATTGGTCGGGAGCTCAAGCATTTTTTTAAAAAAATTATACGTAAATATTTATTTGTATACTTAACACGGAGTGATGAACAATGTACTTTTATTCAGAGGAATAAATTTACCTTGTATTCTGCTGCAAGACAAAGGTTCGTTCGGTGGTTCCTTTTTTTCCCTTCTTTTCTTTGTTGATTTTATTGCTAATGTTGAAATTTAAAGTAGTATTTGAATTACTTTAAATAGTGACAATTTGAAATACTTTAAATAGTAACATTTTGAAATATTTTAAATAGTAGAGCTGGGAGCGTTTGCCTCCCAACCAGGTTCGAATCCCAGCGATTGGCTGGTCGATACGAATTCTCCATCCGGCTCGCACCGACCACAGTGCTGACGAAATATATCCTCAGTGGTGGACGTATAATGGATTTGAGTCACCTGGCCGTGAGACTAACCGTGCGAGATTTTCATGGTTTTTCTCTCCATGTAACGCAAATGTGTGTTATTTCCATCAAAACGTCCTCCACGAAGGGTCAATTACTCCCAATATTTGACCTTTCTCTTCAAGATAGGGTTCAAAATTACAAGGCTACGGAACATTAACAGTCGTAAACCAAAAATTGTGTCTGCTGTTCAAGGACGGTTATAATTATAATATTAATATAATATTATAATTATAATAATAATATAATATTGTAATTATAATAATAATATAATATTATAATTATAATATTAATATAATTTAATATTTAAAGTATGTGTTGTACACAAAAAATGTTAAAATTGACGTATACGTTGTGAAATCATTAGCAATCAAAATTTTTGGTATCTATATATGGCACTTTTATCAAAAAATTTTAGCTGTTATATAGCAAGTAAATAATTAACTTTTTGATAAAAAGTTTTGAAAAGTTTTCTTTAATTAATTAATTCTTTAATTAATTTCTTTAATTAATTAATTAAATTAATTCTGATAAAAATATTTTTGCGTATTAACTGAAAATATGATCACATTTTTTAAATTAAAAGAAGAATCAGCTAAATTCTACGTAATTTACGTAACTTAAGATTAGTTATGCGTATTTATTGGTAGGTAAAAGGCAAAAAGTACATTTAATATGATTTTGACGTGGAGCAAAAAAGGGAAATTTAAAAGGCACGTCCAAATTTTTTTATAAAATCAATACATTAAAATATGTCCTATTGAACATAGTTTCCAAATTTTATATTTTAAGGAAGGAAGTGTTTTTAAAGTTTGAAAAGCTTAAAAAAAACTTTGGTTACTTAGGTACTATTAAAAACTATGGTAAAACTAAAAACTTTAGTGAAAATTGGTAACTAGTTACAGCATAACGCAGTATAATGAAAGAAAAATATTCAAAAATATTAGCAATTTACTTTTTAAATGAGGAAAAAGCCATCCATATAATTCAATGTGGATAAATATAGAGAGTTTTTTCTCTGATTAAAGAAGACCCTTTATTCATTTTATTGAATAATGGTCACAATTTATTAGTTGATGGTGAGTTGAAATTTTGTCTGAAATATTACAGTTTTCAGAGAACTAATTTTTAACTTAAATTCAAATAAAGTCGGAAGTAAAGAAATATTTCGTACAAATATTTAAATGCCTTTCTCCTCCTTTAAATCTGCAGGGCCAATGGAATCTACAACGTCAATGCAACGAAATACAGCTGAATATTTTGTTAAAAATTAATTTGTTCACTTTAGCTAAGGTTATTTACTGTTACTTAGAAATAATTATGTTACGTCGAGGGTTATATAATTTTTATATCCAATAATCAAACATTTAGCCTTAAATAAACGATTTCTTACCTCATACAAACTGCTCGAGACGAAAAGAAAATAAACACAACAAAATCCAAGTTGTGTAAACATAAGCATTATATTTACAGCATACCTGAAAAATTAATGTCAAAAATGTTATGTAAAATCATAAATACTTTAAAGTTAAAAAATTCTTGTTATCACTTCAATAAAATAATCTTAATACATTAACAAAAAAAATTGGATGTCGTGAATTATGCGCAAAATAAAAAACGGTTCATTTTTAATAACTTTTGATCTAGTAGTCGGAATGCAGAAAAAGTGACATTAACATGAAGGAAACCTAACTTTCGACAGTTTTCCAGACTCAACTTTTGGGATTACATTGGCAAAAATGCAGCTATCTCTTACCCATAATCTGACGGTCAAAATCTGAATCCACCAAACAAAGAAAAAAGTGCGTTTATTAAGCGAAAGTGCAGGGTATTCAGAGGTAGACTGACTGACTTCATAATTTAAGTTCTCGATGACAAAGATTTTAGAATTAGAAAAAAAACTGCTTGTTTATTGTGGAAACCTTTAAAACCATGTGTACAGATTGCTTGGAATTTAGTTTTGAAGAGTTGGCGTTTTAATATATACTAACGTAAAGCTAACGTGTTTTATATACTAGTAAATAAGTATTTAATATTTATAGTGGTAGATACTCCACAAAAGAATGCTCAATAAAATATACAAAACTTAATAATCTGATACCATTCTCTCCGTTTACGTTTGCATTTTAGTACAAAAACGGATCGTTTGGTCATGAAGCTTTAGTTAATGGCTTACTGGCTTTAGTTACTAATTTCTAAAACTTTTGCATAAAATTAAAGAGTTTTCACAATAAACATACCGTTTGTCCTATACCTCTGTCATCCTTTTTTTCGGAGATTTTTAATTTAAGTTATCACAATGTATGAGTTTAAACTGCCCTACTATGAATAATGACAATTTTCGAACCAAAAATTTAATAACTAAAATGTAAGTGATAAAAGTATTTAGTTTTTTAATTTGAACACAGTGCATTGCTTAAAGCGAATTAGAGTTTGATTACCATTTTCACGACAAAAATTATATACACTTTTTAAAAAAACTAAATAGTGTTATCAAATTAGTGTTAAAAAAGTCAAAGTTAAGCGTTTTTTCTAACATATGAATACAAAATGTAATATCTGCAATTTGAAATCCGTATATGTTGTTGGTATCACAATTAAATTGCTAAACTTTGTTTTACTTTTAAAAAAAATTATAAAATTTTGCAACCTATCTTTAATTTTTGCAAAGAATGTATCGAAACTAGTTATGATATAATAATGCGTTAAAACGTTCAGACATGGTTTCCGATGTCCAAGAGAGCAAGTTAATTTTAAAATGTAATCAGCTAACTTAGTATAGAAGTAAAAGAGTTCTCTCTTTTTTTTTAAATACACAAAGTAGAAAATGTAATACAATGAAAATATATAATTAACATGTTTTACCGTACCACTTTTAAATTAAAAATTTTATTTATTATATTTAATAAAAAACTATCAGTTTGTTATATTGTGTGTCACTAAAAAGTAATTCAAGTGAGTGTCTAGTTTTGCGGCACTTATTGTGAAAGAAACAGGGCTCGAAAAGCCTCCCGTCCTCGGCGGTCAAAAATTCCCCGCGGACGGCCATTTTCCCGGTAATGTTCGTGATACATTTTCAATTTTTGTTATCTTTCTAGAGTCTAGCGCAGTGATTCTCAACCACTGTGCCGCGGCACTTTTGTGTGACGCCAAATTCTTGAAATGTGCCGCCAAATATTAGAAATGATACAATAAAAATTATAAAGCTTTTTCTTATTACGAGTAAAGCTTAAATTAAAAAGAAAAGTGTGTGTATATATACTGTTATATATAGACTTTTTACATAATTTTTCCTCGCTTTAACCGCGTGAACATCTTTGTCGGCGATAGACTTGTTTCTGACCATCTTAAAGTAAGAAGGAAGTATTTAAATTGTCTTTGACAATTTAAAAAAAAAATTTAAAATAAGTAGGAAATTTAATGACTATTAAAATTATTAATTAACAAAAGAAAGCAATATAAATATTAATTTTCAAACGGAAATAAAAGCTAATCATTAAATTATAAAAAAAAAATTAACAAAGGATGTAACAAAAAAATAAGCTAGCAATTAATAATTAGCAAACAAGAAATCGCAAAAAAAAATTATAATTATTGTAAAAAAAAAACTAACATCTAATAACTATAGAAAACAAGCTAGCAATTAATAACTAGAAAAAAAATAACTGTTACTAACTATTAAAAAATTAATCGAAATAAATAATTAATCCCTTAATAAACGTGCTTTTGTAGTAAATATTATTTTATTTCACATTCAAAATTATTATCACAAACAATTTAAACACAGTGTATTTTAGGGAAGTAAACAACTTTTAAACTAATTTTTTTAATTGTGTGCCGTAAAATTTCGAAATCGATAAAAGTGTGCCGCCACGAAAAAAAGGTTGAGAATCACTGGTCTAGCGCCTCACTTCAAAAATGACCCTCTAATCTAGAAATACTGCGTATGGTGGAATTGATGTTTTCTCTGTCTGGGAGTACTGTAGCGGTGGAAAGCGGCTTTTCAGCAATGAACTTCCAAAAAAAACACATTACGTACTGGTCTTAAACAAGAAGCGTTAAACGCAATTATGAACATCTACCTAAATGCAAATCCCCTTTCAGATTTCTGAGCAGAAACCTCTGTAAATCACTGGCTTGATTGTGGAACTGGCAAACGTCATATTTGATTCATTTAAAAAATGCAGTACCCTCGAATAAATTGACATTCCAGATAACTTGACTTTAGTAATTTAAATTATTTCATAAAATAAATATTAGGTTACTGTTAGTAACCTAGTATTTCTCTTATTACTGTATAATGTAATCATAGTATTTGTAATCCTAGTAACTACTAATTCATTGTGCAATTTATATAAATATGTGTAATAAAGAGGAGAAAATTATGTTTTTATTTATTTAAAAGATACGGGTTAGTTTCAAATGAGGGCGGTTACATTGTTGGACATGCCGTCCTCGGGGACGGGTAAAATTTCTGAGTTTTTTCGAGCCCTGGAAGGAAAAATAGTTGAGATTTAGGGGTTCCTAATGAGACTGGCGCTGAAAACACCGAGTAAATCTTTTTGAGTGGTTGTTCATTAAAGTATCATTCGTGATTTTTACTTACCATTACTCCTAAATAATTCAAAGGCTTATGTGATACGCCATTTTTTTTACAGCTTAGTCTGTTAAAAAGTTATCGAAAATCCGCCAATTTTAGTTTACATGTCTCTACAAGTGTTGGCAGATTAGGGGTTTCTCCTCCTAAATTTAGGGGGATTTTTTATCTTCAGTGGATATTTTAGGGTAATTTGTTTTAGGGTATTTGTGAATTTTACTAGTTTCATTTTGGTTACGTTCTAATATCAAATTTTATAACTGAATGTGTGAGATGGTAATACGAAAATCAATGTGTTAAACCAAAACAAAAATATTCAGCTTTAATTTTAGAACGTAACCCCTTTGTTGAATGTAAATGTAGTAAGTTATTACTTCGCTCGATTCTCGACTAAGTTTACTTACCTCGACTCTTGTTTCAGCTTTATTAAGTATTCCGTTTTCAAATGCAGCTGTGGAGAGATGTTTCTCCATATTAAATATTATTAAAGACAAATTGAGAAGTTACATGTCTATAACAACAGCTGATGCTATTTTGCGCGTTCCATATGAACTTTCTAATGGCTGTCAAAATTTTGTACCTACTTCTTCTAGGTTAAAAATGTTTAACAGCGAAAACATATAAAAATCAGAAATTATTGACGAAAATATGTTGGATATTTTATCAGAAATTTAAGCATAATGTTAGAACTAAAATATTAAAAAGACTATATCGTTGATAATAAAATAGTTACGAAAAAATATGCGAGTCGAAAAGCATTGAATAAAATATCTTGAATATTTTAGTCGAAATTAAAGATAATGTAATGATTGATATAAAAAAAAAAGATTAATTTGTTCAATCAAACATTAAAAAGTATTAAAGCAATATTTTCTATACATTATTTAACTTCTGTGCAATTTTTTAATACTTATACATTAAGTTAAAAATTTTGGGTTTCTTTTTTATTTTTAAAAAAAACTATTTAGGGGATTTTACAGCGCTATCTGGGGGTGAACGGCTATCGGCACCTGGCAACACTGGTCTCTACTGTTGTTAACGATATTTTGTCGAATCCGGAGCAGTTTGCATGTACTCATATGTGGTGGTTATTTTAGCATCAGCCCCGCCAGGAGCTCTAACTAATTTCAGTTTACCAGAGATGCCAACTTGCTCCGGACAGAAAATAAATATTTCAAAGTGGTAGTTTATCAATTGTGATTTTTCGTTTAATAAATTCAATTTAGTAGATTTTTATCCACCACTATTTCTAAATAATTCGTTGACTTATATATTCGCCACTTTAGAGATTTTATGACTTGCTATACCTTTTAAAAAGTAAGCAAAAATAGTCAAATATTTGCAAAATTTACTATGAAGTTATTTACCGTTTTTTAAATTAGTTTGGCGTGTCCGGAGCAGTTGGCATCTCTGGTTTACATGTCAGGGTTGAGAGGTTATATATACCAAGATGGAGAAAAGCAAAAACTGGTACGAAAGGCTTTTTTTTTTCGAGAAACGTTTAATTTCTGTAATTACCGAATTTTATTTTCTTACAATTATAGCATATATATGAGACTACTTCGTTCTTGAGAAAAAATAGATATTGATAAATAATTTGAATAAGAGAATAGATTTAACTCCTCCCGAAAATAAATTAAAACTGAAATGGTTTAACTACCAGCTTTTCCAATTTTACCATCACCACGAATAAAGACTGGTAGAAACTTAATTAAATTTTATTCATTTATTATTTAATCAGCTAAACGTAACTTCCACCAACATTACAAATTACTCATATTCAATGCAAAAACAGTCTTTGCTTTCACTTTCAATACTTAACTGATAAAAATTATATCTCAATTTTTATTAAATATTGAATTTTATTATCGTTTTAATCTTAATTTCAAAGTATATTTTATGCTTATTTCGAAGATTTATTTTCATGAGAAAGAAATGTTGAATTAATTTTTATATAAAAAAGTTTTAGATTTTAAAAATGCAGAAAAGCTTATTATTTTTTACTTATTTATTCTAGTTTAATTTAATGCAAGGAATTATCGTCAGTATAGCCTTTTAAAAAAACTTCTGATCCCAGCAAAAATTTTTATTCAGTCTTTCAAAAAAAAACTATTTTAAAAGAAGAAAAAAGAAATTAGCATGTTCCAGTATAACTTTTTCTTAATTGCGTTAAGCTATGTTATAAGTGTACCGAAATCAAGCTTATACATTCATTTAGTTCTATATAACTGAAAGAGGAATTAAATTTTATAAATTGATATAAAAAAATTGTTTTTTGTTATAGTGAAATTATTTACTAAAAGAATAAAAGTGCTGAGAAAAGATATCAACATTACTTTTTATTTAATAAATAATAAAAATTTTGCAGTAGAATTTCTTTTCATTTTGCATATTTTTTTTATTATTTCTTTTGCTCCAGTGAAACAAAAACGTCAAGTTAATGATATTAACTGAAATTATGTGGCTAAATTAAATTACATCAACTGAAATTTCGAGTATAATCAGATAGATTGTGGTGATGATGATGATGGATAGATATATTTCAATAGATTAGAACTTTGGAAGTTTTGATTCGTTTTCTGTGAAGCCGACTGCTTAACCTGAGATTTTATTCTTCTATTTTAAAAATAAATTTCTTTAAAAATGTATAATCCATTTTACAGGGTTCCCGCGGGCCTTTAAAATTTTAAAGAGTGATAATAAAAATAAAACAAATGTCGATATTTTAATTTCCGTGATCGAACACTAAAAAATGTTTTCCATCGAAAGTATATATGCATGAAAATTCGACATTCCTAATTCATTTAACGATAATGAGTGTTATATTAAAATAAAAAATATATTATTATTATTATTATTATAGCTTATTATAGCATTAACCTAAATTTTCTACCACTACTAAAATTTTTCAAGGACCGCTGTGACCCTGTTTTACTATTTTAAAACTCTTTTTTGCAAGCATTAACAAATAGTTTGCAGAAAAGAGAAGAGGAAAAACTAACAATAACTATACTTTAAAAATACAATATTGTAGAAAGAGGAATTAAAATTTATAAATTAAAAATGAAAATAATTTCTAACTATAGCGAAATTCTTATTTACTTAAAGAATAATATCAAGAATAGGTATGGCATTAATGTATGTTTAAATATTTATGCATAGTTAAAAAAATAATAAATATAATTACGCATTAGTATATAATTACGTAAAAGAGAAAATCCTTCAACTCTAGTAATTTTTTTTTTTAAAATGCAAAACTAAATTACATAATCTGAATTTTTGAGCATTAGCAAGTAGACTTTAACGATGATAGACAAATATTTTTTTTTTCAATAGACTGGATTTATAAAAACACTGATTTGTTTTAATGCAATAAAATCAACTACTCAATATCTAAATGTAAACTATTTCTATCCTATCTGCCACCGATTTCAATTAAGTAATTGGGTTGCAATGGAGTATTATTTTAACTTAAAAATATGTGGTATAAAATAATATTTCATATGAAATTAACCATTATTGATTTAACCGGTTAACGCCCAGCGTCATATATGTAGGACAGTTCCTTTTTTCAAAGACATTCATACTGGTGGGAAACTTTTTTCAGTATTTTCATTTATCTGGGTGAATTAAAGGATTCTCAGATACCACAATGATTTAGTTATTTCTGATTAGATCTTGAATTCTTAGGAACATATACTTTTCGATCTATCAAAGACTTTTTGAACGCCTTAACAGTAGAAAAACCAATTAATTTCGATAATATATTATACCACTTTTTCCATAAAACTACTTTTTGTATCATTTCAATTTATAACTTCGGGACAAAACGGGTTAAGCCGGAGAAAAGCGTTTATTCGCTGTACATAAAATAAATACAAAAATTAAAAAGAATTTTGTAAATTTACTACCACTTAAAATATAAAAAGATGATGTACTAGAAAAAAATATGTATTAGTGACATTTCTGGCTATCTATCAGACGCTGTTTTTTCTAAAAGATTTAACTAGTAAATAATTTCAACTATCCCTTCTCCTCAAATCAAAGTCCCCTGTCTGTGCACCCGAGAAGCCCGAAAGGGGGGAGGCGAGGCAGGCAGGTGCCGAGATTACCTCTATTCTGTAAATACCTGTATATATCTCATTCTATCCTCATTGTACTCATTATATTGTCTTTACCTATTTGCTTGCTTTAAATTTTGTACACCCCTCTGATTGGAGCTACGGCTTTGTACCATATCTATCACCGAGATGAATGAGTTGGGGCCCCTGACGGGGCCGAAACTTAGATAAATAAGTCACATAGGCATAATTAGTTCTGGCACTATCTTTATCATTCATGATTTTAAGGAGATGGGTTTGTACGCTGTGTGAAGTCTCGACACAGAACAGCCCGAGAAGGCAAAATTTTGATGAAAAAACTTATGAAAATAAGTTAGGATGCATCGTTCAAATTGGAGGAGCTAGCGGGATCACACAGGCCATACAGTTCCCCCATACCTGTGATAGCTGAGCTCACACATTCGACTCTTCTTTAGCCAGTAACAACAGCTTGCGACAAAGCTCATGATTGCAGACACCGAAACTACTACGCTTTTTGTAAAAAAATTTGTAGGTATGATAGATAGAATTTTTGGTAATTTTGACAACCTCTTAAAAGCCTCACCACAAAGAAGCTGGAAAAAAGTGGCCTCGCATATGTACTCTTAAATCATTTATAAGAATTGATGTGGAAATAGGTTAAAACAAATAAATAATATTAAATTATAACATAAACTTGGCAACCACTAAATTAACAAAAAGCGTAGCACGTTGGCAGCCCTGTACTGCTCCTCCTACATCAAGAAAAGTCTTTTATGAAGAAGAAAAGTCAAGTAATCCTGAGAGTCACGCTTCTTCACTTTTAACTCCCTCTTTTCATTTTCTTTTCTCTCAGATCCATATGCAAATTGCATCAAGATCTCGACATCATTATGGAGAGGCAGGGCTGCCAACTTTCTTTTCTTTGTTGTAAAAAATTATTCTATAGGTAGCTAGGTATATGTTTTAATGCATTATTTTTTATTCATTTAAACTTAGTCTAAACACCACTACATATAAATGAGAAAAGTCACATGCAACGTCACTTCATTCTAGTTCCATCGTGGGGAGGCATTTGAAATATTGACAAAACTAACAAAAATTCTGAAAGTTTTGGTTTTTAAATGTATACCACTTTACTGTAAATTTCGCAAAAAGCGTAGTGGTTGGCAGGCCTGGAAAGGTAAAAGCCTCCTACTGGGGCCTAAAAGCCAACTACTAGACTGTGACTCTTTCAGCTATGTTTAAAACAACCTTGTTTCTTTATTCACTACAAAGATAAAAAGAAAATGCTGCAGCAATTGATAAAAAGTTATTTACCTCGCAATAGGAGCTAAAAACCGCAGGCTTGGTGGTCCAAAGCGGAATGCCTGTTCTGCAGTTGTGGAATAATCTAGAGCTGTCGCTCCCAATCTAGAAATATTATCATAAAATTTACATTAAATCTATAAAAAACAGAAATGCATAACAACTCGATTTTTCGCATTTTAAAGATTATAATTTTGCAATTCAAAAAGTTTAACAATGCGTAATTGAATAAAATGAAATTAGCTAACATATTTATTTGTTGCAAAAATAATTTTGTTTAATTTTAGTAATTTCAATAATTAACTTATTTAATTAAATCGAACTTATATAGGCTGTACTTTTAACAGCAACATATTATTATAAGTAAGCTACCGGTCTGGTACTTATCAGGAAAATATAAAATACTGGTAATAAAAACATTCTATTTGTTTCTTTTTATTCAGAAGAAATAAAACTATTCGTAACTATAACTAGTTATCAATACGCTGAATGCCACGCTAATTTTACATGGCTTGCCCGTCTGGCCAAACAGTAAAACAAACTAACTTTGCAAATTTGATAGATTTTGTTAGTTTTTTAAAAGGTTTAGCGTCACATATCCATACCTGCCAACTTTTACGCATTTGGCGTAGAATTTTATTTCTATATTTAAAGTGGTAGTAAAATGAATGCTTTCTATATATTCCTTCCATTTATAAACTTTATTTAAAATCTTTTTGACCACCACTATTTTTGAAAAATTTAATCATATATATTGATATAAAATACTGTCGCGTCAGTCCACATAAGATGAATCCAAATGCAGCATATGTGTCAGCCTAGAATTGTAATTTAAATTCGAATTTACTACCACTGGGGAAAACCATCCCCGTACCTGCCAACTTTTAATCCTTTCCATTATCATTTTTCCCAGTGGTATTAAAACTTCAATTTTAAGCAAACAAATACGTTGTATTTGAGAAACCTTAAGTTGACAACCATGATTGTAACGTATATTAATATATGTGCTTAGTTTTTGTAAGAACAGTGGTGATCAAAATCATTTGAAAATTAAGTTTATAAAAGAAAAAATAGTATATATTTACTACCACTTAAAAATAAAATCTTCCGGAAAATCCGAAAGAGTTGGCAGATATGCATCCCCGAAAGGATTAAAAGTTGGCAGGTATGCATATCTGAAACAAGTGGTGAATTATATAAACCTACAAATTGTTTAGAAAGAGTGGTGGATAAAAATCTACCAAATTGAGTTTATTAAACCAAGAATAAACTACCACATGAAACTATTTATTGGCTGTCCAGAGCAAGTTGGCATCTCTGTGTATATAAATAAAACTATTTTTGTGTGTTCTATATTGCATTAATTTCTTCAAATCGTTTTAGTAACGATAATATTATGAAAAAATTAAAAATTTACTCGAATTATGTGTTTTTAATAATCTTGGCTTCGTCGGTCACCGGTGACCCCCGTGGAGCTATGAACAAACTCAGTGCCGCCAGTCACCCCCATGTCATTCAACGTGCTAATAGTTTTTAAGTAAATTTACTTGTAAGAAAGTTTATAATCTGTAAGTTGTTTTGAGAAAAAAATGGTAATCAGGGTAGTTTATATTTCCCTAATAAAAATATAAAATATTCTTACTACCAGTATTTTATTTTCTCCGGACAAGTAGCGGCTCCGTGAATAACTTCAATCTAAAAATCATTAATTTTTCTTACTTTATTGCTATAACTCTGCTACTGATGACTAACAGATGCATACAGTGACAACAAATTGCGCCTAAGATAGGTATACCAAAGCTACCTAGCTATAAAAAGAAATATATTAGTAAGGGAAGAAGTTAGAGAAGGAAAGGAGAATTAATTTTCCTTGTGATTTCCCAAAAATAATAAAAGTGAAGAAAAATTTACATCATAAAACGTATATGACCCTTTTCAAAATTTAAAAAGAAATTTCTCTCTCACACATAGCAAACATAATTAGTCCACAGATTCATTAATAAAGTCACGGGCAGAATTCTGAAATACTTATTGCGAAAATTATTAAAACAAATACGTGCGCTAAACCAAGAAAATTTGCACCTGTTTTGATCATTAGTTTACTACCACTTTAACATTTCTGGCGGACTAGTTTCTAGTAAAATGAGCAAATTTTTACATGTTCGCAGGGATGTCACTGGTGACTAAAAATGTAATGAGAAGTGATTAATAAGGAGCAAAAGCCTATTAAAATAGCAGGGAAGTCAACTGCATCGATTGCTGCAAAAGTTTTTGCACGTTAAAAAATTACAGGACAATTAAATTTACAAATTTGATAGATTTTGCTACATTTTTAGTATGTTACGCGCGACAAGTCTTATTAATAAGATGAATGATAAAAGCCTACGAATTGCTTAGAAAAATTAGTGGATAAAAATCGGCTAAATTGAATTTATTAAACCAAGAATCACAATTAATAAACTACCACTTGAAAATATTTATTCCCGGTGCGGGCGTCCGGCACAAGTTAGCATCTCTGTCTATATAAATAAAATTATTTTTGTGTGTTCTATATTGCATTAATTTCTTCAAACCAGTTTAGTAACTATAATAATATTAAAAATTTACTCGAATTATGTGTTTCTAATAATCTTGGCTTCGCTGGTCATCGGTGACCCCCGTGGGGCTACGAGCAAACTCAGTGCCGCTCACTGGTGACCCCCATGGCATTCAAAGTGTTCATAAATTTGCAGCGAGTTAAATAGTTCATCTTGTAGAATAAGGATAATTACGGCTACTTTTTATATGTGCTACCTTGAGATAACTGCTATAAAGTTACATTTAATAAAAAATTTTGATATGTAGTAACGGAAAAGTTATTTAAAAGGAAGAATACTAAACTAAACGTATCTAAAATTTCATTACCATTAAAATTGATTTTAAAAAAAAGTGAATATGTTGACATTTCTGAATTAGATAAAAACTAGGTACTTATTCTAATATACTCGTTTTCTTTTGAAGTTGAAGAAAATTACAAATAATTACTCGTTTAAAAAATATGAATAATTTACAATGGTGGTAGTTACAATTGAATAATTAAACAAACTAAATTTATTTAAAAAAAGAATTGATTTTCTACCACTTCTACATTATTAGCCGTTTGTGGTATCTTTGCAGTTAGAGTAATCATGGTATCATAGATACCGTTGTGCATCATTGTAACATGCATGTAACAATTAAAAATCAAGTAACATGCATGAATCTGCAGAGAGATGTTTGTAGTTCAAATAACCCGATATTTTTAAAGCAATTATTTTTACAAAAATTATTTTTACTACTTTCGCCACCAATTATTTGCATTATTTTCATGAACTAACATCTTCATATTATTTATTCAAGGCTTCCAGTGGTCAAATAAAATAAATTAAATAATGTCAGAATTTTCATTAAAAATGTTTTTCTTGTGTGTGTTTTAAAAAATTATCCCAAAACTTTTAAAACACCTCAATAACTGAAATTCATGTATAGAAAACTGACATCAAGGCAAAGAAAAATCTCTAAATTTAAGTTGTTTCGAAATCTGAAAATTTCTACTCGTTTACCACCACTTAAGTATCATTTTGGTGAGCTCTGGCATCTACTTGTTAATTGTAACTACCAATGATCAACAATAACAGATGTCAAACATACGAGCTTAACCCATATAATATATGAAACTTCTCCGTTTTTACTGCTACTTAAAATGGTAATAAATTTCATGCTTTCAGAAGTTTCAGACTTCTTCGAGGACAGAGTAGGAAATACATTTATGAATGACATTGAGTGAGAAAAATCAAAGCTATGACTTTCTGTAAAAGTATAACACTAAAACAAAAAAGCATTTTCGATTTTTTTCCACTCAATATCATTAATTAATGTACTTCATTCACCGACCTGAACTTCTGGGAGAGTTTTTACATAGTTAAAAAAGAATTATTGTTAATGACCTTACTGCTGTACTATGTTTCTCGAATATTTGGATAACATTAATTATTTGGTAACTTTATAAGTCAATTTAATATTGTTCCTTTTTAACTGTATATTCAACACACTTAGTGTGACGTAACCTATGCTGAATCATACAATCTCTGTTTTGCTATTCTTGTCATACTGATCAAGGTGTACTTCTGGAACAAGATTTCAACCTTTATGCACTTGTTCGTTAATGTCAATCTGTATAATAAGCAACAAGATCATTAAGTTAAGAAGAGAATTTCGTAACAATTACGATTTATAAATAGTATTTAGATAAATTACGATTTACTATAGTAATTTATAAATAGTACTTAAACATACCGTGAGTCCAGCATTTGAAACAGCAATTGGCATTGCCAGAATACCAGTGCCTATGTTGCCTTTTAACAAATGCATAAGTGTTGCAAAACTCCTGAAATACAAGATTAATTGTATTAATATATTAGAACTTTTCAATGTTGTAATATATTTACATATATATATATATATAATATATATATATATATATATATATATATATATATATATATATATATATATATATATATATATATATATATATATATATATATATATATATATATATATATATATATATATATATATATGTATATATATATATATATATGTATATATATATATATATATACTTTCTATCCTGACAGACTGACTTTTAAATTAATTTCCCTATTAATGATTTTTTTAATTTTTTTAAATTTTTTATTTTTATATTTTTTTATTTATTTATTTTTTTTATTTTTTTATTTTTTTAAGACTGCTAATTTATTCAATCCGTTAAACATTTTTATTATTATTTCAATTTTATTACCTTTTTACTAATTGTTTCTCATAGATGGCAGCACTAATATTTTACCTAAACATTTTTTCTTCTTCTTCGATCAAATGTTTTTTTAATTTTATTATATTCGATTCAAGCTATAAGCAATATTTTACATCTTCGCGATTTTTGTTAACTGTTTTATTATTGTACTTTTAAACCTAAACCGCGTTTTAATTCACGCCGGTAAGTTTGATTTCCTATTACATTTTTCTTTTATTTCATGATTTTTTTCAAAATAAGGTTTTTTGCGATATCGACACATATAAAGAATAATTTTTATCTTAGGATAATTATTCTTTATTCAGAAATATCGCATTATTTATGGCAATTAGATGTGTCTTGACAACGACTATTTGCTTATACCATTCTTGTTTATCTACCATTTAGTTTTTTATTTTTATTTTATTCATGTTTTTCATGTTAATTTGTGTATATATATATATATATATATATATATATATATACGTATGATAAAAATAATACGATACAATTATTAATAGTTCCGATAAAAATAACGCATAATTTACTATAGGAATAACAATAATATTAAGAAGGTACTTAAAAACTAAACGAAAAGAAGTTAAGCTTATGTTTAGGAAGTTAGCTACGAAACCGAAGGAGTGAAATAGATGCGAGTGTTTTACTTTTTTCTGCTCGCCTGAAAAAATTGAATTTTTGAACTTAGGTCGTTTTTCGCGTCTAGTCCTTATATGTAGTAAAATTTGACGTCCATTTCATAAAAGTCTCTATATTGTTTGATTTGTGGATTTAAGCGGCAGTTTGGTCCACTAGAAGAGATATGTAGTCATGATCCTTAATAACTTCGCACATTTCCCACAGCTCTTAGAAAATTTAATAGTGGTAGTAGACTCACGTTCACGGTAGCAGGAACTTGTTTATTTAAAGATAACTTAAAACGTTTAAAGGCCTAGCTGATAGATGTTTTCATACGCATATACTTTTTTTACTGAATAAGATATAGTAAAGGTCCCAAAGATCGACTATTTTTACATTAATACTATTTTTTTTTTAATTATCGAGGGAACACTGCCTTTTAATTTATCGAAATGAGAGAAAAATGAAAGAAAAAAAAATATTTTGATTCCCTTACGAAGTTCGTCCGGTGTGTTTCACCTGTTGAATTGATGCAATACTGACAACACTTCCTAAGCGATCTGAGTGTGCATCTTTATTACGACGGGCCATGGGAGATGCTTCTGCTAAATAACTTAATAATGTCACATCTTTCTGAAAAAGAAAGATACGGTTAATACATAGAAATATAAAAAGTGAATCAACTATTGCAAATTAGAATTCGTTTTTTATTGAGATTTGAATCTCGGCTATAGCTAAGTATATTCGAATATTACTTCCCAGATCCCATTAATCACAGAGTCGATGCCAAATATTCCCATTAGCAGACAGATTATGAGTTAATAGTATCCATGCTATCGAGCTCACAGTGGGAGAATTTCACGCTTTTCCACGCCAAGCAACGCAAATATGGGTTTGTTCATTCAAAATTTTTTCCACTGATATGAGTTTGTCTCGTAGCCTGAATAAGGAATTCACTTGTCTTTTGGTTGAGTTAAAAATTACAAAGCTATGTAGTTTAAAGGCCTGTTTACACTGTCTGAGTTCTTGAAACCGAGAACTTGGAGGAATTTCTATCTACAAGAAATTGGATGATTCGTCGACACTGGTTCTTGAATGTCCCTTATTGGTCGGAGGAAAAACCTACAAATGCGCATTGTTCATATTCAACATTATAAAATCATACTTACGTGCTTTAAAAGTTACTAAATAAATTCAAATAAAATCATAATAACACTGATAGAACCAAACAAATAAATTATTTGGATTAAAATTATATGAAAACTCTCAGCAAAATAATCTAATCCAATGCCTGCTTAGTGATGTCACAAAACGTTAGAAGCTGATTGGTTAAGGGGGGAAAAGATTGGATGGAAAGTAAAACATGCTCTACTATCATCCAAGGACTTGCACCACGATATTGGATGATCGTTAATGCAATACAAGCTCCAAAAAAAAAAGACATTTCTATCTATTTCAATCAATCTTCGTCCAAGACCTTGGGTCGTGTAAACAGGCCTTTAAATTGATGAACGAAAACCCTAAACGTGTTCAGCTTCTCACAGCTGATATAATCAACAATATTGCATCGGCTATTCTAGAAGTGGCATCCCTGGAAACAGGCATTAATTGTTTACCCTTTTCTGTCCATCATTGGCTTGACTGATAAATTCTAGGTACTGCCCAGGAGGAGTACTCAGATTAAACCAGCTGTTCTTAACCTATGGGTCGCAACCCAAAATTGGGTCGCGCTGAGTCGAACCAGAAAAGTTAGTAATACACCAAATAATAAGTAATACCAACACCTCCTAGAAGAAGTCATTGTGGTTTACTCAGCCTAATTTTGACCTTTGTTTGGGTCGCGACGTGAACATATTTCTCAAATTTGGGTCGCGGCTTAAAAAGGTTAATAACCACTGGATTAAACGACTACCTCTCGATTCTTTAGTGGCCATTTAAATGTATGACCTTTGAATTACACAGCAAAGTCTACCCAACTTGTTTTAAGTGTGAAGAGTTTTTAACTCCTTGGAGCGTATATCCTCTTGATCGTTTGGGTTTTAACGTTTAAAGGGTTTTCTTCACATCCAGTTTTAGTGCTTGATTTTGCTAGATCACGTGAATTGTTGGATCCGATCGAGATGGAATAGATCGTGAGGGAATGATAGCACCAATGATAAATAATAATCGTTAATTATAATGTTTCAAATTATTTCCCGCACGATCGTGTTATTCGAAAAGAATAAGCACGAGGCATTTGGCCATAATTAAAGTTAGAATTCGTGACCAGTTTGTATCCAAAATTTATGCAACGAAATTTCATATAAATCGGGCAATTATGGGAATTTTATTTATGGGCAAAGATAAATTCTAAATGCGTGTCATTGCTTCTTAATGATGAATAACAAATAGCCCTGAAGGAAGAGCCTTTGAACCTTAATCGTTTCGTCCGCCAAATGAATTTAAGTGGGAAGGTAGTAGGTTTGAAACTCACCACAAGTTTGGAAGTACCTTGTGCTGTATTTCTCTAATTTGTGCAATATATTCTTCAATGTTTCGTGTGTATATAAATCGTTATTTGTATAGAGCGCATTAGAACACAAAGAATATTCTTTAAAATTTTATGTATTAGTGTTTGCAAAACGGACTGAATATGATATCCACCATTGTCTGCCACCATCTGGATGAATCGCATATTCAATTGTTAAATGTCGAGAAATGTTACGCATGGGGCATGCTATGCTTTCCGTAAGTTCAGAGATAGATGTGATAGGATTGTAGTAGACCAAAACTTTCAAATATATTCACAGACAAATGTTGCAAGAATAAGCATCTGGGTGATCACAGGCAATAGTGAAACGCGTTATCTAGAGGCAATTTCTAAATGGAGACACAATAGTTTTTTAACAGTGACTATAGTTAGTCACTATATTGATGTTTTTATAAACCATTTTGTTTCTTTCAAAAAATTAATTGATGAAAATAACTGTATTTTATCATATAAGACAAAATGTTTTTATGCCAAAATTCATGTATAAATAATACAAAATAGAAAAAAATAGGAATGAAAAATCGAAAAATTTATAAAAATTGGCAATTAGAGTAATTTTTTTAACTAGTGCGTGCTTATTTGAAATGGAAATTTCTCAAACTTTAAATGGCGCTTTCTGAAAATATTGTTTTACTGACGCAATAAAATTCCTCAATTTCCATCCGATTCCCTTAAAACCATTACACCACATACACAACTAATGGATCTTTCTAGAAAATAAGGAAATTTCATAGTTATGGGTCAATATTCATTTGTAAAAAAGTAGCAAGAAAAAAATGTTTGTTTTTAATAATAAAACAGCATTCTTAGATTTCTAGAACACATCTACCATAGAATTTTATGTTTCTGTATTTTGAGTCTGGCGTACTAATAAAGCTGATCAAACAAACAATTTCTTAAATAAATATTAACTATTTGTAAGAAATTTACTACAATCAGAAGAAGGAAGCAGAAATTTAGTATTTGCTAACAACAGAATTTTTACGACAAAATAAAATTATGTAATAAATCTACTCACTCACCTGTAATAGGTGACGGTAATAAGTGTTCATATATTGTATTATCGTTAAAGATTTGACAAGTATTATGACATTAATGTCAAATAAATCATTTCACTGTTATGTCAGCAGAATTCCGTTATTTTCTAATCATAGAAATAATAATTGCGTGTCATGATAAGTTTTATTACACCCTCCTCCCTATTACGCGTCTTTTCTAAACTGCTGTTTGTAGAAAATGCAACACCATGAAGGAATCATCAGAATCAAATGAAATTCGCAGCAAATGTCAATTATAGGATATTATGCAAATTAATAAAGTTTCAGAGCCATCGCGCGTGCGTGGCGCGCGCAGCGCCCTCTGAATTGATGCTGAAAGCGTATAAATAAAGTGCTGTAGCGGGACGTTGAAAATAGTCTATGATTATTTGTTAGTGGCAAACGTTTAGTGAGACCTGAGTATGCCTCCACGACGGAAGAATAAGAAATTCAAGCAACTTACGGAGTTTGAACGAGGGAGGATAATCGGCCTTCGAGAAGGAGGATTTTCCTATCGCGCAATAGCAGCTCGTATGCAGCGGAACAGTTCCACAGTGATGCGAGTTTGGAAGCAGTGAACCGACGAGCACCGAACAACTCGAAAAACAGGCACTGGACGACAGAAGGTGACGTCAGAGCGCGATGATCGACACCTGCTCCGCATGGCGGTGAATGATCGCACAGCTTCCTCCAGGCAGCTGGCAGCACATTGGTCTACTGCTACAGGTGTACAATTGTCGGCTTCGTCAATTCGTCGTCGTCTGCTGCGCCGTGGATTGCGTGCAAGGGTGCCATTATACAGGATTCCCCTCACGGCGGATCATCGACGGCTGCGTCGGCAGTGGGCTCTTGAGCACAGAGACTGGCGAGCTGATTGGCACCAAGTTGTCTTTTCAGATGAATCACGCTTCAATTTGTGGACCCATGATGGCCGTGTTCGTGTTAGACGTTATGCCGGTCAACGCTGCCTTCCTGAGTGTATTATTGAACGACATAGTGGTCGAACACCCGGAGTTATGGTCTGGGGTGCGATTTCGTATCATGGACGATCCAATTTGATACGAATTGAGGGTAATCTCAATAGCAACAGATACGTCCGTGAAGTGCTACAGCCCGAAGTCGTTTCTTTCCTTCAAGGCATCCCTGGAGCTATCTTTCAGCAGGATAATGCACACCCACATGTTGCGCGGACTGTTAGAGACTTCTGTTCAGCACAACGCATGCAACTTCTTCCTTGGCCTGCTTATTCGCCGGATATGTCGCCTATTGAGCACGTGTGGGATATGGTTGGTCGGCGTCTCACTCGTGATCCGCGTCCTGCAGTTTCCAAAGACGAACTTTGGTTGCGCATACAAGCGATATGGAATTCTCTTCCTCAAGCAGATATTCAACATCTGTTTGACTCCATGCCACGTCGTATAGCAGCACTTATTGCAGCGCGTGGTGGCTGCACCAAATACTGATTTCGGACGCTTAATTTGTTTCTTTTGTTTTGAAAATTTCATCATTTATTTGTATCAGTACAAGTCGTTTCTGCATTAAATTTCATTTGATTCTGATGATTCTTTCATGGTGTTGCATTTTCTACAAACAGCAGTTTATAATATGAGATTAGTTACCAACATTTGCAATTATTTTTTTAATAGTAATAAAATTGCAATCTCAATAATAATTGCGAATACAATTATTTTCAGTTTTATGATAAACAGCATAAGACGATTATAAAGTCCTTAAATTGCATACTTAAATTATTTATCTATATTGGTAATCGAAGCTATTTCAACTCGAATTCACTACATGAAGTACAAAAACATACATTTTACTATCAATTTGAAAATAATAAAAAAAATAGTGCGTGGAGTCACTCCGCGCTGAAGAAGTTAAACTTCGTAACCTGCGACATTAATTGTAGAAGAATCAGCAGTCGTAGATGGATCATTAGTTCTATTCAACGACTCTTTTTCCTGCTCCGCTTGCTTCTGTGCTCTGTAATAACGGTAATATTGTGAATTTTTCCCTCGTAGACCTCTTGAACCAGTGGAAGTGCTTGTGGTTGCCTCATCGTCACGCCATGGAAAATGTATTTGTTGTTGTAGTTCATTTACGTCGCACTAGAGCTGCTCAATAGGCTATTGGCGACTGTCTGGGAAACATCCTTGAGGATGATCCGAAGACATGCCATCACAATTTTGATCCTCTGCAGAGGGGATGACACCCCTGTTTCGGTAGCCCGAAGACCTGCTCGCGAAGTCGAGAACTTTACGGTAGAACAATTTAAGGAGGACCCATACCGCACACCCTGTGTCCCTACGCAGACTGATCCAAGTGGTCACCCACCCGCACACTGAACGCAGCCAGTGATGCTTGACTTCGGTGATCTGCTGGGAGCCGTGTCTTAACGATCAGTCCACTGCGGGACGAAAATGGATTTGTATTAATAATGTATGTGAATGCCTCATAATGTAATTTCAGAAGAGAAAACCTAACAATCAATTGATATTCACAAGAGACGTACCTTGACATAACCTTAAATCCGTCGCATTGTCCGTGGGATTGTTTTCACTCATTTTTTACAATTGTTATCCACTAAGTTTGAAAATCAAAAATACTACCCTATTAAATTGTATGTGTATCAAAACAAACTAAAAAATATTTATAGGAAAACAATACTTTTATTATTTTTATGCTAGTGAGAACCAAAACAATATGGAAATGAATGAGGGAAAACTGTATCCTACCACGTGATTTCCCGGCCAATAAAAATGTAGCGTTAAACGTTTAACGCAACCTTGTTGGAAGTCGCATAAGAAGTATCACTTCAACAAGAATATTCTCCGATTAAATCGGAAAGGTTGGCAGCTTGGTTCAATCATTTCATAGCTTGTGAACTTTCAAACGAAAAAGTTTTCTATTTGTTGAAAGCGAATCAACAACCAAACATGTTTGATTTCAGAAAAGTTTGTGTTTATTGCCTTTGTCACCATCTTATTTCTTCAAAATAAATACTAACTGTGAAAGTTTTGTGAATACTAATAATGAAACAACCACTTTTTCTGTCAATGAAAAGAGGAGTTTTTTTTAAAAAAAAAGAAGAAAAAAGACGTTTATTAACAATTACCAATATGCGAAAAGACTCGTGAACTTTACGCATTTGAACAGGAGAGTTATTTTGAAAATTAATAGTGAAATTTATGCTTGACCCTTCTATCATTGACTAAATACATTTGTTTAGCACTTTCCGTTGTCACGTAGCCAGTCTTGAACCACTAATTCAACAAATGTTACAAACGGCCAGAAATATAGAACTAATTTTTTGATATTTTAGTTTATATCCGTCGTTGAACAACCGACCCAATTTTTGGGTTTACAACTAATAATGTTCAACTCCGTTGGCTTGTTATTTAGAATCCAATCCAGAAGACAAGAAATTTTCCGGACCACGAAAACCTCCCACGGTTAGCACGACGCAAGGGGACTCTAACCCATGATTTGTCTAACCCTGAGGATATTTTACGTCAGCTCTGTGGACGGTGCAAGCAGGACGAGGAATTCGCATCGACCAGCCGTCGCTGAGATTTAATTGAAGGCGAACGCTCCACCCCCTGTTGACGTAACTCACTCGAACCATTATGTTTCTTTTCTAGAGAGGGAAAACCCGATTAAAAGGTCAAACATTGTTAAGCGAAAGCGTATCTGCCAATCTACACGAGACCGGGATACACCAAGAAGGACTGAATGATACTTAATGGAACTCATCCCAACATAACTTATCTAATACTTTATAAGTAGTATTTAAAGAAAAAACTGGTAAATTTATTCTGAGACATTAATTGTTTTTTTTTTAAATTAATTAAAAAAAATAATGAATTTAAATTGAAAGACTCATTTATAGACAACTTTTTACTCCAACGTTTTGCTGGATACGACTTTTCATAGAAATAAATAAAGTTTTTGATTCTCTTTCATTTTAATGGGACTTCCTCATTTTAGAGATATTATTAAACACCTTCTGAGAATGCGACTTATCCAGAAAAAAAAAGTATTATAAACATTTAATGTTTATCATTTTTCTCGGGGAAAGTCAACTAATTATTGGTACCACTACAAATCAACAGTTACATCTTTCGTTAATGTACTTTGTTAATACAATTTGTTTATTTGCTTGTTACGATAATGTTGAAATATACAGTACATATTAAAATATACAGAAAATATTAAAATACACCGTAAATATTTAAACTCTTAATAAGTAGAGGGTGTCATATTACTCTTCTTTACTTATAAAAAGTTGAAATGAGATGTTCTAACTACCAGTTATTTCGCTTAGCTGAATAATTCTTAGTCCTAAAATTTGGTCATAAAGGACTTACGAAAAACAATTTTAACCAATTTATGCCGATAGATTAGCATTCAGAGATCGGTAAGTATTAATTTTTTTTGGGATTAATTGTAAACTGATACAACCAAATATCGGTTACAGAAACCGATTTCGAGCATTTTGTACAGAAGTACGAAATACGTAATAATTTTTATTTAGATCATAAATAAAAGTGGGTATTTGAAAATTAAATAAAATTTCCGTTGCTTCTGTTGGAGCTAAATATCTATATTGAATTTTTAAGCTTATCTTTGTTTTTAATTCTCTTAAATTGTAGACTTACAAATAATTTTGGTTGTAAAATAAAACGAAATCATCTATGCGAATACTAACAACGATTTCGGATTCGCGGAGATGGTTTTAGCAAGATTCATAAAACAATAAGTTGTCTGATTCGTATAAACATCGACAGTTGAGTTGTTTTACAAAGTTAATTTTTATAAAAGTAAACACTTCGTCTATAATTTTTTCCTCTTTTTTTGACTTACGGCTAACCATGCCATGGTCATTTTTGTCTTAACTATTTTTTAACAAAAATTTTTTATAACTAATATCATCTTTTAAAATTGACTTCCATCTTGTATGAATCATTATTTTTAACTTTTGAATGAAATCCGGCTTTGACACGCGTATTTCGGAAAATGAATTTTTTTCCACCTTAAGTTTTATCCACCAATTACTTAAAAATTTTAGTCTTTTTCTCTATTTTTTAAAAAAAGCGAACTAGATTCACTCACTAATCCCCGTTCTATCTTCGTATCAATCATTCTTATTTATCAAATAATTTTTTTTACCTTTTTTGAAAAATAAAGAAATACTTGAATTTCGGATTACAGAATGCGCGATACAGTAAAAAGTGTTGAATGACAATATATTTTACTAGTTAACAAGAAACGACCGTCTTGCAGTGTAGAACAATAAAAGCGAGTCTTTTAAAAAATGCTTTATTTAATTAAATAAAAAAAATCAGAAATCAAAATGCAGTTCAATATATTTTTTTATTCAGCATTAAAGAGGCAAGTCAGAAGCAATCACGTCTCCTTTAATATTAATCATTCGATAATAATTAGCACAGATTCAGCTAGAGAATTGTGAGTGTAGAAAGCTATTTCTTCCCCTATTTCAACAAAATTTTCCTATTATTCTTTAACTGTCTACTTTCTTAATTTTTCAAGTTTATTTTTCATCAATCCCCACAAACTCTCTGTGGTACTGAGATCATGGGATGAAGCAGGTCACTTTAAAATTTTTATTCCATTATCATCAAGCCATTTTGTAGTTTGTCTTGAAGTGTGAGGATTTGTATTATTTTGTTGTAAAGGAAACGTTTCCATATGCTGGTCTCGTCTGGTCAGGTCAGTAAACGTGTTCAGTAGTTAGTCATAGCTGCGAACTTGTACGGCCGTTGAAAAATAATTTTCTTAGTGTTAGCGTTTTTGGCGTATAAAATCTTGAAATGTAAGGTTTCAAAATTTTTTTTTAAAACTATCACGACGAATCCGTAATTTAAAAAAATATGTCAATGAGATATATTTGTTGGATAATTATGCTTACGGACGTAGTAATAGTTTTATTTCTAAAATATTCTCACAAACTTAATTGTTGTTTTATTACCACTTTGTAAACATCTCTTTCAACGACCCATCTTTAATATACAAAATAAAATGGTGACAAAGATCACCAAAACGCAAAATTTAATATGCCTCAATTTTTTTTAACTTTATACTGTACATTACATAGCAGTTCGAACTAGAAACAAGCTTTTATCTCAACTGAGCCTTTTATATTTTATTTCACAACAGTCGTTAATCAGCCGACCCAATTTAGGCTCCTGACTACGAATGTTTGACTCCGTATGTAATTCTGCGTACCCAATCCAGAAGACGAGGGAACTCCTGGATCAAATCTTGGGAGAAATTTTGTTTTCGTGGAGACTTTTCGATAGAAATAACTCACATTTACGTTAGCTGGTGAGGAAAACCTTCTACGGTTAGCCAGACGGCAGGGAGACTGTTACCCATGATTCGTGAACCACTGAGGATATTTCACGTCAGCACTGTGGCCGGTGCAAGCCGAATGCGGATTCGTATCGACCAGTCATTGCCGGGATTCGTACCCGGTTCACCTCATTGGAAGGCGAACACTCTGTTCCCTGAGCCATTACGGCTCTCCTTTTATATTTTTTAAAATTTTGATGCAAATGCTAAAAATTATTTTTGGCAACATGTTTCAGTTTCTAATTTTCTTATTATAATTACTAAAAGCTACATCTCCCCCCCCCCCCACGTTCACTGCTGCTCACGGCGCCCAATGATTCTTTCGCAATAATTGTTATTTCCTAGTCTAAAACAGTTTTTTTTTTCTGAAAAAGTTGAAATTTCTTAGTAAAAATATATGTATTCCATGATAAATTCTGTTCGTTTAACGATTGTGCCTCTATCTCGTGAGTCCAATGTTCATTTAAAAATTTGACATTGTGCGATTCTTTTACTCTTATGCTTCCATTAAGATATATCAGTGAACATAAATAATTTTGCTTAGAGATCATTTTTCTAGGTAACGTTTGCAGTCGGTAGATTGTTATATGGTACAGATTGTTAGGTATTGTTAAGGTAGATTGTTATAGCGAATTAGGTGAAATCACAACCGTAATCTTATGTTTTTGCTTACCGAACAGGTTGATATATTAAATACCATTGGAGCATGCATCACATTGTGCATGAGCTGATCCTTTCTACATCATTTTACAATCTCTCTTACTGTAATTCTCTTACTGTACAACCTTTTGCCCTCGATATCCTTTCTGAGTAAAATCCTTCTCTTAAACTCAACTTTTTTATACCTTAGTAATGGGTGACCACATTTTTTTATGAATTTCAGAAAATTTCTAAAATTATTAAAACAGTTAATTAAAGTGCAGAAGGTTAATGCAATTTCTACAAAAATAAATAATTATAAAACGGTTAATAAGCTTAGACATACATCCAAATAATTTTATCCTAAAATGTAGCGTAATAAGGTATAAAATCATTGATTCATGTTATGGTAACGGAGCAATTCTTTTTGCCTTTAATTCTTTTAATGTAGAAATGAATAAAGACTTAAAACGTACTAATAGCAGAGTAGAATAAGAAAAATAAATAATACAGGTTTTCCTTAAATTTGCGTTACAAAAATATTTTACCGGAAAACAATACCTTTATACCCTATGACTTTTATTAATTTTATGCTGATGATATTAAAAAATATATGGAAATCAATGCAGGAAAACTGGTTCCCACAATGTGATTTTTCAGCCAGTGAAAATTTATCGACAATAATGGAAGACTGGGACACCATTATTTGATTTTATAGTTACATAAATTTTTATTAATTTTGACTTCAAATAAATCACGAATGTACAAAATAAGGATTAATTTACAATTAAAGAAAGTAAGAACAGAAGAGGTTAAATATTTCGACACCAATCAATAAGTAGTTATTATTTAAGGTAAAAAAAAGTGGAGAAAAACTAAAAAAAGCACAAAAAAATGCTATAACGTTCGAAAAAGAAAAACTCTCGTTATGTTCAGAGATAAAAATTACCCTTTTTAGCACGTTAAACTTCAGTTTCGTAATTGCATTTCTACGGCCTGCACATCGGTCCGCATGGTATTTTTTTACTTCAAATTTAACAGTCAATTCATGAATCTTTTATCGACAGCAATTTTCTTATTTAATCTTTTTTTCTGTCGAGTACATTTTTCAACACACTATGGTAATTTCTAGTTTCTAAGTCGAACCGTTTTTGCTCCACAAAGCGTAAATCGGAACGGAAATTTAGCCTAAAGCGGAATCATCCCTGAGTATGATCCGATGACATGCCATCACAATCTCGATCCTCTGCAGAGGAGAAGGCTCCTCCGCTTTGGTAGCCCGACGACCAGTTCGTAAGGCTGAGCACTTTACGGTAGAACAGTTTAACGAGGATGGATACCGCACACTCTCGATCCCTTCGGAGCCGGATCAAATCTGTCACTAACCTCTACATTGACAGCAGCCAGACATGATTGACTTCCGTAATCTACTGGGAACCGTGTCTTACGATCAGTCTACTGTGTTATATATTTGCCATGAAGTTAAGCGGCAGAGCCTTTTCAAAGGTAAAAGCAGGAGAAACACAATACAGAGATCTGAACTTGCTCAGGACAGCAAATATATATTTTCAAGTGGTAGTTTATCAATTGTGATTCTTGATTTAATAAATTCAATTTAGTAGATTCTTATCCACCACTATTTCTAAATAATTCGTAGGCTTATATAATTCACCAGTTTACAGTAGGTAAATCAAGCCATATTTTTAAAAAGCAAGCAAAAATGTTCAAATATTCGCAAAATTTACTTTGTAGTTCTTTACTGTTTTTTTTTTAATTATTTTGACTTGTCCGGAGCAGTTGGCATCTCTGAAATATCTAAAGTAATATAATTAGAAATATAATAAGAATATAAAGTAATAATATCTAAAAATAATATAAGTAAAAATAAGTCTGTCAAATTAGCTATGCCCTAATTTACTTTTTATTTTTTACTATCCTGATTCAGATTCCGTACGACTCGTCTGTCCCGAAAAGGTGAAAACTGAACAATATTTTGAGAAAATACCACATTTTACCAAATATGAATACGTTACGTTCTGATTAGTTGAAACATTCTAATAAGTCAGTCCTGTACTTCACAGTAAAAAATCATCTTGAGAAAAAAAAAGAAAAGAAAAAGGATGTTAATTAGATTCTTTGTGTTGTCACTTACCTCCGTTAACGGAATCTGGGATTCTCTTCGCTTATCCAAATTCTCAAGGGTTTTTGACAACTCCAAAGTTTCCGACATCTCCTATTCGATTCAGAAATACGAATGCCATGTTTCAGTAACATACTTACAAACAATTAGATAAAATATAGAAAAACAGGTGATCTAACTGCAGAGAATATTCGAACGGGGAAATAAATTCGATTGCGAAAGCGCCGTCTAGTGACAAAAAGTTTAAAAAACATGAATACAAAAGAAAATATTTGAAGTGGTAGAAAGTTTTACTCTCTACTATTCGTTATTTAATTTTTAAAAATATTTATTCGCAATGATTTTGATTACCGCTACCTGTAAACAATCTTAACACGTACGCAGAGCTGCCAACTATTACGCTTTTAGCATTATACTCTAATCAGCGGTTCAAATTTAAAAACGAAAATTTTTGGCGATTTTGCCAACATTTTAAAAGCCTCATTACAGGAGAGCTGGAGTTTACGATGTATACAGAATCTCGGATTCTATTGGCATTTACCGATTCATCGGAGTTAACCTTTTCGGGACGGGCGAGTCATAATTGTAGTCGTACGGTATCAGAATCAGAATAGTAAAAAATAAAAAGCGGTAGCTTAATTTTGGGTATAGCTAATTTGACAGACTTATTTTTGCTTTCACTTTAAATCTAACATATCAAAACCTTGTGTGTTCAAAGTGCAACTATACAATTTTTAATTTGAACTAAGTAGTGCTAAATTAAATAAAGCAAACTATTATTACCCAGCCCACAAATAAACTGCTATAAAAATAGTTTGGCTTCCAGTTTTATCTTTTTTATCCTGATTATCGACATCCTGAGAATACATATATGACTTGCCCGTCTCGAAGAGGTTAAAGACGCCACTGGCGATTAAAAATTTAAAAAAGTGGTAGTTACATTATTTACTTTTTTTCATTTATAATTACTTTCACTATTCAACCCTAACTACCAATCGAAAGTATATTTAAAATTATACATATTTAAAATAAGATCATTAAATCCATTTTTATTTGAAATAGTGAACCCAAAAAAATATGCTATAAGAAGTTGCTAATTTTAAATATTATTTATATTATTTTGAATATTATTAATAACCACTTTTAGCATTTTTAGTTGCCCATGCAACGCAGCGAAGATTCAGATAAACTTTTCAATCATTTACAAGAAATGATGAGGAAAATAGCTTAAAATCAGATTTACGAAATAAAGAAGCACACATGAAAACATAAACTTAGTTACCACTACAAGAAAATTTCCTACCAAACATATATAATTGGCAATCATGAGTGTGAAAAGATTGAAGCTGGGGCAGAGTGGTAGCAGTACTTTACTTTTTATACTATATGCTTTTTATATATATACTATACTTTTTATAAGCTTTAATTTCAAGTTAATTTTGAGAATGCAGTTAGTTGTAAAGATTTAGAGCCTAAAATAACTAATTAACCCTTTAGTGGGCCATTTATTTCTAGTAAAGGTAAATAAAGGAATTTTTGGAATTGAAATTGATATGAAAATAGTAATTGATATAAGAAAACAAACTCATTTAACGTATAAAAAATTTATTTAAATTTTAATGCCATTTTTTTGGTGGTAAGAATACTTACCACGACCTATTTAGAACTTATTGGCTTTTATTTTTTGTTATTTATAAAATAAATTTTGCAAACTTCAAAAGGAATTATGTATTTTATAACTTTCATACGTTTTCTTAAACTAACAAATGGTTATCAATTTTATTCAAACGCACTTCAAGAACGCTGAAGTTATTATCAAATGGAAACCTAAATTGAAAGTGGTAAAATAGTTCATCATGGACTTTAAAAATTGGTGATAAGTATACTTATCACGGCCTTAGAAAGGGTGAAAACATTTTATTTCCTTGACCTTTCACCCACTTTTTTAAAAATTTTCGGAATTCAGCAAATCCAGTTTCCATAAATCCATAACCAGTTTCGCAACAATCAGTAAAAATTTTAAAAAGTTGTTGAGAAAGATAAAAAATTCAATCCTTTTCATAATCTCTCATACACAAAAACATATTAATTAAATGAATTATTTTACGAGGTGGCTGAAGCCGGCCTACGACGGACGACTTAACACGTTCACGCCGGGAAAAGTGAAAATACTGGTAGAAGAACTATTTCAATATTAGATAATATTCGGGAGGAGTTAATCTATTCTCAACAATAACAATTCACTGACTGTAAGGAAATTTATCAAGGCGAAGGAGCAATTCAATATAAAAATTGCATCTGTTAAAAACAATTGGTAGTTATGGATTTTTATTATTCCCGGAAAAAACTAAAAATAGAAATTTATTGTTACCAGTTTTTACTCCGGTGCGCTACCAAGAGGAGAAAATCTAGCATGACCCACCGGTGGGTCACCCCAGCGTGAACGTGTTAAATTGAAAATTGCAAAAAGGGCTGCATTAAAATAAGTAATCTTTCATAGCATATTTTTTTTCAGTTTGCTATTGAAAGTACAGAGTTTCGTTCGTTCGCTGTAGTGGAACTGCGCGTCTGAGGCCATTATAGCCCTTTTCCCATTCATCCTGAAAGTAGACTAAGAAACATACATGACAAAAATAAAGTTTGGGGAGCAAAATAGAGTTTGCCATTATTACAGAGATGCCAACTGCTCCGGATGACCCAAAATAATTAAAAAAAGCGGTATATAACTACCAAGTAAATTTTGCAAATATTTGACTAGTTTTGCTTGCTTTTGAAAGCGTATAGCATGACATGAAGGATTACTAGAAAGTGGTGAATTATTTAAGCCTACGAATTATTTAGAAATAGTGGTGGATAAAAATCTACTAAATTGAATTTATTAAACCAAGAATCACAATTTATAAACTACTAATTTAAAATATATATTTACTGTCCGGAGCAAGTTGGCATCTCTGTTATTAGGTAATAACAAAATTACAAGTAATAAAAAAGTACATGATCAGACCCATGACCGTTATTTCAAGTTAAACGATCGTCAAGGATTTTTACTAAAAATGTAAAAAGTGGTAGAAATTCATTTCATTTCTTTCATATTCTATACATATTTGTCAACTTGTATTTTTAATTTTTTTTTTTTTTTATCAACTGTACTTACTAGTATTTGTTTCGGCGAATAAGCACTTTTAAATTTTTTTTAAATGCTTTGTTCTTCTTTTACTAAGTATTTTAATAGTAAATTAAAGGTCAGATAGAAAAATAGCCATACTCCAAAATCCCTATCAAGTTCTAATAAGAATTCAATTATTTTTTTAAAAAATTTAAGCTTTAGTTGGCTGTTGCTGACAAATATATTTCTCACAAAACTTAAATGCTGAAGGGTAATGTAATAAGTACCAAATATGCTAGTATAGATATAAAATATTATAACGACATATTTCGTTATGATTAAAACAGAAGCAATACTAAGCAGTTTAAATACCGATACTTTAGAATGGCCCTCGAAAAGGATATGTACCGGAGAATATTATTTGATAATGGTAACTTTTAACTAATATTGGTTTAGCCACGAATAATAGCATCATGAAAGTGATGCTAAACACATTTTCTCCTTATTTTAATGTGATGAACTACAAAAAAAACAAGTTTTACTTACTTCAATAACGTAAAGCCAACGTAAATGGCAAAAAATAATATTGAATTAAAAAAAAAATTAAATTATTTTAGCTGTATTAATTGAAAAACTTAGTGGAAGAAGCAGGTAAGTGACATTTTCAGAATGAAAATATCACTTACCTGCAGAATGCATTTCAGAATGAAAGTGTCACTTGCCTTGTTAGTTGTATCCGAACTATTTTATTACCAATTTAATAATCCTTCGTTTTATTGTTCCTAATTTTAAATAAAACCTTTTCTGGCCGGGATAGCCTGGTCGGTAGGGCGCTGGGCCCATGTCAAAAGTTCGTGGATTCGTACCCCGCTGGCCGAAGAATCCCCGTGTGGTAAAGTGGTGACTGATGCACGTTAAATCAGTCGAGTCGCAAAGTCCTCCATGTCCCGATAACAAATCAATACCTCTGGGGGTACTGGATTAGAGATCGATTGCTCTCTGATTCGGGACAGAATTACGATCTGTGGATGTATGAATGGGTCCACCCTATAAACGGGTAGTGACGCGTGTGTGGCTGAAGACGAATTTTTGGCCATAGATGGCACCTCTGAAAAACAAGAAACGCACCCTCTGCCTTAAATTGCTTGGATTCACCAAGCAGTCTTAGGTATGGCTGTGGTAAGTGTCATTAGAAACAACAACAAATAAAACCTAACTGCCTAAAAATTTAAGCCTTGTTGCCGAATTTGAAATAAAAAATCATGCTAAAAATTTATGCGATTTGTTGTGTTAAGATTTAAAGAAAGGCGAAACCAGTGATTCATTAACTCCCCTAAAAATGTCACTTACCTGGTTTTTCTATTAAGCTATTTCATTGCGTCGCTATGTGTTTTTCAGTAATGAACATGATTTCATAGTGTCTCTCTAATGTGATTTATTGATATTATACTTATTTTTTACTTCACCCAAAGCGAAGAACGAGCGTTCTAAACATATTGAAAAAAATGATGCAAAAACAAAATTGTTTGCTTAATTAACTAACTGTACTTACCAGCGTCTTTTTCAGCGAGTAAGTACTTTTATAAACCGAAAAATGTTAGAATAAATATGATACTGAAGTGAAATTAAAATTCATTATCAAACATTTTTATAATATAAAGTGGTAGATGTTACAATTTCAAAAAAAAATTTAATTAAGGAATAATGTTGTTGTAGTTGCTTACATACATATCTAGTTAAAAGTCCGATGTCTGAGTGGTAGAACTTCACGCTTCAATTCGGGGTTCTGTACTTTAACCAAATATAGTTCACTCAGCCTTTCGTCTCTTCAGTGGATCGTTAAACTGAGCACCAAGCATGATTGTAAACTAAACACTGGAGGTTCCGAGATCGACTGATCACACCGTCTCCTGCACCTCTGAGTCCGAAGTCAATGAAACTGATGAAGGACCCTCCATAGGATATCACGCCTCAGAGTTAAATTTAGTTTATGCAGCTACTTGATCTTACCTAATTTGGGTTTGGGGATTTCAAATTTGACATTAGATTTGTTCTGAATTGTGCAGTTAACATATTAATTAAATGAATTATTTTACGAGGTGCCTGCAGTTGGCCTACGACGGATGACTTAAAAAGAAAATTTACCAAAAGTGCTGCATTAAAATTAGTAATCTTTCATCGCATATTTTTTCAGTTTGCTATTGAAAGTACAGAAATTCGTTCGTTGTAGTGGAACTGCATACAAGTTGAAAAAATGGCACTTTTCCATTGTTAGGTAATAACAAAATTACAAGTAATTAAAAAGTACATGAAAAATGGTAAAATTAAAGTAGAATGAGACTAATGAATATTTACAGTTTGGTAATACATACAAAAGGGGGGGGGGCGAGTTAAAGGAATGTATGTAAGTAAGTGTGGCTCTGTTGAAGTAGAGACCCGGCCGTCCCGGTAATTACCACTTGTGCCGGGTTGCTCTCTACTCTTAAGTTACAGGGATTAGCTTACCCCTTATCAGAGACCGAGGGGTTAAAAGTACAGAGACGACGATGATGATCTGTTGTCGATGCGGGCACCAGACCTTTTAATCTGTGATTTGCCCTAGTGCAACTGGTACTGCTGGCATAGATAAGTACAGAGACGACCTCTAAACCGGTTAACGCCCAGCGTCATATATTTAGGACAGTTCCTTTTTTCAAAGACATTCATTGTGGTGGGAAACTTTTTTCAGCATTTTCATTAATCTGGGTGAATTAAAAGATTCTCAGATACCACAATGATTTAGTTATTTCTGATTAGATCTAGAATCATAAGGAACAAGTACCTTTTGATCATTTTGTTACTACCCAGAAAAATGGAAAGAAGCAATAATTATACTTTTTCCCAAACCACTAAAAGACCCAGTCATGCCACATAATCATAGGCCCATTAGCTTATTACCTACACTAAGTAAAATCATTGAAAATATTATAAACAATAGACTTAAAGATAAATTGCATTTGCTTCCTGATGAACAATATGGGTAACTCAATACAACCAAACAACTAACTAGAATAATTGGCTTCATTGGCCAAGGACTTAAAAACAAACAAAAAGCTGCATTTCTAATGCTAGATGTTACCAAGGCATTTGACAGGGTCTGGCACGCTGGCCTTCTTAATAAATTAATAAGCCTTAATTTTAACCCAGATCTTATATTTTTACTTAAATCATACCTCCACCATAGACACTTCAAAATCCGATTAAAAAATAGTACTCTATCAACTAAAAGAATCATTAAAGCGGGAATTCCCCAGGGAAGCATCCTGGGACCAATTCTCTACTTATTTTATACTATTGACTTCCCAGTAGACAAAAACGATTATAACAGTCTGACGGCCTTCTTTGCCGATGATACAGGCATTATCGTTAAGTCTAAATCAGGGGTCCCCAACCCTATGCCCGCGGGCACCTTGGCGCCCGTCGATCGATCTAGGTGCGCCCGCTGCTTGTGTCCAACAATAAAATATTTCAGTTTTCCATTTTCCCAATAAATGCTATGCAAATACATACTGAAGTACGCTGGCTCAGTAAAGGCAAAGTACTTGATAGATTTCTACATTTAATTGGAGAAATAAAAAATTATTTTGAAGCCAAAAATCAAACATTTTTAGAACTAAGAGATCCTCTTTGGCTAGCAGATTTGTCTTTTATAACGGACATAATGGAAAAACTAAATAATTCAAACTTGGAGCTGCAAGAAAAGGACAAATATGAAGCAAAAATGATAGAGGCTATGAACTCGTTCAGAGCTAAACTAGTTTTGTGGATATCACATTTGAAAATGAAGTCTCTTGTGCAGTTTCCAAACATGAAAAAAATGATAGGTGACAGTGAGATAGACTTATTAACATTTGTCATTTACCTCCAATTGCCTAAAGATCAATTTAAAAAGCGCTTTCAACATTTTAATACCATCAAGAATTTGATAACTTTTTTATTAATCCTTTTACCATCCAAATAAACGTAACCGTAATAGCAGCATGCATTTCAGAATTTCTTCAAGTAAAGCGAGAAGAATTGGAGATAGAAATTGTGGATCTTCAGAACGACATTATCCTCAAAACTATTATATCACATGAGAAATTTTAGAATATAGTTGAAGGAATAAATTCCATTCTTAAAAAGAGCATCATATTCTCCCACTTACGTAGTGCTGGTCAGCGAAATGCCATGCCAAACACCACACTGACTGTATTTTATAAGTAATTTTTATGCTTCGTTTGTTTTGAAAGCAATTTAGTAATGATTTAATTTACACAAGAATATTAATACTAATTATATTCATATGTTAAATTAATTATTAAAATTAATTTTTTGTGCACTTTATGTAGTGTGTATTATTACCTATATCTACCAACTATAAATTTATCTTGAAAAAATAAATAGTGCCCGCCATTCGACCGATATTCTGGTATTTGCTCTTAGGTGCAAAAAGGTTGGGGACCACTGGTCTAAATCATTACCCAACGCCATTAATAAATTACAAGAAAAATCTATAATTATGAAAACTGGTGCTCTAAATGGAAAATCGATATTAACTCACAAAAATCTAATCTCCTCTTAATTAAAAAACCCAGAAACACAGTAATACAACAAAATCTTACATTCTTCGATAATGATATACCAATAGTCGATAAAGCGACTTTTTTAGGACTAACAATCAACAAAAATCTCAACTGGAATGACCACATAAACCATATCATAGCAAAAGCATATAGCATTTATAATAAACTCAAATGTCTTTTAAACCCACATTCTAAATTATCTCTTAAGAATAAAAAATTCATTTATATTACATATATTAGATCCATATTAACATATGCATCACCAGCCTGGTGCAATTTAAGTAAAGCACAGGCAAAAAAGCTCAATGTATTCCAAAATAAAATGTTGCGTAGACTCTGCGGAGTCCCATATTACATCAGAAACAATGCTATTCATAGAGACTTTAAATTAAAAACCTTAACCGAAACTATCACAGATATTAATATTAACTTCTTCAATAAAGCAATAAATTGCGATGTTGCAAACTACAATAAAATTTTTCAAACTGAAATGTATATTGAGGATAGTAAAATTAGACCGATAGCGCACGAGTGACGCAATTCTTTCAAATAATTTTAAAATTGCACAATTTAAACCCTGAAATCTAATTTTCTCCTAAATTTAATTGAATTAAAAAAAGGCCTTTTTTTAGGGCCTAAATTTATCTTCAAATTTTCCTAGTTCACTAATACACCACTATCAAAACTGGAGCTACAAAATTACTTGTACCCGGGAAATTCTAGCCCCGCCCAGATCCCAACTACTGGACCAATCAGATCTTAGCACCACCCCAATATGATCTTAATAGTTCTTTTGCTTAATCTTTTCCTTCCTAGATTCCACATCAAGGCAGAAACATCTAAAGACCAACAAGTTGAAGATGAAGAGGTAAAAGGCCTCAACCAAATCAAGGACGAAGTACTTTTTGATCTATCAAAGACTTTTTGAATGCTCTAACTATAGAAAAAAACAATTTATTTCGATAATATATTTTACCACTTTTTCCATAAAACCACGTTTTGTATCATTTTAATATGTAAATTCGGGACAAAACGGGTTAATCTGTGCTATGCTCTAGGGCGACTAGAATTATTGGCGTATGCAGAGATGCCAACTTGCTCCGGACAGCAAATAAATATTTTTAAGTGGTAGTTTATAAATTGTGATTCTGGGTTTAATAAGTTCAATTTAGTAGATTTTAATCTACCACTATATCCAATAAATTCGTAGGCTTAGATAATTCACCACTTTATGGTTTGAAGTCATGCTAGACCTTTTAAAAAGCAATAAAAAATTGTCAAATAATTGCAAAATTTAGTGTGTTGTAATTTACCGTTTTTTCTATAATTTTGGCGTGTCCGGAGCAGTTGGCATCTCTGCGTATGTACAGAGAATTCTCTGTGATATTTATATTTGAATAATTAGAAATTTAAACTATAGTGGTAGTTACGACTGAATTATTAAAGCGTTAACAAATAAATAAGTGATTTGAATTTCTATTACTTTTTATTTTTTTATTCACCTGCGGCATCACTACTACTGGTCAAGAAAATTTTAATGACCGTTATTCCAAGTTAAATGTCAAGGATTTTTGTGCCAAGGATGCAACAGGCGACTAAAAATGTAAAAAGTGGTAGAAATTCATTTCATTTTTTTCATATTCTATCCATATTTATCAACGTGTACAGCCGTTGAGAATCATGATTTGAGATTTTCTTAGTGGTAGCAATATTATAGCCTTTTGACGCATTAAATCTTCAATTTAAAGTTATTAAAAAAATTTCAACCTGCCACGGCAAATCAGTAATTAAAAAATTTGCAGATATGATCCATTTGTTAGCTTATTTAGAGACCTTCCTGCCCGAGTGGTATCACACTCCAAACGCTGTGCGAGGCTTGGAGGTGACGAGTTTGAATCCCACCCTACCCTGGATGTTTCCTCTTAACCCTACTATTCTTCGTGGTAGGTAGAAATGCAAAAAAATGTTTTTCAAGTTAAATTATCCTTTAATTGGATACTCCTTATTATTGATCAGCATTTTTTTTTAAAGATTTTTAGTCAGACGTTAGACAACAGGGTTACAAAATCTGAGTGACTTGATTAATTTTCGTGGCGAAATGGTAGAGGAATGTGAAGTATGCAACGAAGCTTAGCTCACAATAACTTTTCTATAAAACTATTTACTAAGTTACGTTACTTGTTGCAGCATGGGCATCAAAATTTATTACTGCACGAATACACTAACAATAACGCAAACACCATAAAAAGAGATGAATCGAAACACATGAAAAATTTGGAGTAAACACTAAGAGACACGTGAAAATAGATAAAGCAACACGTGATATAAATATACTTAAACAAGTCTTCTTAGAAAGACCTTTTTTTGTGGAAATAAAGCTACAAAAATTATAATCAAAAAATTAGTAAGGGTAACAAATTTAAGATTATATGTTATGTATCTATCAAATGGTTTTGTCTTCATTTTATATATTTTTTTCAAATTTTGATATTCAAAAGAGGGAAATATAAATTTCATATTTCTCTTAAAAAATATTTTACTCATCTTCAAATAAAATAAATGTTTAGAGGAATTTCTATTTCCTTTCATTTAATAAATTTACATTATTTGTTTCATCATTTATCTATAGTTTAGGTCTATAGTATAGTTTATCCATAGTATAGGCAATATTAAAATATAAGTCGACATCGATTACTGAATTTTGGACATTTGTACCAGAATCGAAGTATCCTGAATTAAAAAAGGCTGCTTGTCCAATAATTGCAATATTCAGAACAACGTACTTATGTGAATCATTTTATTCCATTTTTAAATTCGTGAAATCCAAACAACGGTCAGTATTAACTAACCAGCATCTTAAAGAATTACTGAGAAGTGCTGTCACCAATTATTCACCAAATTTTAAAGAATTATCAAGAGACGTATAATAAATGTGTTTAATATTTAAATTCAATACACATATTTTATACTTCTATTTAAATGTTTTCAATAAATATAATTTCTGTAAAAAAATATTATAAATATGTAATTTTTAAAAATGACACCCCTATCTATACCACAGTGCAAATGTATTCCAGTTTTGCTATAAGACTGATTGATATATCTTAACGAAGTATTTCAAAAATATCGGTTTTTACAAAAAAAAAAAGGATTAAAGTGGTAGCGTAGGTAGATCATTGCTAAGATTCATTTTTGTGGAAACCTGAAAGGTCTTCCTGCCAGGTACTTCGCGTTCTTACAAATTTTTAAATAGAATGGTTGACGATAAATAGAATGGTTTAAATAGAATGCTAACCTAAAAATATTCAAAATTATTGGTAATTGTGGAGGGCACAACCATGAGGTAAATTATGGAACATAGCCTTTTCTTTTTATTAGTATAATTAAAAATTAAAATCATTTACATCTAGTGTCTTTGGAAAATTATTTTAAATTATATTTACGAAGCAAAGAATAGTACATTAAAACCTTAAACTTAGCAAACAGTAGAGTAAATTTTCTCGATATGCTTAGAAAATTGACTGGCTTGTAATATTATAAATTTTTATCTTTTGATCCAATGTTAATGCGTAAAAGTTTGTGCAAAAATAACAAATATTTAGTATTTCTTTTTAATATATGTGTTTTTTTCATACATAGACCGGTTCTTGTGACCCGGCATTAATGGGTGGAAGAGTTTATTTGGTACAAGAACTTGAAAACTCCTATTTGACTCCTATTTTTATCCTTGAATGCCCAACCGAGCATAAACGAATGAGATGTAATCAAAAATAATCTGGAGAAAAAATAAGCGTGATCTTTAAAATCCTGCAATGTTTTGCTACGTAAAATGTTCCAAAACTTTCGCAAGTGAAAGAAAAGTTGTTAGCAAAACAGAGATGCAAATTCCTACAAATTGTACAAAATATTTCAAAAACTAGTGGAGAACAACAATTTTGACGAATTTTTAAAGGGTTCAACATGAAATAACTGAAACGAAGTTGCGTTTCATACAAGTCTTTGGCTAATTTAGAAGTAGAGGTGGCAAAAACAGAGTATAAATCGAATTTACGATATCAAAAATCGAATTCATTAATAAATCGAATTTACTCAAACAAAACTCATGCAATAAAAGAAACGGCAAATTTTGACTAAAATTTTTAGACAGGCTAAAACATTAGCTAGTGCGACGTAGATTATACATTCTAAATGAAGAGACATATTTTAGTCCCTTGATTTTTATGGATGGCGTTTTCATTATAAATGTAAACAATAACAATCTCGAGCTCAATACCCGCTCTAGTTCCGGTTAGAATGTTTGCAACTGCTTACTACAGCTTATTCTGCGAGGTGATATTTTCAAACGGATAATTTTGTTTTCATTAAAAGAAGTACATTAGATAATTTCTGAGCTCAAATCTGCCGTATTTCATAAGATATTCATGCTAATAAGTAATTCTGGTGAGTTTGAAGTGAAAATTTGGTTTAATTATTTATAGATATGTAGTTAAAAAAGGTGACTTGGTTGCTAGATTTTGAATAACTCGCTTTTTTGGTAGTCCTGATTTGGCCTCTTTCCATTTGTTTATTACTGTTTGCTCTTGTTGCAAGCTGTGCATCTTCTTTCGTTAGTGCTAGCCCCTTTAGCATTGTAAGCACAACTATTGCTAGCATTGTAAGCGCAAGTAATAAGTAATCAAATGCCACGTTTGCAAGAATCTGAAAACACAATGATCACGCTGTGAGCCAAATGGCTTTAAAATACACCAGATACAGTCAGTGACCGGAACTATAGGCAGTATGGAGCTTTCAGCGTTCCCTAGGGTAGAAAACAACATCCGTAGAATAGTTGTTGCTTAACGTTTAAAAGCAACTAGTTCTGAATATCTACCGGTTTTGAGCCATTTGTTGTACTGAACCTAAAAGATTAAAATATTTACAAGAAAATATTTATCCGTAATTCGAAGCCAATTAGCATAGCATTTTTGATAAAGACATACCTGTTAACTTGTACAACCGTTGTGAAATAATTTTCTTATTGGTAACAACATTAGCGTCGTCTTGACGCATTAAATGTTGAAATGTAAAATATCTATAAAAATGGTTTAAGCTACCAAGAAAATTGATAAATTAAAAAAGTAAATTTTAATCTATTGGATTGTTACAATTTAGCGATGTCTTTACAGTTAAGTTATTAAAAAATTATTCCAAATCTAAGTGTTGTTTTATTACCATTCCAGTTGTCATATAAGCTCATGGAGGTAGCATTGAAAATTTACCTTACTATTGATCAAATCATGTATTTTACAATTGTTAACAAACAATTTTGGTAGATATGAATATTTTAATCAGCTCGTATAAATAATCCCCAAAGAAAATAATTTCCTACCAGTTTTCAACTCTATTTTCAGTTGAGGGTTTCATCCACGCTGCAAGGAAAAGCTGGCAGTTTTGGAAAAGGTATTTTTCCACTATGAAAAGTCGAAAAATAAGAACCAATAGCTCACGGCTGAAAGTCTATATCTATATCGAAACGATAAAGATAAAAATTGGTGATAAAGCCATTTCATTTTTGCTTGTTTTTTTTTTTTAAAAAAGATAACAGATAAAACGCCTCTTTGGAACATTTTCTTACTCGAAGAAAAGTAAATGGTGTTGTATAATTTACTTATGAAAACAATAATAGCTTGTGATGCCCCTCGAAATGTCAACTATTTCGAATTTTGCAAAATATTAAAAAAATGAAAGAAGTACAAACTTCTACGGTTAATTTTGCTCACTTAAAAGGATCAGCTGTTGCGTTTCACGTATGCCTTTAAGTATTTAGAAGAGGAGAGGTGAGGAGAAACCCTATACATCGAGTTTACTAAACCAAGAATCTTACATTTAAAAACTACTACTCGAAAGTATTTATCCGCCGTCCGGAACAATTTGGTATCTCCTCACGAAAACAAGCGATAATTGAAGTGGTTTTATTAGCAGTTTTTTCCATTTCGCATTCACTCTAAAGCCGTCATTATTGAATGAAACTTATGCTTTTACTGAATAAGGATAATGGTAAATCAAAATAGTTCGCTTGTATTATCAATTAATCTTACCTGCTCTTCATATAGCAAGTAAGCACCTTTAAAAAGCTTTAATTCTGTTACAGGATATGCTACTGGTTACATTGGAAATTAAAATATAATATCAAACATTTTTCTAATAGAAAGTGGTAGTTACTACAATTTCAAATAATAATTAAACTACGGAACAATTTTGTTGTAGTTGCATACATACATATCTAGTTAAAAGTCCGATGTCTGAGTGTCAGCTCTTCACGCTCCCATTCGGGGTTCTATACTTTAACCAAATATAGTTCACTCAGCCTTTCGTCTCTTCAGTGGGTCGTTAAAATGATTACCAAGCAAGTTTGTAAACTAAACACTGGAGGTTCCGAGATCGACTGATCAACCCACTGCCTCCTGCACCGTCCCAAGTCAATGAAACTGGTAAAGGACCCTCCATAGGATATCACGCCTCAGAGTTAAATTTAGTTTATGCAACTACTTGATCTCACCTAATTCGAGAGGATTTCTAAACCTGAGGATTTCAAATCTGAAATTAGATTTGTTCTGAATTGTATAGATTTATTCAAATAATATTCTCGGTTTCTTATTCTTATTTTTGTCGGAATATACAAGTTTATAAAGAACATATTGGCTTATATACATACACATACTATAATTACTCTTACTCATTCACTCTCATATGTGGTGGTTATCTTAGCATCAGCCCCGCCAGGGGCTCTAACTAATTCATCTGAGTGGGAATAAATAATAAATCGCCGAAATTACTCTTACAGAGATGCCAACTTGCTGCGGACAGCGGATAAATATTTTCGAGTGGTACTCTTTTAATGTATGATTTTTGGTTTAGAAAACTCGATTTGTGAAGTTTTTACTCACCACCACTTCTAAATAATTCGAAAGCTTATGTCATACGCCAGTTTGTTGAAGTAAAGCCCTATTGAGTTTTTCAAAAAGTTAGCAAAATTATCTGAAAATCTGCACATTTTAGGTTGTAGTTCGTTACCATTTTTTTAAAATACAGGGTGAGCCAGACAAACCTGCATTTTTTAAATGACTTCAAAAAATAAACGGGTGGATATTTCAAAATTTTATTGTTACTATCTTAAACTCAGTGGCGCGACAGCCCATAGAGGGCCAAGGCCTACTGTGCCCATCTCAGTTTTCTTGACCTTGGGCTCTGGTGTGCAGGAGCAGATGCTCCGGTCAGGTGGTCAGCCGAACGCGGAACCCCCAGTGTTTAGTTCCCGAGCATGCTTGGTACTCATTTATCGACCCACTGAAGGGATGAAAGGCTGAGTCAACCTTGCCCGGCCCCAGAATCGAACCAGGGTCCTGTGGCACGACAGCGCGAAGCGCTACCGCTCAGCCACCGGGCGTGCAAACCGGGCTCAGCCACCGGGCGCTACTATCTTAATCTACATTAAAAAGTATTTAAGAAACAACATTCACAGTTTAAAAATAACGCCAGTAAGATGGTTTCCTTTCCGATCGAGACATTCTTGTAGGCGATTTCTGAAACTGCCCATCACATCACGGAGCATACGCTGAGGAATTCTCTTGATCATCAATTGCTTCACCAATTGCTTCAAAGTTTTTAAACCCACAATTCGATTTAATTAACAGACGGCACTGGCCTATTTCGATTAATTTGAAAATTCGTCCGGAAACGATGCTGAGCGGCTGCATAACAACCACTTTGGTAAAACGCTTCACAGCGAACGAACGTTGTTGTTTAGACCACTGTTCCATGGTGACAGAAATGCTTAGTTGTGGGGGACACAATGGTAACATTGATAACTCGCTCCCCCTACTCTCACGCATCTCCCGCCCTTTTCAAATATGCAGGTTTGACTGGCTCACCCTGTATATTGTCGAGCAGTTAGTATCTCTGCACTTTTAACAAAAAGCGTATGAACTTACCGTATTGCAATCGATAAAAAAATTTATTATCTTACATAGCGGAGAAGAAGAGCAATTATTATTCAATCGAATTATTTTCAAAAAATTCAGGTTGGGTATGAACAGTCGGACTTCTATTTAACGAACTTCCATTTTGCGAATTTCTCTACTTTGCGATTTTTTTTAATGAGCCAAGAACATTTTGGGAAATTTCTTCGTAAACTAACTTACAAATAGCGAAGTAAATTTCCTATTTAACGAATTTTTCTTCGAGATCCACTTTCCCTATTTCCCACTTTCCCTATTTAAAATTAATAATTTTATACAGAAAATAAATACAGTCAAAATTTTATGAGGAAATTCAGCTGTTTTTAGTTTTAAAATGTATTTAGCATGATAGTGCAACACTGGATAATGTTTTGCTCTAGTTTTGTTTTCCACGTACATTTCTTTATTGGCTGAGATTTATAAAATAAATAGTAGATACTAGTTTACAAGATAAAGGTGTATCCATTGCTTTTTTTTAATTATGTCTAGTGCTTATGAATGCCTTGCAGTTTTTGTTAAGTTTAATGTTTTGCCTAGGCTTTTCCTGTTACAACTAGTAAGTTTATTTGCAATTTTTTTTAACTTCCTTCAAGTCTTAAATTAATAATTTTTGTGCACTTATTGCTCTCACTAATAACTTTGATTTGTTTCAGGTATACATTTTGATGTGTACTAAATTTTTTTGTCGTTTTAACTCGGATTACTACTTATCAATCCTGTTCGATTGGTTTCAATTTTTTTTCTCAAAATTCACTTAATGGATTGGTGTACAAAATGTTGTTGTACAAAGTTTTTTTCGTTTAAGCTCGGAGTATTGTCAGTCTACAATGGTAGCCTGATTTTTCATTTGTTTGCAATTTTTTAAATTTTTTTCATAATAAATTCCAGCAAACAAATCAATTTATTTTCAATTCCTTCTTACAAGGAATATTTTGAGTTAATGTCCTTTACCTCAAACATTGTTTTTCCACTATTACTAAGTGAGATTTTTTTGAATAATCAATTATCCATTTTACCTCCTTAATGTTATTTTCTTTGGAGAAGATTTTCTCAGTCTACTTCATGTAGCCTGAATTTTTTATACGGGTGTTATTGCGCTTATAGGCATTCACATGCAACAAGGCATATGTTGTTTAATTTATATTACATGTGTTGACGATTCTGTGTCAAAAGTTTGTTTTCATTTAGCAAACAATTAAGATTGTTTTGTGTTTTTTTCGTCCATTTATCAAACAATTAACATTGTTTTGCCATTTCACTAATCAAGATGCAGCCATGTAAAGCTGCTTATATGTATGTGTCGTTATGTGTTACTAGTTCTTTGTATGTCTTATGTTTGGGGCACAGCTTTTCTCATTTCAGACTCTTACTATCAAAAGTTTTGATATATGGATTGTTATGTAAACATCTGACTATTTGTAAGTGGAGAAGTGGTGAACTGGAGTTGCAGGCTGTTAGAACTTAATTTCATTTATAAATTTTTTGGATTAATATTTTTTTTGGCAAAAAAAAAACAATTTCTTCAAAATTTTTTTCTGCAGTGGGGGGTATAATGTGACATTAAGTCACAGCCTAATATTTAAATATCCTGTTTTGTTAATCAAAATACTTATTTTTTCGGCTTAATTTATAATTTTGTGAAACAATTTTTATTTCTTCATCTTTTTCTTCTCGCCCCTTAACGCGTTAGCGCAATGAGGACATTTTCCCCAGGAAGTTCCTTGCACATTCCTCAGACACTCCTTTTCTCGGAAAAAGCTGTCGGCGTCGTTTGATGTAGCACGAGAATTTGAAGTCGGCTGAAACTTAGCTTTGCAACGTCAATCAGAAGGTGAGAATAACGCTTAAAAATAATATTGATAATACATCTCAACTTAAAATTTTACTTCTTTAATTCATACTTTCAGTACCTTGAGTAATCAACTCGGTTTTTTTTCCTTTTTGCTATAAAAGCCAGAGCGCGAAAAACGCTCGTGGCATTCGAATCTTCCATCCCCCCAACGATATACTTACTCCCTCGCGGAGCTTTTTTTTACTTCCCTCCTCTTTTGAGGAAAGGGTTTCGGACCTTACATGGCGCCGCAGTATACACCGCCATTGATGGACTCCTTCACAGCCATTTCTAGCTTTATTGTAATGCTGTTTTAATTTTTCAAAGAAAATCCCGAAAACATCGGCAGCTGTTCCTTTTTGAAAAATGTTACGCTTCAATCCTGTTATCAAGAATTCTTTTTGATTGAATACTCTTCTTTATGATGCACTAGCTTGTGATAGTTCGGTCTCCTGCTCTAGCTACCCAATAGTATCCATATCTTTAAGATGTTGTGCCATTGATGATATTTTTTTAAGATGTTGTGCCATTGATGATATTTTTAAGATGTTGTGCCTCACTGTGATAATTTTAAGATGTTTGCCTAGTAATCTCCAATAAACAACAAAGATTTAGTAAAAAGAGCTGGACTACTTCATTTTGACTGGTTTTTGTTGTTGTTTTCTTCATAGGTACGGATAACTTCTATGGAGAGGAGGTATGTCTTTTTTTGTAGAATATATTTGTTTTTCTGGGACTTTAAAGATTAATATTCCTTCTGAGTTGTAAAATTGCAACACGACTCCAAAAATGTACCACTATATCGTTTCACCCGGCCATTAATTTTTTATATTTTTCTTTTTTAAATTGTTATCACTTGCTTGTTAGCAACTTTTCATTCCTTTTTTATTTTATACCCAACCGTAACAGGGCAGGTAATCTTACAGAAGGGGTTTAACGCTAGGTTTACGGACGTTTCTTACATACCTATCTCTACGAACACGCGTCAATTTGATGCATGAAAGAATACATATAATTGTGATTCCTAATTTAATAAATTCAATTTAGTAGATTTTTATCCACCACTATTTCTAAATAATTCGTAGGCTTATATATTTCACCACTTTACACATGCAAAATTTTTTTAGCAGTTATTTACCGTTTTTTTAAATTATTTTGGCATGCCCGGAGCAGTTGGCATCTCCGCAATTAGAAATGTAATTATATACTATAAGAAAAAAAATGAAAATATGTGATATATATTTATGAAATGTTCTAGTATTTTATTTTTCAATACTCGAGCTAAGCAACTGAAGCCTTTAAAATCTGACATCAATTGACATTCAGCGTTTGTTCTTTCTAAGGCTCCTATACTATCAGAGCTGACCTATCAAGCAATATTGGAGCAAACAAGTTCGCAAGTTAACGTTATTTTAGTATTAGTTATGTTATTACAGAGATGTCAACTGCTCTGGACACTCCAAAAAAATTTAGAAAACGGTAAATAACTACAAAGTAAATTTTGCAAATAGTTGACAATATTTCCTTGCTTTTTAAAATGTTTAGCATGTCATGAGTAATATAACGTGATGAATTATATAAGCTTGCACATTGTTTAGAAATAGTGGTGGATTAAAATCTACCAAATCGAACTTATTAAACCAAGAATTACAATTGATAAACTACCTCTTGAAAATATTTATGTGCCTATGTTAGCTCTTTGCTCCAACAATAAATGATAAGTCGGCCTGTCTGATTCAGGGGCTCTAGTTCTTTCTATTATTACTTATCGGCAACAGTTTATCGCTTGTTTCATTTGAGATAACAATATCAGATAACTGATCGAAGTATTGTCGGTACATTCCTATTTATTATTGATGTGATGTTTGCATGTTTACTCAAAATTTTGTCTAAATTACGATCGCGTCAAATGGACGCACATCCGTAGAGATAGGTATACCACAAAGAGAATTTCAATATTTCAATGCTTTTGAAGAAAATATACTTCAATATATATTTACTTCTATCAATAGTTAAAAGTCATTACAAGAGACAAAATAAAAATTCAAACGGTTTTCATAACTTTCCTTACAAAATTCGAAATGCGTCAAAATGTCGCGTCGCGTAAACCTAGTGTTAAAATTGCTTGTGTTACAGCCAGAAAGAAGTTATTAACTTCGTTTCCTAACCTTGATTCATTCGAACTTTGGATGGGTGAAAACGACGTAAGTTTTAAAAGCTTCATATTGTTCAAACATTATCGCCCTAGAAAGTTTTCCAAAACATTTTCAGATAAAAGAAAAATTGTTTACTTAGAGTTAGTACAGAAGTTTCAACATTGTTTTGATCAACATCTGTAAGTGAGCTTTTGTGACTCAGGGAGTAGAACGTTCGGCTTCCAAAAAGTTGAACCGGGTAGAAATCACAACGATGGTAGATACGAATTCCGCACCTGTCTTGCAATGATCACAGCTCACGCAGAAAAATATCTTCAGTCGTCGACGGATCGCCCCCTAGCCGCCAGGCTAACCGTGGAAGGTTTTAGTAGTTGTCCTCTTCATGCAGCACAAATGCGGGTTAGTTCAATCAAAAAGTCAGCCAAGAAAGCAAAGTTGTCCCAATTCTCGATCCAGGAGTTCCCTCGTCTTCTGGATTGGTATCAAAATTCCAAGGCTTCGGAACTGAACAACAGTAGTTATAAACCCGAGGAATAAGATCGGCTGTTCTACGACGGTTATAAAACAAAATAAAAAGTCCTTTCTAGGCCGATTATTTTCATGCATTCATATGCATTTGAAAATGATGTTTGGACATTGACAAGTTTCATCCAGACATGCACTCCGAAGATGTCTGGTAAGGAATGGAAAAATTTCGATATTTTTCTTCACCACTTTAATTTTTATTGTCATTACAAGCCCTCCATTCAAAGTTCAGTTGTCAAAGCAAGTTCCCTCTTTGAGTATCCTGAACATACTACTTGCATAAAGAGGCTTTCAACTTTGGTGTTGATTCAGTTTTTCTTAATTCCCAATTTTTAATTTTTTTCTTTGGCTGGATTAAGAATCTCGTTGATACAAATGCCAATATTATACTAATACTGGGTTCCGACTGTGTGGAAATTTTTTTAAAGTGGTAACGAAATTGGAGATATCTTGATGTTTTAAGCTATCAATACATATTAAATTTAACACTAGGTTCTCGGGACGCGTCATTCTGATGCATTTCGAATTTTGTAAGGAAAGTTATGAAAACCGTTTGAATTTTTATTTTTTCTCTTGTAATGAATGACTTTTAACCATTGATTGAGGTAAATATATATTAAAGTCTATATTCTTCAAAAGCATTGAAATATTGAAATTCTCTTGGTGGTATACATATCTCTACGGATGTGCGTCAATTTGACGCAATCGTAATTTAGACAAAATTTTGAGTAAATATGCAAACATCACATCAATAATAAAAACGAATGTACCGACAATACTTCGATCCGTTATCTCAAATGAAACAAGCGATAAACAACTTTTGCCGATAAGCAATAATAGAAAGAACAAACGCAGAATGTCAATTGATGCCTGATTTTGAAGGTTTCAGTAGCTTAGTTCGAGTGTTGAAAAATAAAATACTAGAATATTTCATAAATATATCTCATATTTTCATTTTGTTTCTTATTGTACATAATTACATTACTTTCTAACTGCAGAGATGCAAAGTGCTCCTGACACGCCAAAATAATTTTAAAAAAACGGTAAATAGTAAATTTTGAAATTATGAGTGGTAAATTATTTAAGCCTACGAATTATTTAGAAATAGTGGTGGATAAAAATCTACTAAATTGAATTTATTAAACCATGCGTCACAATTGATAAACTACCATTTTAAAATATATATTTGCTGTCCATAGCAGGTTGGCATCTCTGTAAGTGCTGTTATATATATTTGTTCATGCGTCAAATTGACGCGTGTTCGTAGAGATAGGTATATAAGAAACGCCCGTATACCGAAGGTTAAAAGAAATATATACGACTGCGAAAATAATAATAGTTTACAAATGAAAGACAAATTTAAGCATTTTTCAGTAGTCCTGAAAAATATTAGCTACAACTCATTTATTTTTGTAGATCAAGGGAACCCTGTAATATATGAAACCTAAGCCTCAATTCATTTTATTTTCCAAATAACATGTTTTAAAAAAACCCCTGACAAAAAAAAAAAAAAAAAGAAAAACAACAAGACAATGAACATGCATGAAACTAGCGAGAATTACAATTCTTTATTTTCTAAATTATTTGTAACATTCAGGTATTTTTGTGACTAACTCTATCTTGCTATAATTGACAAATACAAAAATAAATCATAATTTAGTAATCAACGACCGTACGGAATTAGAATGTTTTTATCACAGTGCTTACAAGTGTAATATAGCAGGGCTGAAGTTCATATAAATCAACTCAGAAGTTAGCAATAACTGGTAGGAAAACCATTTTATTTAGATTTGCTTTTGAGGGGAGTAAATTATCCATGTTTATCAAAAAACATTTTAACAATCATAACCTGTATATAAGATTGTTTCTTACCGAGAAAAAAGCAAATAGTGATAAAGAGTTTATAATTTAATACTAAAAGCATAATTAACTCCTTCCGTAAACCAGCTAAAATTAAAATGGTTTTACTTCCAGTATCTGCTTTCTTTTTTCCTTCAGGCCTGAACTTTAGAGATGAGTGTCCAAGAGATCCTGGTATTACAAATGCTCGAAAAATACCCAAGTATCAGGATGGCTTTTTCATTTTCTGAACAATTTCTTTTAGTGTTGTATATGTTCCGATGAAACATCCGAATATTCCGAATATAATGATGGCAGCATCTTTGATGATAATCAAAATTAGCTTTCTCCGACCTGCATAATAGAAATACTACTTTTTCAGAATAGATTCAATTTATATATTAGGTTCAATTATTACATATAGATTAATTACTATATTTATTATTTTGTATTGCTTATCATTTTGTATAGGTTATATTATATATAGGTTAGGTTATTATTATATATAAAGACCTGTTTACACGGTCTAAGTTCTTGAATTCGAGAAATTGGAGGAATTTCTCTGTCCAAAAAATTGGATGTTTCGTCCACACTATTCAAGTTCTTGAATGTCTCCGATTGGTTGGAAGAAAAACTTACGCATGCGTATTGTTCATTTTCGACATTATAAAATCGTACTTACATCAGTGTAAAATAACTAAATAAATTCATAATAACACAAATAAACCGTAACAGATCAATTTATTTGGACTAAAATATATGAGAACACACAGCAAAATGACGTAATCTGATGCCTGCTTGTTGACGTCACAAAACCTAAGATGCTGATTGGTTAAGGGAGTAAAAACTTGGATGGAAAGTAGAACATGCTCTACTATCGTCCAAAGACTTGGACGATAGTAGACCAAAGCAAAACAAGTTTCCATCAATATCAATCAATCTTTGTCCAAGAGCTTGGATCGTCTAAACAGGCCTTAAGTGTTTATATAGGTTCAATTATTTGTAAATAGGTTCAATTTATTATATAGATTAAAAAATTTTAACATTTATTTTTAATGGAATGAATAGGTGATTTCAGTACGAGTTCAGAAAAGTTGTTTCAATCAACCAACCAACAACCACATCAATAACCTGATGAATCCTCCAATCTGTAGTGGTTCCCTCTGTCTTTCTTTCGGAGAATCACGTATAAATCAAGTATCAAGTATAAGTATAATTACGAGTATCAAGTAAAATCACGACATGAATTTTACTTCTGTGCTTCATATCATGTTATTGTTGAAATGTGTTTAATAAATTTAATTTATCGTTTCGTATCGTTTTATGATATTGTTTAATAAACAGTGGTAAGTAAATAGTATGTGATTACTATTATTATATTATAGAAGATATGGAAAAGTTGATTAGTTGATATGGAAAAGTCATGTCATTTTCTTTTTCTTTTCTCCCTTATAAGTAGTGGTTTTAATCTTGTTCTTACAGCAGCAGACTACCTCAGACTTTTAGTCTCGAGTTATGTTCTCGTGAGAGCTGTACTGTTATTTCAATTGGGTTTACAATAAAAAAAAAACATCAATTTTTATTTTCCATACAAAAGAGTTGATTCTACTCAGAAAGAGTGTTTAGCAACCCACAAAATTGAGTACCCCATCCGTGATTTCTATTAATGTCGTCGTCAGAGCAACATTCGTGCGTTCCTGCATTCAGGGGTGAAAGCGAGACGGAAAAGAGGAAAGGCTGGTAGTAAAACCATTTCAGTTATAGTTAGTTTTGGGGAGGAGTTTACTTATTCTTTTTTTTAAATTTTTCAACAATATCTACTTTATCTTGGAAAAGAAGCAGTTTTATATATATGCCAGAATTATAAAAGAAATCTTGATAGTTACAGATATTTCATTTTTTTTCGAAAAAAATGCTGAGATGAAATGTTTTACGTATCAGGTATTTCTCTTTTCCGTCTTGCTATATAAGGGCTTTCACCCATGCCTGCATTGTTGTTTACATTGAGGACTAATACAGATTGTCCTTCTCAAGTTAATGCATACCAATATATATATATATATATAAATATACAGAGATGCAAACTTGCTCCGGACAACAAATATATATTTTAAAGTGGTAGTTTATCAATTGTGATTCTTGGTTTAATGAATTCAATTTAATAGATTTTTAATCTACCACTATTTCTAAATAATTTGTAGGCTTATATAATTCACCACTTTTTAAATCTAAAGTCATGCTATACCTTTTAAAAAAGCAAGCCGAATTAATCAACAATTTGTAAAATTTACTTTGTAGTTATTTACCGTTCTTTTAATTATTTTGGCGTGTCCGGAGCAGTTGGCATCTCTGAATATATATATATATATATATATATATATATATATATATATATATATATATATATATATATATATATATATATAGTATACAAGTCATAGTCCTATATATAGATAGTCTTTGTACATAGTATGTTTGTAAATAAATTGTCCTCTTTAATTAGGTGTACGATATTTATGTGCGTTCACTACTCATTGTATTGAATATGAAAGCATAGTGTGAAATTTTAATAATTTTCTTACTTTGTGGGTTGATTTCTAACACTCTGAAACTAGGCATTTTATGGAAAACCAGACATTGTACGTGACAGTAATTCACATAATGAATAGATTTCCAATAAAGTTTTAAATGGATACTTACTAATGGGAGTATTCCATATCATAACAAGTTCGATGATGGGTGGAAATATCAGGGCAAGGGAACTACTCGCCAAAGCACCCACTAAAGAAATCAGTAAATCCAAATTAGGAACTGCAACCGTTATTGCACCTACAAATTTCAGAGAAGAAAAGAATTTTTTTTCAATTAACAAGGAATTCTGAAATTTTTATTTAAAATGTATATATATATTAAATGAAAAGTAAAAAAATTGATTAAAGGTTAAATATATATATATATATATATATATATATATATATATATATATATATATATATATATATATATATATATATATATATATATATATATATATATATATATATATATAATATAAATATATATATATATATATATATATATATATATATATATATATATATATATATATATATATATATATAAATATAAATATATATATATATATATATATATATATATATATATATATATATATATATATATATATATATATATATATGCGTGTGTGTGTGGACTCAGGCATGGACTACTACATTCAAGTATAATGCAAATCACTAAATGGTTCCGGTTTGAATATGCAGATCTGTCCTGTAGTCCAGTATAATTTATTCCCAAATGAGCAATCCTGCACTAATACAATGGCGTCGATCAATATCTTGAAAATAACACTTAAATAGTGACAACCAGAAAATTCCGTACAATAAATATCCCACAATTCAGAAAAACCTTTCATAATAATTTCAATAAACAATTCTGAACTGGTACCGGTGCTCAGTATATGAAAGTCCGAAGTGAATCAGATTACAAGCTAAAACTGGACTCGACAGAAAATATCAAACAAGCCCACTGTGTCGATGTCATGTTACATATTTTACATGTTACACATTATTACATGTTTTTTCTCCAAGATAACCGCTAGCGACAGTGAGCCACCGTGAGAGGATCGCATCTGACAGGCCTGTGGACATATAAACCAATATTTTTTGAACGACTATAGACGGTTTGCCTTGATCAGACCCGTCGCTGCAGATAGCTTACGCGACAGTTCAGATGCTGTGTTCAGTTTGCTTCTGTTGACAATTACTGCCAAAACCGGTGGTCTTCATTCAGCATTGTAATTCGGAGGTGATCGGTACTATAGCATTTACTGACATTTCCACCATTTTGAAATCGTTGCCCAAGCCTAGAGATGACACTTAGTGCAAGTTCAAGTTTTTCGGACACTTCCAACTGAGTGCTCGCTTGTTCCAGCCGGTCGATAATTTAACCATATAAAAAATCATTCACGTACGTCCTCTGTTTCATAACTATTTGATAATGGCCTTGAGCTACCTACAAAACGCATGTGATATATTTAACTTAGCCACCATTACTCATATACTCTTCTCTTTCACGCTCGTCATTTGATAAGGCCACACTTATTCGATTCCTCAGTGGACACTTAATATCATTAAAATATTCAGGTGGTTCGAAGGGCTATGATAGATGCACGATGTGCTACAATAAACAAGCATCCCGCAGTCACAACCTTGCTGGCCTTGGGATTACCAGATAAGATTTGAGGGATAATCCTGTGATGTTATTGGATATTCTTAGGGTGCGCAAAATCATGGACCTGATTTAGCCCTACTGATCTCGGGGATGTACAACAACAAAAACTCTCGTCTTTGTGACGTACTAGCGACGTCATCTGGTGATTTCATGTATTATACTATATCATTTTTGATGTGAGTCATAATCCAGGGATTTAAGATGTGAGTCATAATCCTACAGGGGAAATTTTTACTTTAAAAATCAATTTCCGTGTTATTCTGATTTTTCCTTAATTTATGGACATGAGTGTATTTTTAAAAGAGCACACAAGTGTATAGATCATGTATATGTATATCAGCCTAAGTATATCAACCTATCCGTTCTTTATAAATTGTGCATTCAGACAAAAATTAAATTAAACTAAAAATATCATTTTTTTAAAAACAAAAATCTGCAGTATTTGGAATAAAACTAATGTCAGATTTGATATCCTCACATCTGAATTAGGTAAGATCAATTATTTACGTAAATGCAACAAAATATTTGTTCCCCAGTGTTTACGCAAGAAGGAGAAAAACTATATCTCTTTATTTCAAACGTACCATCAGCGGACTCAATTATCACAAAATATAGTTGTAAATGGGTGAACAAATAATGAAAAGTGAGCAAATAATGGCAATTATAGATATAAGGTATAAAGACTTCTAAAGATTTAAGCAAATTATACTTACACGTGACAAAGACTAAAAAAGTACGAAGCAAAAGTTCGAAAACTGTTTGAATTTTCGGTGAAAATTTCTTCTCTAGCTGAAACTTTTCTTTCAAATAAGACCATATAATTGATAAAGCCACATAAAACTGAAGAGGATGTGACAGGAAGATAGCAAGGGCAAATGTGAGACGAATTGTTTCACTCAGCCTAATAAAATAGTGTGCATTGTTATCAATAAAATTGCACGAATAATAAATAATATCAATATAGCTGTATAAGTAGCAAAATATTTCAGTATAAATTTACAAATAACAAATTGTTTAAATATAATTGTCAAATAACAAATTATGTCTATATAATTGTACAAATAATAAATTAGGTCATTATAATTATACAAAGGAAAAATTATATCAATATAATTGTACAGATTAAACAAATCATGCCAATATCATTCTACAAATAACTCTAATATTACTGCATCACACCAGCGCCGAATCGTTTTTATCTTAGCTACTTTAACTCAGTTTTGTAGTTTGTAGTTCGCAATGAAAATTTTTCGAACGAGCAAGTTTATTTTTGTTTCGCTTTTCTTACCCGCGGTGGCATTTCAACATTTAATTTGACCGATTGATTTTTTTAGTGTGAAGCTTTGTTTAACTGTAACCGATAAATGGTTACCTCTCCTCGGAATGCTTTCTTAGCGCCACTTGATGAATTTTTTCGTTACCGGAGAAGGTGATTTTATTTGGTGAGATTTTGTACTGAATTTTTATAAAATTTCGTTCCTCTTACATTTATGCTAGCCATAATTTTCAAGATTATTATTCACGTTTTAAAATTCTTTATTATACGGTGATTTAAACTACTTAAAATCAAAAGTTGATACTCAGATTAAGATATTAAAGCAAAAGATTTAACATAATTTTGCAGGTATATAATACGCATGATAACTATAAGTACAATAACATAGCGTTGCTTTCCAATTTAATAAAAACTGAGGAAAAGAACTCGAATACTTACGGATGTTTAGGAAGACTGAATGTTATACTTGGTTTGACATTATTCCCATATTTTAGGTAACCATAAAAACCGACAGCTATGTCCAGGCAAATCACAATGATCATTCCTGTGGTGAGGACACCAGTAAAACCCCCGAAATCTTCTGGTGTTTTCATAGCATTCTGAAGAGGAAGAACCTAAAACAAATTGAAGCTTTTTATCGTAATGTCTACTGAAATAACAACATTATTGTGTTTCACTATAAATTTCGAGAAAAATGGGTTGAAAAAACAACGTAAGTTTCTCATAATAAATTTAGAGAAAAAATATTGAGAAACTATTGTCTTTCCATTGGGTGTGCTGAAGCAAAAAACTTAAAGTAAATTTAATGAATGGCTTCCGAGATGTTTTTATGCAAATAGAACTTTCTGTAATTTTATTTTTTATTTTTTTAAGTTCTTCTATTTATTGTTAAAGTAGTTATTGGGAGCTGCTTTAGTCAATTTAATTAATGTACTTTTTCCACATAAACATACGATAGTAGATAATTTAGGTTTATCAACTATCGATACTTATGCTAGTTATAAAGTTATGTTACATACCTAAGTAGATAAATTTATGTTTGATGAATTTCATTCATTTTTGTACAATTCGCCTCATACCATTTTTTTCTATTCAAATTTTTAACTGAGTCATTCAGTAGCAAAGCCTGTACCTTTCTTACATTTTTCCTTTTACCATATTTTGAAAGCAAGTATCAATTGCAATTTCAACCAAATCCACGATTTATATCTGTCTGAAAATCTCGCTTAGCAGGAAAACTGACCAAGTCCTACAGAAGGGAATTTCAAAACCATCTCCATATTTGGTAAAGTCGCTTTTGAAAAACTTTTTTTGCACAAGCTCTCTCTCTTCTTTTTTTTTCGCGCCTGAGAAGGGGCGCCTATTTCTGAGCACTCAAAATGTGTCAAAAATATGCACATTTTTATAACCAGCTTTGAGCAGTCGACCTAATTCTGAGCTTACAACTATCAATGTTCAACTGCGTTGCACCGTTTTGAATTCAACCCAAAAGACAAGGGAGTTCCTTGATTAGGCATTGGGACAAACTAGCCTTCGTGGAGGACATTTTAAGGAAACTATCCGTAACGTAAAATGGAGAGAAAACCACTAAATCCTCCCATGCTAACCCGAGGGCAAAGGGGGATTTTCAACCCATGATCTGTCTACGACTGAGGATATTTTACGTCAGCACTGTGGTTGCTGCTAGCCGGGAGCGGAATTTGTATCAACCAGCCACCACTGGGATTCGAACAAACCTTGGACTTTTATAGTTTTTTGTACCTTAGTAATTTTTGAAGTTAAAGATGATTTTTCCGGGTCAAGTAAGTCTTTCTGCTCCAGTTATATTATTTCAGACGTTTCTAGATCTGCCTTTAGTACTTTGAGTTCGAAATTGTAGTTTAGAAATAACTATATTAGAAACTATTTCAATCTTACCACTCCAATGCCTTCAAAAGCAAAGGTTACAGTTCCAAAGAACAAAGGCCAATTTTTGACAGGTGCTGTATATGGGTAGAGATTGGAACTGTGCCTCCCCTGTACAAGGAAGTAAAACACCATCACAAAACTGACAACTAAGAGGAAATTGGCAATACTTGTAGTGATGGACAATCTCTTAAGGCTTCTGATGAAGTTGAATAGAATCAAAAATGGAAATATGATGGCCATGAACTCATGAAGGGAAAACGGAGAAGAGCCGAAAAGATTTTCAGAAACCTGAAAAGTAATAAAAAATAATTTAAAGAAAATGATTTTAAAAACCGAATAAGAAATAAAATTTGTAAAATTTATTTTTAGAAATTGCGAAATTACAATTTAACACTTCGTTTCATTATTTTTTCTGATTTCATTTCTTTGTATTTCTTGTGCTGCTGAAAATAATGATCAATCTGAGACATCCAGTTTAATTCATATATGATAACTTTATCATAAATCATGCATTAGCAGGGATGCCAACTGTTATTTGTTCTAATGCTGCCACAAACGACATATAATTAATGTAAACGATTGATTCATCACGATGCATTTGAATTCCTTATTAGCAGCTCTATAATGCATGGATATGTTGGAAAATAGTGGAAAATTTTAATATAATCTTTATATATATATATTTCGTCTGTTCGTGTGTATGTCACTGAACTCCTCCTAAACGGCTGGACTGATTTAAATGAAATTTTCTGTGTACCTTCAGAAGGATTCGAGAATGGTTCAGATTCACAATAGAACATTCTGCCACAAACCGTTCCAGCGGTATCAGCGAAAATTGAAATGGAATTTTCTGATTGGTTAAAAGTTAGCCATTGTTTTAAATTTTGCTGTACACGAATCAGTTTTCAAATATCTTGAAGATAACAACAGTGATATTTTCTATCTTATAGCTCTATTCTTTTAGAAAAGTAAATTACATATACTTTAATATTTAATCATTATTCGGTTCTTTATTTCAGGTGAGCACAAGCACGTAAAATCAACGAGAATAAGTTTCGTAATTATTGGTCGTATCACGGATTTAGTATTGTGAAAACTGTTTAATAAAAATCAAGGCAAAAGCAAATTTTATTCATCTTGCACGCTTTTAATAATTATTTATATTTAGTATGCAATTTTAGCTCAATTTAGTATGCAATTTTTCATTGCTGACAGTTGTCATTTGAAAACTATTAGATTGTTTATTATTACAAAGTTTGCGAATTCACATTCATTTTAATTATTTCATTTAAAAAATAGGAGTAGACTATATTTGAGGGTGCCCCTTGATTCTCACCAAGTTGTGATAGCGGTTGATCTCCAAGCTGGCCGATGTTGAATCCCAATCGTGATTCTGATTCGTTTAAATTTCAGCGTTATTTTTAAATGTTCAACGGTATATGTAATTTCAGAAGTCCGTTACTTCTATGTTGGATACCGGCTGGTTAGGTTACTTTTGCTTCTGATCAATAGGATCGAAGGTATGTGGGCAGTCATAAAAAAAGGACTTTAGAAAAAAATGTCACCGCCATTCCGATACCACAGACGCCATTTTTAATTCGTATTTCGCCGAATTTATGTGGCGATGGAGGAACACAGATTCTATTCATGATAAATTTAGACAGTATCTAACTGCTATTAGAGAATTCTGTGCTCCTAAAGCTGAGGAAATTCAAGCTTAATGAATAAGTGAGATGTTTTTTTTTTCCTTTTCTTTCTGTGCTTACTCCATTAATTTTTATTTCGATTCAAAATGCATTTTATTGGGTTTATTAATTTTGCTTACATTGGGTTCATTGCAATTTGGCCGATGTTTTGCTGAAATTTTCCAATGTATTATTAAAATATCATTATGCTTTGGCAGCCATTCCTGTTACCGCGGTGTTCCGCGCAAACAGGAATGGTGATAAACATAAGTTACCAATTTCGTCAAGGGGCACCCACAAGTATATTTTTACCAAAAATAGATTTTTGTTTTAAATTTTATCATTATTATATTTCTTATTTAATTTATTTCATTTTTATTGCTTTTTTATTATTTAAAATAAATACGTGAATTTTCGAATTAGCAAATTTGCGACCACTGTCAACTTCTACATTTCTTTTTGTTTGAAAGAGAATATTTGCAAAAATATGCCGCCTAAACGAATCGCTCTTAGTCGATCAACATCTCAAGCACGCAAGAAGAGAACTAACCGTGTTTCAGAAAAATCGGAGCAACGGGAAGAAAGACTTGAAACTAATCGAGAACACAATGCTTTAGCCCGTTCCTTAGAAACGTCTGAGAAACAGGAAAGAAGACTGTTAACAAATCAACTACGCACTACTCAAGCCTGTTCCTTGGAAACATCAGAGCAACGGGAAAGAAGACTGTTAACAAATCAACTACGCACTTATCAAGCCCGTTCGTCGGAAACATCAGAGCAACGGGATGCAAGAATAAAAATCAATCAAGAACGCACTTCGCTATTCAGACGCTGCCAATACTCTGATTTGAATCTCAGTGCATTTCACTATGATCCGACAACCAACTATAGTCTTTCACCCAAGCGTCATCATCGGAAAAATGGATCAATTATGTATGTTTTGTAGTGCTCTCAAATTTAAGAATGAAACAGCTGGAATTTGCTGTTCTGGAGGCAAAGTGTAACTACCAGATTTAACGTCGCCAGCCGAGCCATTATCAACGTTGTTATCGGGTCAAGCAAATCAATAGAAACTTTTCTTGGCGAATATAGGTCAGTACATCCGTGTTTTCAAATGACTTCATTCGGTGCTGCTACAAGTATCGGTGCGCATATGGACAGCTAGAGTTATTTATTACATTCACATGCAATCCTGCTTGAGCTAAAATTAAAGAGCTTTAGTAACTTAGGCAAACATCATCGGATCTTCATGATGCATTATCACACGTGAGTTAAAACAAATATTAAGCTCTAAACTTGGTTTTATTGCGAAAAGTCATGTTTATGGAGAGACACGGTGTTTGATGCATTCTATTGAACGGCAGAAAAAGAGAATTGCCACATGATTTGGCTTATTGAAAAACTCACACCAGGACAAATTGGTCAGCTCATATCAGCAGAAATATTCATGACGCCATTGATCCAGAATTATTTCAGATCATCATCCAAAATATGTTTCATGGTCGGTGTGCATCACCATACATGTCTGTTTGAAAATGCACTAACGATATCCTAGAGAATTAACTGTTGAGACTATCACTGGTTTTTTCACCATTAAATAAAATTCTCTATTCAAATCATAATCACAAATCTCATTTACACACTTAAATACAAAATTTAAATTCAAACTGAAAGCGTTGCAACGCACGCAGGGTACAGCTAGTTTTATATATAATAATACAATTGCTTGCTGCTAAAAATTAAAAAAAATATAGTTGAAACTCAATTCATTTTTATATATTTATTATATCTTTAATTATTCAACTGTATCTATAACACATTTAAAATTATTCTTACATTGCAAATTATTCTTATTCCAAATAAAAACTTTAATTTGCAATACTGAACTGAAAAATATATGCAGTAAAATTTTTTTAAATTTTAATTTCTTTTTTATTAAAAGAAATTAAAATTAGCAAGTGTGTGTGGGCTGACCTAAAAAATTCAAAACTTTATTAGTTTTGAATTTTATAGAGCAGCACTTTTTTTCATTAATAGTCACCGTGGAAACCCTGCATTTGTTTTACAATTCATCTATTCTATTAGCTGAATTTTGGCTTTTAGTAAGAGATAAAAAAAAGTAAATAGTCAATTAATCGATAATAATCAGCACTGCGCAATAATATGCAAATTTTAAAAGTGTATATTATTATATAATTTTATATTTTAAGAAAATAATTACTGGAATTTTTAAAAAAAATCTTATGTTTACGGTACTTTTATTTACGTCGCTCTGGAGCTGCGTAATGGGCTACTGGCAACGGACTAGAAAACATCCCTTAGGAAAAAATATGCATACATTACATCCCGTTTCATTGAGAGCTCACATTCACACTCCATCCATCCGCAGATCGTAATTTTGACCAGAGCCAGAACACGATCAATCTCCTCTCCACTACCCCCAGAGGTTTCGATTTGTTTTGGGAACCTGGAGGAATTTATGACCCCGTCAAATTTAGCGTGCATCAGTCACCATTTTGTACACCGGTAGTCTTCGGCCGGCTGGAATCGAATTTGTGACACCTCGGACATGGCCCAACACCCGACCAGCCAGGCTATCCCTGTCTCACTGATGGTCACGGAGAATGATATAATCTGTGTTCGATTGAGAGATACTCAAATGATACACTACCTAGTTTGGAAATCAATTCTAGTAAAGCCATGCCACTTCTGCGGAATTACTGTTTGCAGCACCGTACAATAACGCTTAACAGCCTTCTCTATATACTGATAAAAAAAAAGGCATGCCGCGCCCTAAGAAAGCTATGGATAAGAAAAAGGCATACAAGCGGTGAATCCATAATCTTAAACGTTGGATTGAGCCGAGGCATCACCTCTTACATCAGAAAGCCTCCACACGGTTTTTTATAAGTAGTCTGCGCAGACTATTTAAAAAGTGAACAGTTTGAGTGCATGAAACCAAATTCTATTTTAAAAGTGGCTGAGAAGAGTCTAACATATGTATTTGAGAATTGAATCTGTAGTGGTAGACAAGTAAATAAGACAAACTGATCATATTCGTAAATTAAGCAAATTTTTAGACATATATTTGCTACCACTTTCTTTTTTTACTAGATTTTCTATTAAAGGGCTCTTTCATAAACTGGTTTACCTACATAGTGGATTGGTCAGACTGCCTGTAAAAAACCGCGTGGGGGCTTTCAGTTGTAGGAAGCGTTGGCAGAGGTGATGAGAGAGCATGTTAATGAAAAAGTAGGGAAATCTGCATCTTGTATGTCTCTACCTAAATATTACAATACTACCTAAATATTACTTTCTTTTCTCCAAAAAAATGTTTAGATTGGCCTGCAATTAATTATAACACATAGGCTGATTATCACGTCCTTTAGTTTTATAATCATGGCTGTTGTAATCCATTTGGAGAATAAATGGATCAATTTTTTTACAATACTCCACACTAACAGGAAAATTTGGTAGTATTTTCAAATAACCAGAAGTTTTTTTAGGTTCATTGCAATGAACTATTACACACTTAAGCTTATACAAAATTGCACATACATCTGCTTAACACTAGGTTTACGGGACGCGTCATTTTGACGCATTTCAAATTTTATAAGGAAAATTACAAAGCCCGTTTGCATTTTTATTTTATATCTTGTAATAACTTTTATCCATTGATGGAGATAAATATATATTGAAGTCTATTTTCTTCAAAAACGTTGAAATATTGAAATTCTCTTTGTGGTATACCTATCTCTACGGATGTGCGTCAATTTGACGCTATCGTAATTTAGACAAAATTTTGAGTAAACATGCAAACATCACATCACTAATAAATAGAAATGTAACGACAATACTTCGATCCGTTATCGTTATCTCAAATGAAACAAGCGATAAACATCTGTTGCTGGTAAGCAATAATAGAAAGAACAAATGCAGAATGTTAATTGATGTCAGATTTTGAAGGTTCCAGTTGCTTAGTTCGAGTATTGAAAAATAAAATGCTAGAATATTTCATAAATATATTTTTTTTCTTACTGTACAAAATTACAATGCTTTCTTAGTGTAGAGATGCTAACTATTACCGGGAACGCCAAAATAATTAAGAAAACGGTAAGTAACTAATAAATAATTTTGCGTTTATAAAGTGGTGAATCTTATAAGCCTACCAATTATTTAGAAATAGTGGTGGATAAAAATCTACTAAATTGAATTTATTCAACGAAGAATCACAATTGATAAACTACCACTTTAAAATATATATTTGCTGTTACAAGTTGGCATCTCTGTGAGTGCTGTTATATGTATTCGTTCATGCGTCAAATTGACGCTTGTTCGTAGAGATAATTATATCTTTTATAAATTTTTCCCAGACCCGCCCTTATTTAGGGCATACGGGTAAACGTTTATCAAAATCATAAAAAAAACCAGAAAACAGAACATACATAAAATACATATCAGACATGGCAACAGCCCATGATCATGGCGGGGGCAGTGCAGCAAAAATCATGTAAAGTGATAAAACATTGAAACAGCAATAGAGATAGCGCAATAGAGATGGTATATAACAAACGTCCGTAAACCTAGTGTTAATAACCACTTTAATGACCTCGAACTGTTATAAGGTAATTGGGGGAACTGTGGCTTTTATCTTGTAATCAGTCACATAACCGCAGATTTTTATTAAGCTTCTTTTCCATCAAATTCGAATTCTGTAGAAATGGTTCCAATAGTATGGTCAGGAGAGCGATCAAAAGTTTAGTTCTCTTAATTTTAATTTTTGCGGGTTAAGCAATATCTAGATGAATTTTCAAGGTCTTTTATACACAGTTATAAAGTTCGTTTACCCAAAGATTATTCTATGCAATAAGTAGCTTTAAATAATTATTTATCATTTATTATTATTTTTGTGAAAACGTTTCAAAAAATTTTGAATTTTAAGCCATGTGAATTATTAAATCATTTTAGGAAATGTAATTTTAAACAAATAAAAAATTACTGCTTCTTTTTACGTGACAAATGTTGAGATAGAAATGAGGTGGTTCAAATTTTATAAACTACCGTTTTAAAAAATAATATATATTTAATATAAATTTTAATTTTGAAGATTAATACATATTATTAATTCTTTGCTATAGTAAAATCTAATATAGGTATCTGATAGCAATACATTTTGCTGGTAGATACTGAAAATAATAAAAAAGGAAAATATTTCTGAATACAATCTATTTCGTAGAATTGAAAAGTTTATTTTTTTAAAGATGTGACAGTAATTTGCAATAAAATGGTAGTTTTGAAAGTTCAGAAGATTGGTTGATAAGTATTCATCTTTTAGATCTGAAAATTTCTTCAGTTCTTGAACAGGCTTCTCAACAATTAAAAAGCGGTTCAATTATAAACACAAATATAGATAATTAGGTCTGTCTGAAAGTTCTGTTCGCGAAGAAACACGTCAAATTTTCAGATGTGCATTTATTCATGCTATAATGAATTACAATTTCTTTTTATTTTCTAATGCATTAGATTTTTGAAAGGAATTTTGGATATTTTTTCGTCGCTTATTGCAATTTCGCAATCGGTTTCACTCTACAAGATGCAGTTTTTATGCAATTTATAAATATATTTCTATCCAAAAAAATTTTAAATTTAATTTGTGTGACTACTAAGAGTTCCCACTTCTCTGCTACGTAGAAAGTGGTAGGAAGAAGGGGATCATACGTTTACGAGGCGATAAATTACGTTAGTTTGTAATGAGCAAAATAATCAATATGACTTTTTTCCGTAAGAAACAAATATTATTAATATTTAGGTACCATTTATCACGCTGAAGTCGTGTTCCTTACAAAAGATATGCAGCGATGTCACAGGCTACTAAATTTTAAAAAGTGGTAGAAATTTTATTTATTTATTTAATAACACTATGAGTTACATTTCAAATTGTTTTTGTTGAAAGTTTAAGGAAAATCATTCTAGGAATCCACTTTCAGTGGTAAACTAGAAATAGAAACTACTCCGCATTCTGCAAAATTCTAATAAATTGGTAGAGAATTGAAGAGTAAACCATATAGAATTAGGAAAATTACACACACTCTTTTAAAGTGTCACCAGGAGACAACAGTAATAATGTTGCATTTCTTATGATATTTTATATTTTCAATCCGTCAAATTACAAAGAAAATGAAAGAATTATAACTAAAAATAACTTTAATTTTGATATTACTGGAAAATATTTTTTTACAAAGCTGAGCAAGTTGGTATTTCTGGTAATCTAGAAAAATATGCTATAAAATTTGAAAATTTTAATCTCTTTTATTGAAATTCTAAATTTTAATCGGCATCACTTTTTAATATTTTAGTCACCCATGGCAAACCTGGAAATGCATACTACTTAAAAAAAAAAATAACATATTTTATAATAAATGATTTACAACAGGTTCAATTTATAACAGGTTCGGAATTAGACTTCAGAACTGATCTTAACACTAGGTTTACGGGACTCGTCATTTTGACGCATTTCAAGTTTTGTAAGAAAATTACAAAAAACGTTTGAATTTTTTTTTATCTCTTGTAATGTCTTTTATCCATTGATCGAGGTACATTGAAGTAATTTTTCTTCAAAAACGTTGAAATAGTGAAATTCTTTTTGTGGTATACATATCTCTACGGATATATGAGTCCATTTAACGAGATCGTAATTTAGACAAAATTTTGAGTAAACATGCAAACATCACATCAATAATAAATAGGAATGTACCTACAATACTTCGATCCGTTATCTCAAATGAAACAAGTGATAAAGAACTGTTGCCGATGAGCAATAATAGAAAGAGCAAACGCAGAATGTCAATTGATGCCAGATTTTGAAGGTTTCAGTTGCTTAGTTCGAGTATTGAAAAATAAAATACTAGAATATATCTCATATTATCTTTTTTTTTCCTTCCTAGTCCTAGTGTTTTGATTCTATTGGGCACCCATTCATCTATCCCATTCATCTGGAATTTTAGAACAGTTTTGGTTGAGCAATGAGGTAAGCAGGCAATGGAGTTGCTTTTATGAATGTTTCAAGCTCTTTGCTTGAATAACTAAAAAGGAATCAAAAATAAATTGAGCAGCTTGCTCTAAACTGTGTTTGTTTGATTTTGGAGTTGTTCAGAATTGTATCAGCATGAGTAAACGTTATTTTCAGAAAGGTTGATAAAATTATTTGTTTTGATAGTTATGATATGAGGCGTCGGAGGTGAAATGTGCAGCTATTGGTCTGTAGTTTTTATCTTTGATATAATTTTCAAATTTAAAGATTTCATTAAAATTTGCTGTTTTACATTCTATGGCTTTATCGAAAAAATCTGCGTTTAGCTTGTATATATGCTGTGATAGAGTTGGTATTTTGAGGTCTGCATGTATATTGGTATTCCGGATGAACCATCTTGCACAGGTTATTTTTCTAAGGATCTTGTTTTGGCATTGGTTTAATTTCTTCAGTAGATGTTGAGGTATCGTTGTCCAGGCAGGTGAGGCATAGGTAAGTATTGGGCGGATCATTGCTGTATATAGTAGCTTCTTTAGTTTAAATGACATATTCTGATTATATATTAATGGTTGTATGGCTATTATTGCTGCATTTGCTTTATCTATTGTGCTTTTGATGTGATCATTCCAGGTGAGTTTGCTATTGATTATAAGGCCAAGATAATTTGCTTTTTTAACTATTGGTATTGGTATGTTGAACATTTTTGGTTTTTTTTCTTCCTTATAGTATGTAACTACATTGCTTTCTAAGTGCAGAGATGCCAACAGCTCCTGACACGCCAAAATAGATATAAAAAAAACGGTAAATAACTACTAAACAAATTTTGCAAATTTGACTTGGTAGGAGGTTTGTTGAAGTACCTGCCTGCTGCAGCCGTCACCCGACTTCTTCATTAGAAAGCATCCACACGGTTTCTTATAGGTAGTCATCGCAGACTATTTAAAAAGTGAGCCAGTTGTGCGCATGAACTCAAATTTTATTGTAAAAAATGACTGAGAGAAATTTCGCATATATATTTGAGAAATAAATCTGTAGTGGTAGACAAGTAAATAAAATAAACCAATCATATTCATAATTTAAACAAATTTTTAGACATACATTTGATACCACTTTCTTATATTTACTAGATTTTCTATTAAGTGACTCTTTCGTAAAATGGTGCACTTTCATAGTGGTCTGATCGTACTTCTACAAAAAACTGCGTGGAGGTTTTCAGTTGTAGAAGGCGTTGGATGGGCTAACTGGCTACTGAGACTATTGGCATTGAATAAGTAAATTTTGCAAATATAAAGTGGTGAATTGTATAGGCCTACGAATCATTTAGAAATGGTGGTGGATAAAAATCTACTAAATTGAATTTATTAAACCAAGAATCAAAATTGATAAACTACCACTTAAAAATATACATTTGCTGTCCGGACCAAGTGGGCATCTCTTTAAGTGCTGTTATATGTAATCGTTCTTGCGTCAAATTGACGTGTGTTCGTAGAGATAGGTGTATAAGAAACGTTCGTAAACCTAGTGTTAAATAATCTTGGCAACATACTTGATTTTATACATACTTAATGAAATGTACTGAATAAGTTTATATTTAAGAGATAAATTTGGTAGAGATAATTACTAATTTCAATCGTAATGAATAAATGGTATTGTAGTGAAACTATATATAAATTTGGTATATAATGAAAAGGCTTACCTCATAGAGACTGTTAGCAACAAAAAGAAAATATACACAACAGAATCCAAACTGCGTAAGTATTAACATAATGTCTACAGAGTGTCTGCAAAAATAATGCCAATGAGTAAGGATAATATTTATAAATGAAAATATTTAAAAGTTACAAAATCATATAATTCTGCATACAATAATTCAGCAGATCATAGCAAATTATATACAGGGGTTGGTTAAAATAATGGAAACTTTCTTATACTAACTAAATATAAAAAAAATTTATCGTAAGTTTCAAAGATTTTTCATGGCAAAACTGTTGGTACAATTCGAATAAGAGGTTTTCTTTACACATGCAAAAAATTTAGATCCGCCGAAATGAAATGAAGTTATTCTATGAGATGAAATTATTATTATATAATAGGAAATTTTTTCTTTAAAATACCACTATTATTAACAAACATTTTTATATAGATATTACAATCCATAATGGGTGACATCTACTCCACCATGCAGACTACCCAGCCCAGTCAACTAGCCCTTGATTCCCACATTGACTCTGATTGAAACTGGATCATTCCATTTATTTCAAAGGTGGGAAAAGTAGAAATTGCTGCGCATGCGCCGGATTTACTCTCACCAGGGTTGCCATAAGTAGTATTTTCAATAATACGTATGGTAAGTATTGTTTCACTAAAAATTAAAGATAAATAATTTTAATAATAAAATATAAAATAACATTTCTATATAGTATTTTTTTTAAAAAGTGTTGTACAAATGTTTTTTTTTTAATTAATTTTTATATCAAAGAGAAGTGCCACTCTAGTTTTTTGAAGTAAAAAGCGATTTTTGAAATAAGACTACTGGATACATCTCGATTTTTACAGTGACCATGTTAGATATGGAAGCCACAAACTAAATGCAAATTATTCAAGCCTGGCGATCAAGCTGTACCACTAACCGTTCGTTTTGTACTAGTCACTTTATCTAGTGATGATTGTAAGAAATAAAAGTTGATTTATTCCTAGTTTGTAGATTATAATGTAATATAACTTGCTTTTTGTGCAACCAAAACAGACTTTACGCTTTTTCTTCCTATGTAGAATATGTTATGAAAATGGGATTTTTTTTTAATGTTTGATTTTCTATAAATTTGTTATAAATCATTTACAATGCACAAGAGACATTTATGATACACACAATTCTTTTTAGACAAAATTGTTGATTTGAATCTTTGTTACTACGCGTTCACCTGAAGTTAAAGTGCACAAAAGGGAAAATATAATTGTTTTTCTATTTTAAAATTATTTTATTCTTAGTAATATATCCTTTTATTTTATCTTTCTAATAGTATTATTATCCATTTAATAGCATTTTATCCTTTTAATATTATTTATACTTCCAAATTACTGCAGCAGATGGCGTTCAAAAATATGTAGTATTTTATGGTATTTTTTCAGATAAAGTTGTAGTACTTTTTAATTTCAAAGTCTGGCAACCCTGACTCTCATGTTCTCATCCTTGGCTATCAAGTTTATACATAACGCGTTGGTTTGATTGCTAACATTGTGCTATGTCCAATGATTTTAAAACAAAAAGGCTCTTTTTAGGGCCACCTTCGGAAAACTATGTTGACGACACGGAACAGAACTTAGGTAATGAATTTATGGATACGGATAAAGTATTGATTTTGGAAAATAATGTTGACGACTCGGAACAGAACTTGGTTAATGATCACATGGATAAGGATAAAGTATTGATTTTGGAAAATAATGTTGACGACTCGGAACAGAACTTGGTTAATGATCACATGGATAAGGATAAAATATTGCCTTCCGAAAATAATATTGACAACATGAACTCGCAAAAAGTGAATAAATTTTCCTGTGCACATTGTGTTCAAACTTTTTCCAAAAACAGTAATCTACGCCGGCATGAAAGAAATGTTCACTCTATAAACAATGCAACTTGCAACCAAGTTTGCGGTCTATGCAGTTTAAAAACCTGAACAATTATAGATCTCCATAATCATATAAAAACGGAACATCCTGAAATTAAATTAACTTTTCATGATAAGGTATTTTTTTGTCAATCTGATTTTGAACAGTAGAAAAGTGACATCGAGTAGCAAACTGTCTCTTCTTTTATCTTAAAAAACTCATTACTAAAGGAAAATTCAGAAACTCGGTATTACAGATGTCACAGAAGTGGTATTTACAAACCTTGTGAAATAGAAAGGAAAAGACGTTCGAAATATACAGGATCTATAAAAACTAGCATCACTTGTCCAGCAATGATCACTGCTACTAAAGAAACTGTTCACGAAGATACTCAAATTACTGTGCAATATCAATCAACTCATGCAGGTCATAAATGCGAAGTAGGAAAACTTCCCTTGCAAAAAGAAGACCGTGCAACGTTGGCTAATATGCTTGGTGTTGGGATACCAATAAGTGTTGTGATGGACAAAATTCAAGCCAAGTTCTCGCCAACGAAGCGATTAGGACTTACTACACGTCAGGATATTTACAATGTTGCTCAAGGTTTTAATGTTAGCAATAATATTGCATAACGATGATGCTATGGCAGTTGATATAACTGTGAAGAAAATGATGCAGGAAGAAAGTAATCCTGTTCTAATATACAAGCCGATCGGTGAAAAACTAAATCAATATCCAGGAATTGAAGAAGAAGAATTTTTGCTAGGAATAGCCACTGAATCTCAAATTGAGTTAATGGATTTTTATGGAAAAGAGTGCATCATGTTAGATGACACCCATGGCACTAACCAGTATGGGTTTCACCTAACTACAATTTTAGTCCATGATGAAAACCACGAGGGTTTGCCAGTAGCAATTTTCTTCTCTAAGAGAATTGCTTCTGAGAGTTTAGAACCATTTTTTGATGCTATTAAACAAAGATTGTCAAGTTTTGTAACCCGTGTCATGATGACCGATGACACAACAACATTTTTGAATGCCTGGGTGAAATCTTTTAAAAACGAACCGCGTCATTTGCTATGTTCCTGGCATGTTATGAAAAGTTTAAATAAAAACCTCAACTCCAAAGTAAAGAATGAAGTGGTTCGAGAAAACATGAAAAAAGACATGAAGCTGATAATACATGAATTGGATGAAATTACTTTTTCAAAGCTAGCTGAAAACTTCTTTGTACAATACAAAGAGGAAGAATCTTTTCTCAGCTATTTTCAGGAGTATTACATGTCCAGAGCAGAAAAATGGGCATATTGCTTCAGAAAGGGTTTAAAAATAAATACGAATATGAAGTTAGAACGGTGGCACCGCCAAATCAAATATGAGAAATCTGGCGGTGTAGTTATGAAAAGACTGGACAAATCCTTACAGACAGTAATGAAAGCAATGGCAAAAAAACTTATCAATAGGGTTATCGCCATTGAACGCGGTAAGCTGACGAATCGCGTCAAACTTATAATGAAACGCCATTTGGAAAGCACTAAAATGGATGCCAGTATGTATTCAGCTATGCAGATGAATGAGGGACAGTATATCGTATCAAAAGAGGAAGATGGAAAAATTTTTACATATGAAGTCGAAAAAGAGAGCAGTAGCTGTAGTTGCACTACTGCATGCATAGATTGCAATATATGCATTCACACCATGTCGTGCAGCTGTGTAGACTTTAGTATAAGATACGTAATCTGCAAGCATATTCACTTTGTATGCCAAAAATTTAAAAACGTGTGTAAAAAAGTCGAAGAGGATATTTGCCCTAGTACATCCGAGGAGAATATGCTGGTTATTGACGATGACGAAATTTCTAAGAATACTGAAAAGAACATTATTTTAAAGCAGATGAATAAAAAACCTCGGAAAGACATGAATGAGAAAAAATTAGCTATAGAACAATATTGCAAGGATATATCTAGAGATGCCCAATCCATTCAGTCATTTGAAAATTTACAGCAAATTGAAGATGGTTTAAAAAATATTCGTGCTCTAATGCAAGCGTTTAACAATTCAGAATTGCCCACTTCTGAAGAATGGAAAGCTATTCCTTCCAATAAAAAAATATATCCTCAAAGGAAATTCAAAATTCCCAAAAGAAAACAACAACAAAAAAAATAGATAAAAGGATAAATGAACTCAGAATTCAATATTTTTAACGCAATTCCTTTCTACTATATGCTTAATTTTATTTGCATACATTTAAACTACTTTTATAATACTCATCATTAAACAACTGTATGACCTTAATCTTAAACCTTAATTTCTTCAAGCTTGTATCCTGATGAAACTCTCCCCGAATTTTCTGCAAATAGGCTATTTTCTTATGATAGTAAAAAGAAATGAAATCATTACACAAATTTCTCAATTTTTGAAGTAAATATTTTGGTTCGAAATTTTTTATGCAAATTTAAAGTAGCATTCATGCTTAATCTTTTTTATTCTTGTCTTATTTCTTGCAATATTTTTTTTTTCATTTAGCACATAGCCTATTACTTTCATCTTTCAAACAAAAGATGAGAATAGTCTCATTTCGGTATTTATGATTTTCATTCATATAATATGAAATATATAATTTCAGTATCTATTTCAGTAAGTCAGTGAAATTGGCCAATAACCAAGCGAAAGTGCACGGTTTTTGTACTGGCAATTAATTTAAAAATAAAAAATAGCTGTTTCCTCCTTGTAGGCTTTAAGTTAACCAATTTTTGTGATTATTTTTTTAGTTTCTAACATGACACGGTTCAGCTGTTGACAATAGGAAACAGCCAGCCATTTTAGTATCAGTGCTATTGCGGAAATTCTGCCAAAAAAAGATACTTATTCGCCATTATTTCGTTAAGTTATTTGGTAACTTTCAAATTTATTTTTCATAGTAATTGATCATAAAGAAAATACAAATATAACTTATTCATACAAAAAATGAGAAAATATTTAAATTTGAACGACAGACAAAATTATTTTTTTAAATTGGCGAAAATCGTCGGCGGATAATGCATAAAAGTAATTATGGCTCTTTTTTGCTGCTGGTGAAATAATTTTAATAGGTTTTAAAACTCAGATATTCCATGAATGGTGATGATTTTTTTTCCTGATCTTTTTTTTCAAAACTTGGTGCATTAGAATAATTAAGTGAAACTTCAAATTTTAAAACTTAGATAAGAAAGGTATATGTTATGTATTTTAGTTACAAGTAAAAATATTTATTTTACTTACGCTTCAAATTCATAATTTAATGTGATAGTGCCATCTTTAATCTGTGTGTCAAACAAATTACTTATTGTTTCTATTGGAAAATTATAATATTCTTCATATTTACTATATCATTTCAGATTGTTGGTGAAAATTATCCATTTATAAACTTTTGTGGCGTTATTTTCATTTTCTTGAGGTAATCTCACTAAATAAATGTATTTGAACTCTTTTGATATTTTTCTTTCATAAAATAAAATTATAATATAAAAGTATAATTTCTTTCATAAGATAAAATTATTATTTTATAAAGGTACTTATCAATTAAAGGGACCATGTAGCCATGTTCCGTATGTAGCCATTCCCCTGTAGCCATATATATATATATATATATATATATATATATATATATATATATATATATATATATATATATATATATATATATATCAATGTTCATATAGACGAAGATATGTGAAAAAAAAGTCGCCAACACATAGTTCCTAAAATCAATTAGTATCAAAATCACTTTTGGGCTTTACACTTTGTATGCGCATAAGGATAATGGGATTTCATGTTTTATCCATCTTATTCCTGTTGGTGGTTCTCTACATTATTAGCACATGGCAATGCAATAATATGTATTTAAAACTTCTTCTGAACAAAATGAAGATAGAAATAACGTTTAATTTAGCATTTTTATGTAATTAAATATATCTGTTAATTGCATAAGAAATTAAATTTTAAAGAATAAATTTTGATTATTTATTTATTTTTTGTAGAATAGTCACGATTATCCATTCATAGAGATTGGAATATATTTAAAAAAAAAAATCCATCTTTTGCAAACAGAGAAATATACAAATATGCTTATAAAATAAAATAATTTCCGCCCATGCGTTTTTATCATCTTTATTTTTAAAAAATTCTATATTATGATGAATCTTTAATTTCATTAAGCTCTTTCTATATTTTACTTAGATTTTCTTACCTCAACTTCATAAAAATACAAGAAGATATATAAAATAATATTTCAGACACTATATAAAATTAGTTACGATTTTAAAAAATGTAATCAGAGTGTAAAAAATATGATATTTAAAAACATCAGATTAATTTAAAACTTATCAGAAATGTATAAGTTAATATATATTTAAGTCCGAAATTGGTAAATGGCGCCGTCATTTTAATTTTAAAAATCTGCTTACAGAAAGAATAGGAGATGTGTCTTCAAGGAAGATATTGCAATCGGATTTACTGTATAGCACGTGCGCCGAAATGATGCGCAGCAATTTCTACTTTTCCCACCTTTGAAATAAATGGAATGATCCAGTCTCAATCAGAGTCAATGTGGGAATCAAGGGCTAGTGCCCAGTCACCAACTTTTACATCTACTTCAGTCTTTAATATTACTCATTACTTCCAATGCCATTAGTCTCAGTCGCCCTAGGGCATAACACAGATCAGAGGTCTGGTGCCCGCTTGCGCGGGCAGGTACCTTGACAAAATTACATGATCCAGCAGGGTGACATCGATTTTATTGATACGTTCTTACGTAATTTCACTATTTTCTCACTCAGATGAATGAGCTAAAGCCGCAGCCTGCGGCTGGTACTCAGGTCCAAACGTTATATAGGTATAGGGTGACATCGAGGTTTTCCTGTTTCACAAGTTTGATCTTCAAAACTCTACCATCACCCTTGGTAGATATTGGTAAATCATAATTATATGTAGTGCATTAGGTTTCACATTTAACAAGTAGTAAACCTTGCGACCACTTTTTATTACTACCACTATACCAAACAAAAGGTTACACAGCGATGAACTTACAGATAACACGATTACCAAGTGATTCCTTATGTAAAGCTGTTACGATCAATGCCAACAATTGGCGATATTCTCATTTTTCTGCCAAATGTTAATTCGTCTTTGAAAGCCCTCTATTTTTCACTATGAAATGAAGTTTGAATTCGGGTGCTATTTTTGCATGCTAAATCGAAAGCAATATTTAAAATTGATATGTTTCTTCAGAAAAAGTGTGTTTTTCTTCAAAGTAAGCATATTCCACAAAGGTTACAGTTAACTGTTATTTACAATTTAAAATATTTCTTTGATATATTGCCATTAAACTTTACTGAATGAAAATCCGACAAACAATTGAAAAGTAATCCGATTACATTTTTTTCACTCCGTACAAAAACTTAATTATTCTATATTTTAAAGATTTATAACTCCCACTATTTTTTATTGAATTTTGATTTTATATAAATTTAATTAAAATTGAATGTCCAATGATCTTAAATATTTAGTAAACAACATTTTTAAAAAAATCAGTCTAGTAGTAGACTGATTGGGTTAAAAAGAGTTAGTCTATAGTTATAAATTTACCCGCCACGAAGTCTAAGGCTGTCAGCTGCTGCGGAAACAAGATATAGCGCATTTCAAAGAGAGGAGCTTTTCTCGCCTAACCGATCCAAAACTGACCCAATACCGCTACTTGAAATAATAAAGCTATCGTCTGGAGTAACCATAATCACCGTGGCAGTGGCTATGGTTACTCCAGACGATAGCTATAGGAGTTCTTTATTTAGACAAACTATAGTTTACATTTTTGTTTTGGTGGAAAATTGTAGGATATAATCGTGTAAAACTATTAAAAACATGCTTTTATTTTATTTTTTAGAGAAAAGTTTTTGCAGAAATGCTATCTTCGCTTGCTTCTGTTACTAGCTAAAATGATCATCCACCTGGTAATTGCACCTTGTAAAGGTTAGATCCACTGTTTGAATTGAATGAAGCCTGCCCACCGACACTAACCCCAAACGAAGAGAGTGTCTTTTTACTACCGCTGTCACCTATCAGGGAAAAGGCAAGTACGCCTATCACTGCTTACAGTGTGCTTACTGCTTCTGCAAACAGAAAAAGAAAAAATGTGAAAGATAAACGCAAGAAGCTTGATTCTAATTCTTCCTCTATGAAACTATTGTAAAACCAATTATCTGAATTAATTCTGATTCTGAAATGCATCATAATGAAAAGTCGAGAACTGCTGATTTAATGTAATGGTCCCGAGAAGTCTCACCTACTAATAAAGACATGCCAAATTTAGACGTTAATGATAAATATATATGAAAATAACGATAGGGAGGAGTCAGAAACTGAAAATATGGAGAAAGAAAATAGTTTTCAATTGTCTGTCTGCAGTCAGAAAGGCCAGAATATCACTATACTTATTAAAGATAACATCCATAGATGGAAATAAATGATTTTATCAAAAAACATATTACGGAATTTACCTGTAAAATACTAGGTCACCAGATAAATTTAAAAGTGGAAAGCATAGAATCCAATAGATTTGTCTCGAAAGAAAAATACGTAATACCACACAATTCAATTAACCGGCTAACGCCCAGCGTCATATATTTAAGACAGTTCCTTTTTTTCAAAGACATTCATTGTGATGGGAAACTTTCTTCAGAATTTTCATTTATCTGGGTGAATTAAAAAATTCTCAGATACTACAATGATTTAGTTATTTCTGACTAGATCTAGAATTAAAAGGAGCAAGTATTTTTTGATCTATCAAAGATTTTTTGAATGCCATAACAGTTGAAAAACCAATTAATTTCGATAATATATTATATCACATTTTCCATAAAACCACTTTTTGTATCATTTCAATATATAAAGTCGGGACAAAACGGGTTAGTTGGCCCTTGAAAGTAGTCTTAGAGAACAGACCAGTTGAATAAAAAGAAATGATTTTTTTTAGTGTGTTGAGTTTTACAGTTTGTCTAAAGTAAGAACTCCTCCAGACATTCGTCTGCACCTGTGGCGGTAACTATGGTAACGAGGTATGACTATTACACGTAGGGGTGCGGGGTCACTGCTTTGGAGTGGTTTCGGGTAGGGTCGGCGAGAGGAAGTCAATCTCTTTGGTCTATTGTGTTATCCTCCCTAATATGCGCCATTCTTGTTTCCAAAGTACCAGACGACCTCAGACTTTGTGGCGGGAGGAGTTCTTAGCGTAGACGAACAGTACACCAACACATGCCAAGCAAATGATGAAATACAGAGAATGAACCTCGAATACGGAAATGACCTTGATCGAACTTGAAATTCGACATTTTCTCCAGGGGAGGAAAAGCGTTTTTAAAGTTTCAAACTTACACGGCATCATTCAAAAAATAAATAAAATGAATAAATAAATAAGATCACACCAATTAAAAAGTACAACTATCACACGGCTGAAGTTTAAAACAATAGCTTTTATATTTTTGACCCATAGTTTGCTGTTGAGAAAGACATTTTATAAATGATAAATAACGATATTTAAAGAAAACAATAGATGTTGTAGATATATGCTGTAAATATTTGAAATAAAATGTTATTCACCTAGCAAAAGGAGCAAGAAACTGCACTTTCTTGGGTCCCGAACGAAATGCTTGTTCAGCTGTTGTGGAATAATCCAAAGATGCAACACCCATTCTGAAAAAAAAAAACGTTTAAAATGTTACCTAATATTACAGGGTAACACCAAAGTCAACTTTTCATTTTTAATCTGATGGGTGTAGGATTGATGAGTTTCGATGTTTTTACAGTGTACAAAATGAAATACTTTAATAGAATAAATAGAATTAGAATAATTTTACAATCTGATTTTTTCATTAAACAAGAAAAGGAAAATCTCCCCAAGAGAATTAGATCATTGAAAAAAAAAACCCGGACTAAGGAGATGAGAGTATTTAAATGTCCTTACACAAAAAAAAAAAATTTCAGTTTTAATCTGTTATGAATTAAATGGATAAGTTTTGTTGTTTGTATAATGCGCTACAGACATCTAAAAGCAAAATTAGCCAACAAATAGATTTTATTTACATAGATATTTTAAATTATTGATTGGCCACAGCAGTGAAGACTTTTCAAGATTTAATTCTTCAAAACGCTAATGTAGCTACCACTCAAAGATTTATTTATCAGTGGTCGTACCAGTTGTCAGCAATGCAAATATTATTTTATATCAGCCATCCCACAAATTGCTGAACTCAAACTGCTTTTTATTTTAATTTTCTATAAAATTTCATGATGTGTGGGAAATGCATACCTGCCAACTTTTACGCATATGGCGTAAAATTTTATTTCTATATTTAAAGTGGTAGTAAAGTAGTTATAAACTAAATTGATAATCTTTTTGATCATCACTATTTTTGAAAAAATTAAGTAACTAAACAAATATGGAGCGCTGTTGCAGTAGTTCGCAGAAGCCTTCCAATAGTACACTGTATGTTATTTTGTTAATTTGGGCTACAATTAGCATACCTGCCAACTCTTCCGGATTTTGCGGAAGATTTTATTTTCATATTTAAAGTGGTAGTAAATATACACTATTTTTTCTTTTATAAATTTAATTTTTAAATGATTTTGATCACCACTATTCTTACAAAAATTAAGCACATATATGAATATGCGTTACTATCATGGTTTTTAACTTAAGTTTTCTCAATTACAACGCATTTGTTTGCTTAAAATTGAAGTTTTAATTCCATTTTAATACCACTGGGAAAAATTATAATGGAAAGGATTAAAAGTTGGCAGCTATGGTATCTGCCTGAAATTATAATTTACATTAAATTTTACTACCACTGGCGAAAAACATCTTCTAAAGGATTAAAACAGAGATGCCAACTTGCTCCGAGCAGCAAATACATATTTTAAAGTGGTAGTTTATCAATTGTAACTCTTGGCTCGATAATTCTATTTAGAGGATTTTTATCCACCACTATTTCTGAATAATTCGTAGGCTTATATTATTCACCACTGTCTAGTACTTACGTCATGCTATAACTTTTAAAAAGCAAGCAAAAATAGTCAAATATTTGCAAAATTTACTTTATATTTATTTACCATTTTCTTAATGATTTTGGCGCATCCGGAGCAGTTGGCATCTCTGTTAAACGTTGGTAGGTATGGATATGGGCATTCTGCGTGGCCCAGGTGCCCAGTTTTTGTAAATAAAGTAAGTTAGAAAATTGTTTTGAATGATTGACACACGTATGCTACCACTTTTCTCAAATACAACGTATTTGTTTGCTTAAAATTGAAGTTTTAATTCCATTTTAATACCACTGGGAAAAATTATAATGGAAAGGATTAAAAGTTGGCAGGTATGGTATCTGCCTGAAATTATAATTTACATTAAATTTTACTACCACTGGCGAAAAACATCCTCTAAAGGATTAAAACAGAGATGCCAACTTGCTCCGAGCAGCAAATACATATTTTAAAGTGGTAGTTTATCAATTCTAACTCTTGGCTCGATAATTCTATTTAGAGGATTTTTATCCACCACTATTTCTGAATAATTCGTAGGCTTATATTATTCACCACTGTCTAGTACTTACGTCATGCTATAACTTTTAAAAAGCAAGCAAAAATAGTCAAATATTTGCAAAATTTACTTTATATTTATTTACCGTTTTCTTAATGATTTTGGCGCATCCGGAGCAGTTGGCATCTCTGTTAAACGTTGGTAGGTATGGATATGGGCATTCTGCGTGGCCCAGGTGCCCAGTTTTTGTAAATAAAGTAAGTTAGAAAATTGTTTTGAATGATTGACACACGTATGCTACCACTTTTTAAATTTTTAAGAATCGCATAAATGCTGTTTTAATTAACGAAAAAATTAAGCATTTTATAAAATTGTTCGTTCCTATTGACAGCAAAATTAATGCCTTGTTAATTAAATAAATTGAAATAATTGCTTCAATTGTGTAATCGCGACTCTGTCGTAACATTTACTTTCTCCAATCATAAAAATTCAAGAAAAATTATCACAGCACTTATATTATACTTAAAATTACCCCAACTGCAAAATATTAACATTAGACTTCTTTCCTTTTTAAAAATTCAAGAAAAAAAAAAAGCAATTTATTTTGTATTAAATCATGGCAATATTGAAATGTTATTGCTCTTCCCTTCCAATCCAGCTAGTTTACGGTAACGGAAACAGAGTACATATCAAAAAAATAATAGTATACAATATAATTTTCTTCGGTAGCAGAAACAGAGTACATATCAAAAAAATATTAGTATAGAATATAATTTTCTTACTTTTCACCTATTGTTTTACTACTGATGACTAATAAATGCATACAATGAATACAAATTGCTCCCAAAATTGGGATGCCAACAGTACCCAGCTATAAAAAAAAGAATTCTGTTTGAATGAGGAAAAAGTTAAACATCTAAAGAAATACAACAAAAAATAACAATTCTCAAATATTTAATTTTTTCCCCTCTTTTGCCAACCTATTAACCAGCTACAAATACTTTCGCAAGTACTAAGGTCAGAAGTACACTCAGAAGTACAGTTACAATGGAACAGTCACGCTTATACTACGGAAAAACATCAGTTCTTTACAGAGTTTGCGCAGAGCATGCGAACATAAAAGCGCGGAGTGCTACATGAAGGGTCTAAATCTTGTTTTTGTCATTTTTCGAGATTCTACAGTTTTGCTATTAGTTATTTTTGGAGTTCGAAAAACTAAAGGAAATTTACTATTAATCAGAATTAAAATTTATCCTGTTCTAATATCATTAGCAAATAATTATTATAATAATTGTGTTAAATTTAGCATCATAATAAAGAAGTCATAATATTAACACGATGAATGCCACGCTAATTTTACATGTCTTGCCCGTCTGGCCAAACGGCAAATAATTACAAACGAAATTTGCAGTATTAGATCGATTTAAGTAGTTTTTTAAAAGATTAAGTACGACTTATTTGAGAAATGTGGTAAATATATATGCCTACGAATTGTTTAGAAATAGTGGTGGATACAAAATCTACTAAATTGAATTTATTAAATCAAGAATCACAATTAATAAACTACCACTTGAAAATATTTATTAGCTTTCCGGAGCAAGTTGGAATTTCTGTGTATATAAATAAAATTCTTTCTAAATAATTAGTAGGTTTATATAATTCACTACTTGCAGAGATGCCAACTTGCTTCCGACAGCAAATATATATTTTAAAGTGGTAGTTTCCCGATTGGGATTCTTGGTTTAGTAAATAAAATTTAGTATATTTCCATCCACCACTATTTCTAAATAATTCGTAGGCTTATATAACTCACCACTTTTTAAGTGTTTATGTCATGCTATACCTTTTAAAAAGCAAGCAAAAATAGTCAAATATTTCCAAAATTTACTTATTAGTTATTTACCGTTTTCTTAATTATTTTGGCGTGTCCGGAGCAGTTGGCATCTCTGTATAAATAAAACTATTTTTGTGTGTTCTATATTGCATTAATTTCTTCAAACCATTTTAGTAACGATAGTAATATTAAAAAAAAATTAAAATTATACTCGAATTATGTGTTTCTAATAATCTTGGTTTCGCCATGCATGTCACCGATGATCACCGTGGAGCTACAAACAAACTCTATGCCTATCACCGGTGACCTCCATAGCATTCAACGTGTTAATCATATCATAATCCTCACTGTATCATCATATAGTAGAATAAACCAAACAATGGCTGAGCGGAGTAAACAGAGATTGTGTAGAAAATGCGTACATAAAAGAGCGGAATGCTACACGAAGGGTCTAAATCTTTGATTGTGTCATTTTTCGAGATTCTAAAATTTTACTATTGGTTAATAAGCTTGGCATTAGAAAAACAAAAAGAAACTTACTAACATCAAAATTATAAAAACAGCAACTGCAACAACAAATGTGTTAAGAACTTGCGTAGAAATGAATTAAAAAAAAATTGCAGTAAGAAAATTTCATTTCTACCTTTTCTGAAATGTAAACTATCCGTGACTGCTAATAGTTAAGAACAGTTATTCATATTTACTCATGAAAAATCAAAATTAGTATGAATTGTACATTAGTATTGAATTGTCTAGAAAATAAAATAACTATTAGGAAAGAAAAAGTAGAATTCCTGGCTAAATTATTAGACGCTCTAGATTATTAGACACACTATCTATGTCTAATCTTAATGATCAGGTGACAGCATTATTGTTTTTACGCTGCCGAAACGGGTTTACACTTGTTTACGTGAGCGCATCAATTGGTAAACATTGTAACGTTAAAAATAAATACATAAAGAAAATATATAAAAAATTTCCGGAATGAAAACCCATTTCATGTATGTTTAAATATAAAAGTATTGCCTATAAACTCGTGCAAATCATGCCATTATTAAAAAACTACAGCGCGTCTAATCATTTGGTCTCATTATTATAATGTACTAATATAATACCTGATATAATAAATATTCTATATTTATATAATATATCGTTTATTTTATCCAATCGTCGGATTTATATTATATATCGTCTAATTTAACCAATTTGATACACGAACGCAAACAAGTGCAAACGGGTTTCAGTGGTGTGAAAACAATAAAGCCGTATAGTATCAACTGATAACTAAGAATTTACATAGAATATTATAGTGCGTCTACTGTAATAGGCTAGGGACTGTAATAGTTTACTTATTTCATTAAATGTATAAATGAAATGTCCAATTTATCTTTTCTAAATGCCCAATTTATCCTGTATTTTCATAGTAAATTTGTCGGCACTTTCAGACCCTTTCTCTTCATATAATGAATGGGCATACTTACAGCAAGACCAGCGTTTGAAACAGCATTTGGCATTGCTAAAACTCCGATGTTCAGGTTACCTTTTAGCAAGTGCATGAGAGTTGCAAAGCTTCTATAAAAAGAAAAAAAATTTTTATAGGGAAATAGTTTCTTCAAAAATTTTAATCCTTACTTGACTCTAAACAGTTCATTTTTATCGGTTTAAAATCTATAGTTATGCTATAGATGCATTCTTGAAATGCTGAGATGCATGCAGATAGGTACTACGGAACTACTGTAGTTTAAAAAACAGGGTGGCGACAATCGGGTTGATAGTATAAAACTCATAGCCTAATTATCTCTACGGAAATTTATTAGAGTGCAAAATAGCAACAGTTTAATTTATTTAGCTCGCCGCAGTTTAGATCAAAATAAAAACTTCATAGTTATACTTTGAACTAACACTGATTAGATATAAAGATCACTAATAATCTTGTGTCGCAATTTATGCAATACCATCAATTTAAATAATGTGATTTCCGGACAAAATATTATTTTAATTACACTTTACATACTTGGTAACTTTTTCGCATTTGGCGTAAAATTTTATCTCTATATTTAAAATGGTAGTAAAATGTATACTTTCTATGTATTCCTTGCATTTTAAAACTTAATTTGTAATGGTTTTGAATACCACTATTTTTTAAAAATTTATGCATATATTTCATACTATCATACATATTCATAATAGGTTTCTCAAAATAATATGCATATTTCTATCAGAGATAGTAATTCAATTTCCATTTTACTACCACTGGGAAAAGTCATCTTCGAAAGGTTTAAGAGTTGGCAGGTATGCACTTATAATGTTTCAAGTAATAGTATTTTTCTTTAGAGGATTAAGTACTTTCTTTTTCAAGTAATAGGATTTTTTTATTAAGGTTTCAAGTAACAGAGTTTTTTTAAGAAGTTTTCAAGTAAGTGTTTTTTTTTTGTTTTTTTTATCTGGTAGTAGAGTGCGCAAAATAAAAGACGGAACACCCTGATAACTTTTGATCTAATGATCGGAATTTCACGTTCTAGGACTCATTATTGATGGTTTGAGGAGGTGACTTGAAATTTGCTAATTAATTAGTGCAGGCGATATTTTAAATTACGAAATCAGACGCAAAGTCACTCTTCCACTGAATAAAAGCATTTATTCAAAGTATTTGAATTTCAATCACCAAAATATAGAGAGTAGCTGCAATCTGGGAAATATGGTTCCCATAGTTTGACCAGGAGAGCTATTCAAATTAGGTACCCCTTATGTTAGTCTAAGCTTTTGCGTATTTCACCATACCTCAAGAACTTCTAAAGCGAATTGAACATTTTTGACACACATTTAGGAAATTCGCTTATCCAAAGACAATTTCATGCAAAAAAAAATTTTTTTTGTAGATATTTATTATTTTATTTAATAATAGTCGAAAAAAATTTACATCGTTTAATTTTCAAGACAAAATCCGAAATTTAGCGAAATCTGATGAATAGTTCCTGAGCAATGGAATTTTATATATATGACCTTCTTGATTTCTCAGAAACTATTCGATTGATTTCGTTCAAATTTTGTATTAAGCCATGTAAAATTACATTCTTCTAAATGAAGAAAAATTTCTATACTTTACAATTCAAAATTTTCCCGACTATTATTAAATAAAATAAAAAATAATAATATTTACTTACATTTATTTTCTTCATGGATTTTCTGCATCTTTGGATAAACGAATTTTATAATTGTGAGCAAAATTTTTTTACCTCGCTTAAGATATTCTCGTGATATGAAAAAATACGCAAAAAGTAAAATTAAGGGGTCCAAACATTGGATCGATCTTCTGACCTAACTGTGAGGACCATATTTCCCAGATTGCGGCTTCCTCCCTATTTTGGGAGTCAGAAACAATATTCCGTCAAAAAAAAGTAAATTTATTCAGACATAGTACGTTTTTGTGTCTGATTTCATAGCTTTAAATATCGCTTGTACCAATTTTTTTCAAATTTTATAATTGTCATTGAACAGTCGACCGAATTTCTGGTTAACGGCTACTAATGTTCAAATCCGTAGCCTTGTAATTTTGAACCCAATCCAGAAGACAAGGAGACTCCAGGATCAATTATAGGAGGAAATTCGTCCTCGAGAAGGACTTTTTGTTGTAACTAACCCACATTTGCGTTACATGGAGAGGAAGAACACGGGAGCTTCCCACGGTTAGTCTGACAGGAAAGGGACTCTAACCCATGACTCGTCTACCACTGAGGATATATTACTCAGCACTGTGGTCGGTGCAAGCCGGATGCGAATTCGTATCAATAGCTATAGCCGGGGTTCGAACCCGGTTCACCTCATTGGAGGGCGAGCACTCTATCTTCTGAGCCATCGCGGCTCTTCGGGCAGTATTTGGAAAAAAACCTAAAGAATAAAAACATTTAGGTTTTCAATTTTTGTTTTTATTATTTTTTTTTCAAGACTGTGGCGCACGCGGTAAGTTGTTTTCTTCTCAAACAACATATTAAAGAATTGAAACTGTTCTAATTTTTGTTCAAATTTCACTAATTTTTGGGGCAATTTGATTGGATTACAGTAGTATTTAAAAAATTTTGATATATTCTTAATTATAGGAGAAAATGAACTGTTTTTTTTTTCAACTAGTATTTTATACTTTCAGATTTAGAAGCAAGCTTAGAATTATTTGTGACAAAATGCATAAAAAATAGCTGGTTAAGTTGATTATAAAAGAGTGAAGAGTCTAAAGAGTAATACGAAGTTTGTTGAGTCACTTGAAGCTTTTGAACTAAATTATCCTGAGATCCGCCAGCATTTGCCACGCCATTCGTGTGGGCATCTTGATTCGCTCCAGAATTGTAGCTAGGCACATCTTTCTGTAAAATAAAATAAGCTCAGTCAATAATTAAAAGCATTAACTTATCAGGGCTGTTTGTATTCCTGGAAAGGTCTTAAGACTAGCAGTAAAGTCATTTTATATCTAGCTTATTTTCGAGAGAAATAAAGAACCTTGGCTACCAAGTCAAATTTAAAGTTATAAGGCGCGTACAAGACTGTTTGTAACCGAGGTAGCCGAGAGGTTAGAGAATTAGACTACGGTTCAGAGGGGCCGGAGCTCGGTCACAGCTATGATGCACATGCGATATACATGGTCGTAGAATCTGTTGAATCGAAAATCCTGTGACTTATTGCTGAGCAATACCGTGGGTATGCCATCTGAAGAAAAAAAATTTCGCTTTTAGATATATGTCAAAAGTGTGGTAGCGGTCTCATGAATGAGTGGTGCTGCCATCTATACAAGGGGTTCTGAACTAAGACACACTTACCTTTTCTTGTCAAACGAAAGGCGCACGTACCTTCCTGGCTTAGTTCGCAAAGGCCAATGGTTGGGATGCTTGGCTTGTCCAAGTGTCATAAGAAGCAACATATTTGTTTCACATGCTTTAAAATAAGTTCCAATAATGTTTTGGTAAAAACGGTCTTTGCAAAAATAAGCTCGAAAGAAAATAATTTTACTACAGTTTTATAACTTTCCTGCTAAACAAACAGCTTTAACTTAATACAAGGCATTCAAAATTCTTAAAACTGATTAAACTAAAATGTTTGAAATAAAGCATAAAAAGAATAATTTAAATAGCGTTAATCCAATCGCGGCATTTAACGAGCGAGACTCATCATACATTTATTTAACACGTTGAATGCCATGGGGGTCACCGGTAACCGGCACTGAGTTTGCTCGTAGCGCCACGGGGGGCACCGGTGACCTGTGAAGTCAGGATTATTTATTAGATTTATATCCACCACTATTTCTAAACAATTCATAGGCTTACATGATTCACCACTTTTTTTATATATGTAATACTAAATTTCTTAAAAAAACAAGCAAAATCTGTCTAAAATTTGCAACTTTATAGTTTGTAGTTATTTACCGTGGCCATGCGGGCAAGCCATGTAAAATTAGCATGGCATTCAACGTTTTAACACATTGCTCACCGGCCACGAGTTAACTCGTGTTTTCGTGGCCAAGCGTTGGTGACCGGTCACGAGTCATAGCAATCATATTAGCAGTGCTCACGTGGTGGCTATTTTAAAAAGTGGGCGTAATTTTCCTCACTTTTCAAGTTTTACTATTTAAGTCTCTACCAATTTATTTTAACCTTACAAAACCACATATATTTGTAGCGTGGTGTTTCATCACACGTAGGTGATTATCATACGGCATTAAAAATTAAAAAATTTTGAAGTTTATTTATATTGTTTTACATCCACATCCGTTTTCCAAACAATAGCCAGGCACATGGGGTAATTTTCAGAGAAGTTGCCGGTCAGCAATGTGTTAATATAAATTAAAAAGTTGCTGACAAAATATATTTCTGTCAGTTTATTTCAGAGAGAAATAATACATCTATAACTACCGCAGTTCATGAAGAACTAAGCATTTAGAGAAGGTATCAGGTTAGATTTCGTAATTAATCTAGGGCTGCCAACTTTCTACACTTTGTGGGGAAAATTCTCTAGTGATTGCAAATTTTATCTTTCAATATGCGATTTTTTGTTAAGTAAATTTGATTACAGATTATTTACTACACCACTACGTGTGAATGATTCAAGAGTTCTTTTAAAATGCCATAAAGAAAAAGAAAATGAAGGAAATAAAAATGAAAATATGACCACCGAAGCCGACGTCTTCAGGACTTTTCAAAGAAGTTTTTTCTATTTTGAATTAAAAATATTTGTGTTTCCTTTTAGTATTTTTAAAATGCCAGATTATTTACTACACCACTACGTGTGAATGATTCAAGAGTTCTTTTAAAATGCCATAAAGAAAAAGAAAATGAAGGAAATAAAAATGAAAATATGACCACCGAAGCCGACGTCTTCAGGACTTTTCAAAGAAGTTTTTTCTATTTTGAATTAAAAATATTTGTGTTTCCTTTTAGTATTTTTAAAATGCCAGATTATTTACTACACCACTACGTGTGAATGATTCAAGAGTTCTTTTAAAATGCCATAAAGAAAAAGAAAATGAAGGAAATAAAAATGAAAATATGACCACCGAAGCCGACGTCTTCAGGACTTTTCAAAGAAGTTTTTTCTATTTTGAATTAAAAATATTTGTGTTTCCTTTTAGTATTTTTAAAATGCCAGATTATTTACTACACCACTACGTGTGAATGATTCAAGAGTTCTTTTAAAATGCCATAAAGAAAAAGAAAATGAAGGAAATAAAAATGAAAATATGACCACCGAAGCCGACGTCTTCAGGACTTTTCAAAGAAGTTTTTTCTATTTTGAATTAAAAATATTTGTGTTTCCTTTTAGTATTTTTAAAATGCCAGATTATTTACTACACCACTACGTGTGAATGATTCAAGAGTTCTTTTAAAATGCCATAAAGAAAAAGAAAATGAAGGAAATAAAAATGAAAATATGACCACCGAAGCCGACGTCTTCAGGACTTTTCAAAGAAGTTTTTTCTATTTTGAATTAAAAATATTTGTGTTTCCTTTTAGTATTTTTAAAATGCCAGATTATTTACTACACCACTACGTGTGAATGATTCAAGAGTTCTTTTAAAATGCCATAAAGAAAAAGAAAATGAAGGAAATAAAAATGAAAATATGACCACCGAAGCCGACGTCTTCAGGACTTTTCAAAGAAGTTTTTTCTATTTTGAATTAAAAATATTTGTGTTTCCTTTTAGTATTTTTAAAATGCCAGATTATTTACTACACCACTACGTGTGAATGATTCAAGAGTTCTTTTAAAATGCCATAAAGAAAAAGAAAATGAAGGAAATAAAAATGAAAATATGACCACCGAAGCCGACGTCTTCAGGACTTTTCAAAGAAGTTTTTTCTATTTTGAATTAAAAATATTTGTGTTTCCTTTTAGTATTTTTAAAATGCCAGATTATTTACTACACCACTACGTGTGAATGATTCAAGAGTTCTTTTAAAATGCCATAAAGAAAAAGAAAATGAAGGAAATAAAAATGAAAATATGACCACCGAAGCCGACGTCTTCAGGACTTTTCAAAGAAGTTTTTTCTATTTTGAATTAAAAATATTTGTGTTTCCTTTTAGTATTTTTAAAATGCCAGATTATTTACTACACCACTACGTGTGAATGATTCAAGAGTTCTTTTAAAATGCCATAAAGAAAAAGAAAATGAAGGAAATAAAAATGAAAATATGACCACCGAAGCCGACGTCTTCAGGACTTTTCAAAGAAGTTTTTTCTATTTTGAATTAAAAATATTTGTGTTTCCTTTTAGTATTTTTAAAATGCCAGATTATTTACTACACCACTACGTGTGAATGATTCAAGAGTTCTTTTAAAATGCCATAAAGAAAAAGAAAATGAAGGAAATAAAAATGAAAATATGACCACCGAAGCCGACGTCTTCAGGACTTTTCAAAGAAGTTTTTTCTATTTTGAATTAAAAATATTTGTGTTTCCTTTTAGTATTTTTAAAATGCCAGATTATTTACTACACCACTACGTGTGAATGATTCAAGAGTTCTTTTAAAATGCCATAAAGAAAAAGAAAATGAAGGAAATAAAAATGAAAATATGACCACCGAAGCCGACGTCTTCAGGACTTTTCAAAGAAGTTTTTTCTATTTTGAATTAAAAATATTTGTGTTTCCTTTTAGTATTTTTAAAATGCCAGATTATTTACTACACCACTACGTGTGAATGATTCAAGAGTTCTTTTAAAATGCCATAAAGAAAAAGAAAATGAAGGAAATAAAAATGAAAATATGACCACCGAAGCCGACGTCTTCAGGACTTTTCAAAGAAGTTTTTTCTATTTTGAATTAAAAATATTTGTGTTTCCTTTTAGTATTTTTAAAATGCCAGATTATTTACTACACCACTACGTGTGAATGATTCAAGAGTTCTTTTAAAATGCCATAAAGAAAAAGAAAATGAAGGAAATAAAAATGAAAATATGACCACCGAAGCCGACGTCTTCAGGACTTTTCAAAGAAGTTTTTTCTATTTTGAATTAAAAATATTTGTGTTTCCTTTTAGTATTTTTAAAATGCCAGATTATTTACTACACCACTACGTGTGAATGATTCAAGAGTTCTTTTAAAATGCCATAAAGAAAAAGAAAATGAAGGAAATAAAAATGAAAATATGACCACCGAAGCCGACGTCTTCAGGACTTTTCAAAGAAGTTTTTTCTATTTTGAATTAAAAATATTTGTGTTTCCTTTTAGTATTTTTAAAATGCCAGATTATTTACTACACCACTACGTGTGAATGATTCAAGAGTTCTTTTAAAATGCCATAAAGAAAAAGAAAATGAAGGAAATAAAAATGAAAATATGACCACCGAAGCCGACGTCTTCAGGACTTTTCAAAGAAGTTTTTTCTATTTTGAATTAAAAATATTTGTGTTTCCTTTTAGAATTTTTAAAATGCCACTTTGCGTTACTAGACATGTGGTTCTTGTTTTTAAATGTCGGCGGAAAAATTCTTAAAAATACTGAAAAATTCTTCCGCTACCACTATGTCTACCACTCTAACCATTTACTGTCCGGACTCTTATTTTGCACTAATACAAAAAGAAACTTTGAGAAAAACGAGGTAGTAAGTTTGCACATAAAATAAATGGAAATTTTCTTCAATTATCTACTAATTTTGCTAAAAAAAGCAACAATTTTTAGATATCAGAATATATACTAGATAATATATATATTATCTAATATATATATTATACCATATTTTAACTAATAAATTTTGATTGATAGGAATATTCTGTTTATCCAGTTACACGTGTTAAGAGTTTGAAATTTCTGTTTCCAGTCTTTAACAATTTGAAAAAAAAAATTTCTGAAAATGAAACATTGTCATTTAACCTCTTCGAGAGCAAATATTGAATAAATACAATAATATCAGCAAATAAATTAATATCAAATCGGATATAGCAAATATTGCGGACATTCACCAAAGCGACAGTATGACTTATTGATGAAAGTCGACATTCATCGATTACGGATATTCGCGGTAATATATATAATTTTATGTTATTAATACATTCTGGTAGATAGAAATATTCAGCATGTCCATTTGTAATCACTAAGAAGTAAAGATTTAAGTTGTCAGTCCTTAAAAGTTGAAAAAAGAGATATATTCCAAAAGTGGAACATTGGCTCTTTAACGTTTAAACAAAATTCATACCACCTGTTTTTAACTTAAAATCAGTGGATCATTCTTAAAATTATGCGCAAATTGTGGTTCTGCAGTTGAAAATCATCTCCAATTAGAAAAAAGTATGGCGAATGAGTTGTATCAAGAGAATAAAGCTTAAAAATGAACGACTCAATAAAATGAGAAACGAAACACGTAAAATACATTAGTAGTTCCATCTAAAGAAAGACATAAAATATTTTAATAGAATGGGGAAAAAACAAAAATTAGGAATCTAAGTTTTAAAAGCAAGCAGTGATGTCTCCATCTGGTGTAGAAATGAGAAAAGAAAGTTTCAGTGCTTAAATTTATTCCCTTTTATTCGGTAAAGTATTTTTAGTAGGTGAAAACTATTTTGATTCCTTTAGTTCCTAACTTGCATGTCCCCTCTCGTTTCCCTTAGTTAAGCTTTAGGTGATCCGTTGACCACATCTGTCAAATATTCCAATTAAATATTTATATAAATATCTATTTATGAAACAAATCTTTAATATATATTTTAGAACCCTTATTTAAAATAAAGTTGAATAACTGGAGTTAACATTGAGGGGGAAGGGGTTCTTAACATGATCTCATAGATCATTATCTGTGTTAATTTGGATTCCCTAATTTATATACGATTTTACAGAACTTCTAAAAATATATGTTTAGGCCAGATTTCGCAGAATAACCTGATTGAGTACTTATTGTGTAAAGTTATATAGCAAGTCTTTGAAAATCATGTTTCGTTTTGTTTTATATTTTTGAAAACCAAAATTCTTTCGCTAACAATGGCTGTTAAGTTATACTTTAATTCTCATTTTTTCGTCCACCATTGTTATAACAGAGCTAAGGAAAATAGTTAAACAATTGGAGTCAAAAGTAACAAATAAAATTTTATGAAGTATTCATTGTTGTAAACTAATTTAACCGATAAGTAAAAATCATTATTGAAATCATTTTACGCTTGGAATTCATATATGAAGGTTGCGTTTTGAAGATGAGTAAAAGTTGTAGAAGAAAGTTAAAAGTTGGTAGAAAATAGCAAGTTTAAATAATTTATTAAATATTTATTTCATAAATTATAAAATAACAAGAAAATACAGCTAGCAAATAGTTTAATGGTACTCAAATATATTAAACATTCTTTCATGGCAATGCATTTAAGTATCTTTCAATTTAAACTATTTTAACGTTTGATGTTTGAATTACCTCTTTCTAAGAATACAATTATTATAATTAAAAGCAGTAATATATTTTAAAAATACTATAAGCATGAACTAAACATAAGAAGTAAGAATTATAATGAAATGAAATTAATTTTTTTCCTTCAATTTTGTTGACTGTATAATCATTAAAAATCAGCCATTTTATGGTTTTAGTTAAGGCTGTTTTTTTAAAAACTCCGTCGTTCGTTATGCTTTTTTGAGAATTATATACTAATTTCATAACAGTTGTTAATTGTAACAGTTACTCATGACTGAAAAGTTTAAAATACCTTTAGCCAGTGTGCTCTGTGCTTATTCTGAAAATGGCGCAAAACGTCAATTTGGAGAAAACCCACTGTTTTGTTGTGAAAATTGAAAGCGTTTATGGTTTAAATTTTTAACATTTAAAAACTTAGTCCAATGTCGCATTATCTGGGCTCATATGAAATGAAAAAAATTACGAAAAAGATACTTTTCATCTAGGGGGAAAATATCGCCAAATTGGTGATTTAATAATTTTTAAAATATTTAATATATTTATTCTAGCACCCAAATAATTCTTTACGCCAAGATGCTATAATTTAAAATTATATTATAATTATATTATAACTTAATTATGCCAAAACTATAATTTAAAATTATAGCTTTCCTTCAAATGTAAGGCACTTAAATTGTTGATTTTTTATTTTCCTTGGCGAAAGAACTTCGAAAACCCGTGTTTATTAGCGTCACAATAAATTAAAGATAACTATTTCTAATTGGCTTGATCGAATTTTCATTTTATAGATCACAACATGATTTTCTTTCTATCCAGACATTGATAAAAGCTCCCTGCAAGTACTGGTAAAAATTTAGCGCGAGGTAAAAAGTATTAGATCTAAAATGTTTTATAAATTTTAAAAATAAATATTAAAATTCATTATTATTTATTTAAAATTAAATTATTATTTATTATAAATTTTAAAAATAAATATTAAAATTCATTATTATTTATTTAAAATTATTATTTATTATAAATTTTAAAAATAAATATTAAAATTCATTATTATTCATTTAAAATCATTATTTATAACAAATTTTAAAAATAAATAATAAAATTTATTATTATTTATTTAAAATCGTTATTTATTGTAAATTTTAAAAATAAATATTACAATTCATTATTATTTATTTAAAATTATTATCTATTATAAATTTCGAAAACAAATATTAAAATTCATTATTACTAATGCAAAATAGAAAAAGCAAAAAAAAACGTAGCCATCGACTTCAGTGCCACAAGTTATATGGTATTAAAAACTTCTTTATTTCATTAGAAACTGAAAAAGCCTGTAACTTCCACCTAAGTTAAAAATCGTATCTTTAAACTACAGGAAAACACTCTTCTATTTAAAATTAATATTGAACTATTTTAGATAAAATGAACATTCCGCACAAAATAAAAATTACAACCAACTTCTCTGCTAAATAAAATTCAAAAGCGGCATCCTATGTCATTCAAGCAATGAGCAAACTCCATGGAAAAGAGGAAACACTAGTGGTAAAAACATTTCAGATTTAAATAGTTACCGGGATAAGCAAATCTACTCTCTTATTTAAATTATTCATCAATATCTACGTTTTCTTGAGAAAAAAGCTGCTCTATATAAATGCTACAATTATGAGTCCCGCTGTTCACTGATCGCAGCAGATCACGGAAGTCAAGCGTCACCGGCTGCGGTCAGTGTGCGGGTGAGTGACCTCTTGGATCAATCTGCGTAGGGACCGAGGGTGTGCGGTATTGGTCCTCGTTAAACTGTTCTATCGTAAAGTGTTCGACTTCCCGTACAGGTCATTAGGCTACCGAAGCGGGGGTGCCATCCCCTCTGCAGAGGATCAAAATTGCGATGGTATGTCTTCGGATCATCCTGCTTCCCAGACCGTCGCCAATAGCCCATTGTGCAGTTCTAGTTTGACGTAAATAAGCTACAACTACAACAACAGCTATAATTGTGAGTAAAAATCTTAGTTGTTACAGAAATTTTTATTTTTCTCGATAAAAATGATAGAATGAAATGTTTTTCGTACCAGTTTTTGTTTTTTTTTCCGTCTTGGTATACATACGCTTTTAGCCTTGGCGTTTCTGTCTGCAGCAAATTTCAATGAAATATTCCTTGAAAATTTAACCGAAGGCAAAAGACCAATAGCAGCATACGATTGCAGTGAATGTATCATCAGGGGATAGAGCATTCGCCTTCCAATGAGGCGAACCGGGTTCGAATCCCAGTCGATACGAATTCCGCATCTGTCTTGCACCGACCACAGTGCTGACTGGCAAAAATATCCTCAGTGGTAGATGGATCATGGGTTAGAATCCCCTTGCCATCAGGCTAACCGTGGGAGGTACTCGTGGTCTTCCTCTCCATGCAACGCAAATGCGGGTTAGCTCCATCAAAAAGTCCTCCACGAAGGCAAGTTTCTCCCAATACTCGATCCAGGAGCTCCCTTGTCTTCTGGATTGGGTTCAAAATGACAAGGTTACGGAGTTGAACATTAGTAGTCGTAAACCTGAAAAATTGGGTCAGCTGTTCAACGACGGTTATAAAATGTAAAATAAAAAGTACATGTCCCCTCTGGCCATGTTTTCCTTTAGTTTAATCCTTTAGTTTAATTCTTTAATTTTAATCCTTTAGTTTAATCCTAGTTTAATCCTTTAGTTTAGTTTAGTTTAGTTAGTTTAGTTCCTTTAGTTTAGTTTAGTTTAGTTTAGTTAGTTTAGTTCCTTTAGTTTAGTTTAGTTTAGTTTAGTTAGTTTAGTTCCTTTAGTTTAGTTTAGTTTCCTTTAGTTTAACCCTGGCAATCCATTGACCCTCTTATCAAATTTTCTTATTAGAGAGGAAGGATCTTTTGAAATATACATTATAGTATAAATATATATTTTAAAAATCATGTCTAAAGTAAAACAAAAGAATAACTCAAATTAGCATTTAAGAGATAAAATAAAACGATTGTCTTATTTCATACTTTACAGAACATTAGCTATGCTAATTTAGAATATTTGTATAAATTTTTACAGGGATTTTAAAAATGTCTGTTTCGGGTGGTTTTTGCAAAAAAACTGATAAAATACTAATTGTGTCGAGTTGAATATCAAATCTATATAAATTATGACTCCTTGTGTATTCGAAAAATTAAATAAATTCACTCTCTAACAATGGATATTGAGTTGGTCTTTAAAATTTTTTTTGTGTACACCACTGTTTCAACAAAGCAAAAAGATGTAGTTAAACAATTAGTCAAAAGTAACAAATATTGTTAGCTATAAAAGTATCCATTGTTGCAAGCTAATTTGAACAATATATAAAAATCATTATTGAGTTCATTTTACGTTTAGATTTCGTGTGTGAAGGTTATTTTTTGAATTTGAGTGAAAGTTTTTAAAGACTGAAGAAATAAAAGATGCTGTTGAAAGAAGAAAATGTAAAGGTTAGAAAGATGACTTAAAATTGTAAGATAAAGTATTTCATTGAATATTTATTTCATAAAATTTAAAAGAGAATCGAAATTCAAGTTAATGGTTTAATGATATTCAAAAATAAATGATATTTTTTTTTTACAATGCATATAACTAATTTTAAAATTAAACTACTTACGCGTTTGTTTGGTCTTTTCTAGGATACAATAGAGTTCAATAAATATAATTAATATATGTGAAACTATAAACATAACCTAAACGTGCGAAGTAGCAATCATAAATAAATACAATAATTTCTTTTCCTTTTCGTTTAAATTGCAAGCATCTTTTACCTTTAATTAATAAGTGTCACTATAAATTATCGACAACTATTTCTGCTTAAGGTGACCAAATTTTATTCCTGCAATTATAATTCTTCATTTTTTTGATAGAATTCTCCTACCGTGAGTAAAGAACTAGTAAAAATTTAACGGGAGGCAAAAGTATTGCTGTAAAATGTTTTTATCAAAGTCATATTTTACTCAAATTCATATTTTAAGGATGACAGTAAACACATATTTTGAGTGTCAAAAAATAAAATTGTCTGTTTATTTGGAACAATTATGTATATAGAGATAATTATATTTCTTGAATTAGTAAATTAGTATTTAAGAAGCATCGTTTCATATATAACATTTGCAACTTAATATGTGATTTCCCGATTGCAAGGTCGAAAATTGAGACTGGTTAATGACCGGAATTATTTTTTGAGACAAACATAATATGTAGAAGATTGATAAAATTGTTGACAATCTAGGTTTCACTAATGTTTCTCAAAGGATTATTTTCATTAGTACCAGTGGCTACTAATTTTATGATCCCCTAACATTCATTATTTTTCAATTAAAATTTCACTATTTTCCTACCTAGGTTGAACAGTTCTTTGGTTTCAATATATATATTTAGTACCAGTCTGCATTAGTGCCAGCAGTTGCAGTAGATTATTGATTTCATGATCCCTAATAAACATTATTTTTCAATTGACATTTCACTATTCTCCTACCTAGTTTGAACAGTTCTTTGGTTTCCATATATATATTTAGTACCAGTCTCCATTAGTGCCATAAGTTGCAGTAAATTATTGATTTTATAATCCTTAACATACATTTTTTAATTGCCATTTCACAATTTTCTAACCTAGGTTGAACAATACATAGGTTTCAGTTTATAAACTTAGTACCAGTCTGCATTAGTGCCAGCAGTTGAAGTAGATTATTGATTTCATGATCCCTAACAAACATTATTTTTTAATTTACATTTCAATATTTTCTAACCTAGGTTGAACACTTATTTGGTTTCAATTTGCTGTTTTTCAAATTTAATTTCTTTTCATTTTTTATTTCACCAGTTATTTCAGAGCTATTTTTTTAAAATCTAATTCACCAGTTTTGTACTTACAACGAAAATCGTCTTTATCTATACATACACTTTATTATATTACTTAGCATGCATATACTTTTTTACCACTTTATTTTGCTTTGATACTTTCTATTAATACTTACATTTATTTTAATTTACTTAATCTTTATCATACAACTCTACTCAAGGGGATCTCCCCATTCCAAAGATGATTTTCCCTTCAAAACTAAAGATTTACTTCTTTAAGGACTTGACTTGTTTTTACAACATACTACAACTTCAAAGATATATAGGACCTCCCAGAATACAACAAAACAGAATCGATGAATCGGTTAGTGGCGCTTCGTGCCAAACGCCGAGATAACCCCAAAATCCAGCATCCAGCAATTTACTTAATATGTAATCAACCTAATCAAAACGTGCTAATATTTACATTTGTGCTAATATTAACTGCTGGCACTAATGCAGGATAATCTAAATTCAAACATGTTAACTGGAGAATGGGCTTCTGTAAAATCTTCTTCTAAAACAAATCCAAATGGTTACTTAGCTTCAGAAGATGTAGCCAAATATAAATATTAGCAGTTGAAGTAGATTATTGATTTCATGATCCCTAATAAACATTATTTTCCAATTGACATTTCATTATTTTCCTACCTGAACTGTTTCCGATTGAACTGTTCTTTGGTTTCAATATATATATTTAGTACCAGTCTCCATTAGTGCCATCAGTTTTAAAATTATTGATTTTATAATCCTTAACATACATTTTTTAATTGCCATTTCACCATTTTTCTAACCTAGGTTGAACAATTCATAGTTTTCAGTTTATAAATTTAGTACCAGTCTGCATTAGTGCCAGCAGTTGGAGTAGATTATTGATTTCATGATCTCTAACAAACATTATTTTTCAATTGACATTTCACTATTCTCCTACCTAGGTTGAACAGTTCTTTGGTTTCAATATATATATTTAGTACCAGTCTCCATTAGTGCCATCAGTTGCAGCAAATTATTGATTTTATAATCCTTAACATACATTTTTTAATTGCCATTTCACTATTTTCTAACCTAGGTAGAACAATAGGTTTCAGTTTATTAACTTAGTACCAGTCTGCATTAGTGCCAGCAGTTGAAGTAGATTATTGATTTCATGATCCCTAACAAACATTATTTTTTAATTTACATTTCAATATTTTCTAACCTAGGTTGAACATTTATTTGGTTTCAATTTACTGTTTTTCAAATTTAATTTTTTTTCTTTTTTTATTTCACCAGTTATTTCAGAGCCATTTTTTTAAAATCTAATTCACCAGTTTTGTACGTACAACGAAAATCGTCTTTATGTACACATACACTTTATTATATTACTTAGCATGCATATACTTTTTGACCACTTTATTTTGCTTTGATACTTTCTATTAATACTTACATTTATTTTAATTTACTTAATATGTGATCAACCTAATCAAAACGTGCTAATATTTACATTTGGCTACATCTTCTGAAGCTACGTAACCATTTGGATTTGTTTTAGAAGAAGATTTTACAGAAGTCCATTCTCCAGTTAACATGTTTGAATTTAGATTATCCTTACAAAAGGATTTAACACTAGCACAAAATAAATCAATATCTCTTATCAATTGATATCTGAGAACAGATGTTGGTCGAAATCATTGAACAACTGCATCGTAAGAAAATCGCACTTCAAGGAATAAAAAAAAGTCACATAATCACATTTTTCATTAAACTGTCACATTTTACTTCCAAAAATCTTTCAGTCTCGAATAGTCAAAACAGAAATGACACAGAACAATAAAAACTAATATATTTTGTATTGGATGTTTGCAGCCATCTAAGAAAGATAAAATTTTTCTTTTCAAATGGATGAATATTGTTTTGTTTAATTTCTAGAACTCTAGATTAAAATAAGTTGAAAAGCAAATATTTTAAAGGCTTTCGGAATTCTTAAATATTTGATATCAGTGTAACTTTAGATTTTTAACTCAAAAGTAATGTCAAAATTGATTTTTTTTTATTCGGAAAAATATTTAGTAGGTAGGAACTACAGGGAGAAAAATATTCTGGTTTATTTACCGTAGTCTATGGTAATTACTTATCTAATAAAAAAAGCATAATGCTGATAATAAAAACTAAACATGCATTTTTAAACCATTCCTTTGGTAGATTTTTAGTAACTGTTAACCGGAAATTTTGGTTTTCAAAATTGCAGTTTTTATTACCACACATTTTTAAAACCTACAGAACTGAAGAGTAAATAATTTTTATACCACGCTCTATGGAATTTATATTTAGGAGGTAAAAAGAAGGATTACCCTGTTTCAAAGCTTACAGATCATTATATATTTCTGTCACAACTATTTCTGCTTAAGATGAAATAGCTTTTTAATTAAGTGATAGCTGCTTTATTTCAATTCTGCGCTTATAATACCACTAATTGACTTTTTTCTCCGAACTTTGATAAAATTTTCTACACAGTATAAAGACCTGGTAAAATTTAACGCGAGGCAAAAGTATTGCTCTAAAATTTTTTATCAAATTAAAATGAAATAATAAGAAATAGGTATTATTTATTTAAAATTATGTTTTCAATAGATTATTTTTGAGAAAAATATATCACAGTTGAGGGAAAACATTTCTCAAATCATACAATTAGATTTCCAGCAAAAATGAAATACAAGAAAAGGTATATGCCTGCAACCTAGATCGCTTTTACTAATTTTATTTAGAGTCATATTTTTAGGACCCATATTACGTAAACCCATATTTTCAGTGTCAAAAAATAATTAGAATTGAGTGTCAAAAAATGTTTAGAAAAATTATACATTTAGATAATTATAATTATACTTTCTGAATTAGAAAATTAGCATATTTAAGACTCACAGTTTCAAATATAACATTTTCAGTTTAATATGTAATTATTCGTGCAATATTTACATTTGACTTCAACTTCTGAAGCTTTGTAACCACTTGAATTTGCTTCAGATGGCAATTTAACAAAGGCCATACACCGGTTAACATGTTTGAAGTCAGTTTACCATTACAAAATAAATCAATGCTATCACCAGTTTCCTTTAGAACTGAATTAAGACAACTATATTAAAAACAACAACTTTAAATAAACCCGTAACTATTTCAGTAATAGCAGTAAGACTCGTTTCTGCTTTATACATTTCAGTTTTTTATTTCCAAATTTAGCGTTTTGAAATATCTGACTGAGTTATGAATAGTCCTGTATTAAAATCAAACCATCATTACTATTTTTTTATCAGTTTTTTCACGATGCTATCTAACTTCACTTGTATTTTTTTTAATCTCACAATATGTAAAAATACATTATTACGAGCAAATAAAAATTTCTTTAGTTATTTGAAACCATCTAGAAAAGAAAACTTTTCTTTTTTTTTTTGCTTTAGAGGGAGAAAATCTTGCGTTGCAAGAACTTCGGAATTTTTTTGTTGAAATTTAAGAAATAAATAATAAATACAAATTGCTTGAAATTTTAGGTTATTATTCGGTTAATAATATAAAATTTTAATCATCTGTTATAGTTTATGATTGTTTATCATGGTTTCGTGATTAAAGTTGTATCTCTGGTCTTAATCATCTGTTACGGTTACTTAGGATTATTGATGGGGTTTTAAGTTAAAGTTAAAGATGAATGGTAAAGGGGAAACACATAATTCGAGAAAATTTTTTTATTTTTTTTATATTATTATCGTTACTAAAATGGTTTGGAGTAATTAATGCAATATAGAGCACACCAAAATAGTTTTATTTATATACATGGAGAGGCCAACTTGCTCCGGACAGCGAATAAATAATTTCAAGTGGTAGTTTATTAACTGTGATTCTCGGTTTAATAAATTCAATTTAGTAGATTTTTATCCACCACTATTTCTAAACAATTCGTAGGTTTATATAATTCACCACTTTTTTCAGATATGTCATGCTCATCAATTATGTTCTTCATTTTTCAAAAATCAATTATTGTACATATCAAATCATGTTATATCTTTATTTTAAATTAAAGTCTACAATCAATATTTCTAATGTTATGTAAAAACGTCATTTTGAATTTTTCATTGTTTTATTATTTCACAAGCGAACGGCTTGATTTTTTTTTATGGCTACCACAATGTATTCGAATGAACTTCAATGTATGTCATAATTAAATATGTGCTAGTTAAAATATTGAAATTTAATTAGTGAAATATGTATCAATTTATGTTAATATTTATTTATGTCAACTTACGTATATATATGTCAAATTATGTTTATATTTATATATGTCAACTTAGATTCGATGAATCAGATATTCAAATGTTATATTTACTCAAGCAAAGTGCTTGTTTTTCTATTAGCTACCACATCGACTGCTAAATTCAAAATGTTATTACTATAAATTTTCTGTAAATTTCTAGATGTATGGGATAGGGGCCGCTAAGAGGCCCAGATGCCCAATTTTTGTAAATAAAAGTAAAAGATGTCATGCTATACCTTTTAAAAAACTAGCAAAATCTGTCTAATATTTTCAAATTCAGTTTGTAGTTAGTTACCGTTTGGGGCCAAGCAATGTAAAATTATCGTGGCATTCAACATGTTAATTAAATTATGGTGCAAAATTTTTGAATATATATATATATATATATATATATATATATATATATATATATATATATATATATATATATATATATATATATATATATATATATATATATATATATATATATATATATATATAAATATATACTCTCTTGCCCCCTTTTTCCTCAACTTAGCTATTGGCTTTAGGTGGCCTTGTTGACCTGCCATTAAAATGTCCTCACTATAAAGAAGAATACATTATATTTTGTAAAAAAAAATTACATATAGTTCAGAATCTTTGTTTCGAGTAAAATAAAAAGAACGACTCAAATTAGACAAATGATAACCTTAACCAAATCAAACGGTATTTATGTTATTTTGATTACCCTAATTCATAAATATTTTTACGCAGATTCTAAAAATACAAATTTATGGAGAATCGTCTTGGACACCTAGATAAAATTTTGAATTTGCAAATATATCGGAATTTCGTTTTGTGTGTTTTCATATTATCTAGAAATGAAATGATATTGATTTACTTTTTAATTGTTGTTTACCTGTGTGCACCATTGTTTACAGAGAGCAATTAGATGTAATTAAACAATCCCTGCCGTTAGTAACAAATACTATTTTATTTAAAAATGTCCATTGTTGCAAACTAATTTCAACAATAAGTAAAAAGCATTATAAGAATCATTTTGTATCTTGAATTCGTGGTAGAAAGTTGTGTTTTGACGATGAGTAAAAGCTGTGAAAGCTTAAATGATGAAGTAAACAACAGCTGCTGTCCGATGATTAAAAATAGTGAGCCGAAATATTTAATTTAATATTTAGCGAAAATGAAATAATATTTAAATACATATAGTTAATTACTAATGCATGCACTAAACTAACTAATGCAAACTAGTGGGCTGCGCCCCCTGCTCGCTAACGCTCGCCAACCCCTGAAAATTGCTACGCAATCTTATATGGTTTGCTTCTCCGCTTAATACAGAAATCGCAAACCAAGCTCGCTTCGCTCGCCACTAACTTAGGTCCATTGCAAATGCACAAAATTCTAAGAATTCAAAACAATCATTCAAATCCATGTAACAACTTTTTTTAAAAAAAAAATTCATCTTTTTATTAAATACTAAGTCATTAAAATAAATTTGAATTCAAATAAAGACTCATTGACTGAGACTCATTTTTCAATGAATAACTAATGACAATAATAAAACAAATAAATTCGTGATATAAATCAAAAATCGTCAAACAAATTCGTAATATATAAATTCGTGAAAAAAAGCGCTTTCGACAAAATAGTAAAATAGAGATCTATCGACAAAGACTACTCATTTCTGCCTAGAATGAGATTGCCGCAGCTGAATTGTTATTTCAGTTTCCGTTTTTAAAAGCGCTATAATTTGAGCCACCTCAGCTAGATTTGACATGTGACATTTTTAGCGGCAATCATTGGTCGATTTTCTAGCGTTGCCATTCGGGGAGTTGTAATGAGGCTTTTTTTTGTCGCCGTGTAAGAGAAATATATATATAGATAATAATAACTAGTACGTGCACTAAATACAAAGTTACAAATAACATTCTTTTAGAGCAGTGCTTTTAACTATCTCTAAATCTTGCTGAATTTTTAATCTATCGAATTATCCCATGGGACAAATGCAAAAATTGTAAATAAAATGAAATAATAAATTTTAGTAATGAGAATAATAAGCAACATCCTTTTATAGCAGTATTTTTTCAAATAATTTTGAAACTTGTTTGATGTTTTATATCTAACACATTATCATGTAAGAAAAATACAATATTTATAATTAAAATAAAATAATAAAATATAATAATGAGCTTAAAAGGTATCAGCATGAACTAAACGTGCAAAGCTTAATAAGAATAAAATTAAAAGTTACTATGAGAGTTAAACTATAATTTATTATGAGTATCTCCTTTGTTTGTTCTCTAATTTCGTCAAATGTACAAACAATGAAAATAAGTTTCCTTAATTTTTTTTAAATAAGTGTAACAATAAATTTTTTACAATTATTTCTGTATAAGTGAAAAAGTTTTAAATTTTGAGATCATACTTACATAACTTGAATTTACATTTTTTAGTAATTGTCTCCCTCCCCGTAATTGCGGGGTAAAAAAGCTGAAGCTATTATTTTGTGTTTCGTAACACTTATTCAAAATTGTTTGCATTTGAATGTCTAAAAATTTCTTAACTTATGAGTGACGCAAAGAAACCCCGATTGTAATACCAAAAACCTATAGAATTAAAATCATTATTACTTTCTTATCACTTGATGATAATTCCATTCTCTAATATGCCGATTTACTGATTCGCCTAGTCACTGATTCGTTGACATACTTCATTTTCCATCTATGTTAAATTTGATGCATCCATTCATTCTCAAACCATTCATTTATTCAATAAGGATTTTGTTCGAACCAATTTTATATTTGAATAGTTTTAAAGAAGGCAATAAATAATGTGAAATTCGTACAGAAGTACTTGAGCTTTCAAGGTCACGCCAGTTGCTTACAATCCATATGTTGATGCCTTTGTGGATCACTGCTAGCGCAAGAATTTGATGATTGATTGATGACTTTGATTTTTAGATTTTGACGGGAAAACTTTAAGACATAAAACCTTTTTTAATGACCTATGACTTTTGATACAAAGGTCTACTGAAAGTATTAATGTCTTAATAGTTCATGTGAAAGTAGGTAAACACAAAATAATTGCTCACTCATTAAAATTTCATACATTTCTTAAAAAATATCATTACGTACAAATAGGCGTGATTTTCTCAAAAACAAGATCAGCTGCAATTTTTTACCCACCAAAACCTTAAAAAGAGAGAAATTCTTTTTGCCAAAGATTAAAATGCTAGCATAAAAACACATGAAAAATATAACTTGTAATCTTACAAAAAATTTTGAAGTTATTTCATCTTAGATTATGTTTAACGCAAAGCAAGTTTAATTCTCTTACTCAAGGTTCAGATGAAAAATTCTTCACCAATTAAGAAAGATTATCATGGAACATTTTATGGTTTGAAAGAGATGAAAGGAAAAAGAAGATCCACCCCAAAGGAAAGAAAATCGACAAGCTTTCTGATGTTCGAGAAAATACTCTTTTGAAGGTATGCTATTATTTTTTACAGATCTTGCTTTCAAAATCATTTATTTCATCTTCGATCATTTTTAACGCCAAGCATGTTTTAAATTCTATTTCAAGGTTCAGAAGGGATATTTTTCTCCAATTAAGAAAGACTGTCATGGAACATTTCATCGCTTGGAAAAGAAGAAAGAAGATCCACCCCAAAAGAAAGAAAATTGACAAGCTTTCTGATGTTCGAGAAAATACTCTTTTGAAGGTATGCTATTATTTTTTACAGATCTTGCTTTCAAAATCATTTATTTCATCTTCGATCATTTTTAACGCCAAGCATGTTTTAAATTCTATTTCAAGGTTCAGAAGGGATATTTTTCTCCAATTAAGAAAGACTGTCATGGAACATTTCATCGCTTGGAAAAGAAGAAAGAAGATCCACCCCAAAAGAAAGAAAATTGACAAGCTTTCTGATGTTCGAGAAAATACTCTTTTGAAGGTATGCTATTATTTTTTACAGATCTTGCTTTCAAAATCATTTATTTCATCTTCGATCATTTTTAACGCCAAGCATGTTTTAAATTCTATTTCAAGGTTCAGAAGGGATATTTTTCTCCAATTAAGAAAGACTGTCATGGAACATTTCATCGCTTGGAAAAGAAGAAAGAAGATCCACCCCAAAAGAAAGAAAATTGACAAGCTTTCTGATGTTCGAGAAAATACTCTTTTGAAGGTATGCTATTATTTTTTACAGATCTTGCTTTCAAAATCATTTATTTCATCTTCGATCATTTTTAACGCCAAGCATGTTTTAAATTCTATTTCAAGGTTCAGAAGGGATATTTTTCTCCAATTAAGAAAGACTGTCATGGAACATTTCATCGCTTGGAAAAGAAGAAAGAAGATCCACCCCAAAAGAAAGAAAATTGACAAGCTTTCTGATGTTCGAGAAAATACTCTTTTGAAGGTATGCTATTATTTTTTACAGATCTTGCTTTCAAAATCATTTATTTCATCTTCGATCATTTTTAACGCCAAGCATGTTTTAAATTCTATTTCAAGGTTCAGAAGGGATATTTTTCTCCAATTAAGAAAGACTGTCATGGAACATTTCATCGCTTGGAAAAGAAGAAAGAAGATCCACCCCAAAAGAAAGAAAATTGACAAGCTTTCTGATGTTCGAGAAAATACTCTTTGAAGGTATGCTATTATTTTTTACAGATCTTGCTTTCAAAATCATTTATTTCATCTTCGATCATTTTTAACGCCAAGCATGTTTTAATTTCTATTTCAAGGCTCAGAAGGGATATTTTTCTCCAATTAAGAAAGACTGTCATGGAACATTTCATCGCTTGGAAAAGAAGAAAGAAGATCCACCCCAAAAGAAAGAAAATTGACAAGCTTTCTGATGTTCGAGAAAATACTCTTTTGAAGGTATGCTATTATTTTTTACAGATCTTGCTTTCAAAATCATTTATTTCATCTTCGATCATTTTTAACGCCAAGCATGTTTTAAATTCTATTTCAAGGTTCAGAAGGGATATTTTTCTCCAATTAAGAAAGACTGTCATGGAACATTTCATCGCTTGGAAAAGAAGAAAGAAGATCCACCCCAAAAGAAAGAAAATTGACAAGCTTTCTGATGTTCGAGAAAATACTCTTTTGAAGGTATGCTATTATTTTTTACAGATCTTGCTTTCAAAATCATTTATTTCATCTTCGATCATTTTTAACGCCAAGCATGTTTTAAATTCTATTTCAAGGTTCAGAAGGGATATTTTTCTCCAATTAAGAAAGACTGTCATGGAACATTTCATCGCTTGGAAAAGAAGAAAGAAGATCCACCCCAAAAGAAAGAAAATTGACAAGCTTTCTGATGTTCGAGAAAATACTCTTTTGAAGGTATGCTATTATTTTTTACAGATCTTGCTTTCAAAATCATTTATTTCATCTTCGATCATTTTTAACGCCAAGCATGTTTTAAATTCTATTTCAAGGTTCAGAAGGGATATTTTTCTCCAATTAAGAAAGACTGTCATGGAACATTTCATCGCTTGGAAAAGAAGAAAGAAGATCCACCCCAAAAGAAAGAAAATTGACAAGCTTTCTGATGTTCGAGAAAATACTCTTTTGAAGGTATGCTATTATTTTTTACAGATCTTGCTTTCAAAATCATTTATTTCATCTTCGATCATTTTTAACGCCAAGCATGTTTTAAATTCTATTTCAAGGTTCAGAAGGGATATTTTTCTCCAATTAAGAAAGACTGTCATGGAACATTTCATCGCTTGGAAAAGAAGAAAGAAGATCCACCCCAAAAGAAAGAAAATTGACAAGCTTTCTGATGTTCGAGAAAATACTCTTTTGAAGGTATGCTATTATTTTTTACAGATCTTGCTTTCAAAATCATTTATTTCATCTTCGATCATTTTTAACGCCAAGCATGTTTTAAATTCTATTTCAAGGTTCAGAAGGGATATTTTTCTCCAATTAAGAAAGACTGTCATGGAACATTTCATCGCTTGGAAAAGAAGAAAGAAGATCCACCCCAAAAGAAAGAAAATTGACAAGCTTTCTGATGTTCGAGAAAATACTCTTTTGAAGGTATGCTATTATTTTTTACAGATCTTGCTTTCAAAATCATTTATTTCATCTTCGATCATTTTTAACGCCAAGCATGTTTTAAATTCTATTTCAAGGCTCAGAAGGGATATTTTTCTCCAATTAAGAAAGACTGTCATGGAACATTTCATCGCTTGGAAAAGAAGAAAGAAGATCCACCCCAAAAGAAAGAAAATTGACAAGCTTTCTGATGTTCGAGAAAATACTCTTTTGAAGGTATGCTATTATTTTTTACAGATCTTGCTTTCAAAATCATTTATTTCATCTTCGATCATTTTTAACGCCAAGCATGTTTTAAATTCTATTTCAAGGTTCAGAAGGGATATTTTTCTCCAATTAAGAAAGACTGTCATGGAACATTTCATCGCTTGGAAAAGAAGAAAGAAGATCCACCCCAAAAGAAAGAAAATTGACAAGCTTTCTGATGTTCGAGAAAATACTCTTTTGAAGGTATGCTATTATTTTTTACAGATCTTGCTTTCAAAATCATTTATTTCATCTTCGATCATTTTTAACGCCAAGCATGTTTTAAATTCTATTTCAAGGTTCAGAAGGGATATTTTTCTCCAATTAAGAAAGACTGTCATGGAACATTTCATCGCTTGGAAAAGAAGAAAGAAGATCCACCCCAAAAGAAAGAAAATTGACAAGCTTTCTGATGTTCGAGAAAATACTCTTTTGAAGGTATGCTATTATTTTTTACAGATCTTGCTTTCAAAATCATTTATTTCATCTTCGATCATTTTTAACGCCAAGCATGTTTTAAATTCTATTTCAAGGTTCAGAAGGGATATTTTTCTCCAATTAAGAAAGACTGTCATGGAACATTTCATCGCTTGGAAAAGAAGAAAGAAGATCCACCCCAAAAGAAAGAAAATTGACAAGCTTTCTGATGTTCGAGAAAATACTCTTTTGAAGGTATGCTATTATTTTTTACAGATCTTGCTTTCAAAATCATTTATTTCATCTTCGATCATTTTTAACGCCAAGCATGTTTTAAATTCTATTTCAAGGTTCAGAAGGGATATTTTTCTCCAATTAAGAAAGACTGTCATGGAACATTTCATCGCTTGGAAAAGAAGAAAGAAGATCCACCCCAAAAGAAAGAAAATTGACAAGCTTTCTGATGTTCGAGAAAATACTCTTTTGAAGGTATGCTATTATTTTTTACAGATCTTGCTTTCAAAATCATTTATTTCATCTTCGATCATTTTTAACGCCAAGCATGTTTTAAATTCTATTTCAAGGTTCAGAAGGGATATTTTTCTCCAATTAAGAAAGACTGTCATGGAACATTTCATCGCTTGGAAAAGAAGAAAGAAGATCCACCCCAAAAGAAAGAAAATTGACAAGCTTTCTGATGTTCGAGAAAATACTCTTTTGAAGGTATGCTATTATTTTTTACAGATCTTGCTTTCAAAATCATTTATTTCATCTTCGATCATTTTTAACGCCAAGCATGTTTTAAATTCTATTTCAAGGTTCAGAAGGGATATTTTTCTCCAATTAAGAAAGACTGTCATGGAACATTTCATCGCTTGGAAAAGAAGAAAGAAGATCCACCCCAAAAGAAAGAAAATTGACAAGCTTTCTGATGTTCGAGAAAATACTCTTTTGAAGGTATGCTATTATTTTTTACAGATCTTGCTTTCAAAATCATTTATTTCATCTTCGATCATTTTTAACGCCAAGCATGTTTTAAATTCTATTTCAAGGTTCAGAAGGGATATTTTTCTCCAATTAAGAAAGACTGTCATGGAACATTTCATCGCTTGGAAAAGAAGAAAGAAGATCCACCCCAAAAGAAAGAAAATTGACAAGCTTTCTGATGTTCGAGAAAATACTCTTTTGAAGGTATGCTATTATTTTTTACAGATCTTGCTTTCAAAATCATTTATTTCATCTTCGATCATTTTTAACGCCAAGCATGTTTTAAATTCTATTTCAAGGTTCAGAAGGGATATTTTTCTCCAATTAAGAAAGACTGTCATGGAACATTTCATCGCTTGGAAAAGAAGAAAGAAGATCCACCCCAAAAGAAAGAAAATTGACAAGCTTTCTGATGTTCGAGAAAATACTCTTTTGAAGGTATGCTATTATTTTTTACAGATCTTGCTTTCAAAATCATTTATTTCATCTTCGATCATTTTTAACGCCAAGCATGTTTTAAATTCTATTTCAAGGTTCAGAAGGGATATTTTTCTCCAATTAAGAAAGACTGTCATGGAACATTTCATCGCTTGGAAAAGAAGAAAGAAGATCCACCCCAAAAGAAAGAAAATTGACAAGCTTTCTGATGTTCGAGAAAATACTCTTTTGAAGGTATGCTATTATTTTTTACAGATCTTGCTTTCAAAATCATTTATTTCATCTTCGATCATTTTTAACGCCAAGCATGTTTTAAATTCTATTTCAAGGTTCAGAAGGGATATTTTTCTCCAATTAAGAAAGACTGTCATGGAACATTTCATCGCTTGGAAAAGAAGAAAGAAGATCCACCCCAAAAGAAAGAAAATTGACAAGCTTTCTGATGTTCGAGAAAATACTCTTTTGAAGGTATGCTATTATTTTTTACAGATCTTGCTTTCAAAATCATTTATTTCATCTTCGATCATTTTTAACGCCAAGCATGTTTTAAATTCTATTTCAAGGTTCAGAAGGGATATTTTTCTCCAATTAAGAAAGACTGTCATGGAACATTTCATCGCTTGGAAAAGAAGAAAGAAGATCCACCCCAAAAGAAAGAAAATTGACAAGCTTTCTGATGTTCGAGAAAATACTCTTTTGAAGGTATGCTATTATTTTTTACAGATCTTGCTTTCAAAATCATTTATTTCATCTTCGATCATTTTTAACGCCAAGCATGTTTTAAATTCTATTTCAAGGTTCAGAAGGGATATTTTTCTCCAATTAAGAAAGACTGTCATGGAACATTTCATCGCTTGGAAAAGAAGAAAGAAGATCCACCCCAAAAGAAAGAAAATTGACAAGCTTTCTGATGTTCGAGAAAATACTCTTTTGAAGGTATGCTATTATTTTTTACAGATCTTGCTTTCAAAATCATTTATTTCATCTTCGATCATTTTTAACGCCAAGCATGTTTTAAATTCTATTTCAAGGTTCAGAAGGGATATTTTTCTCCAATTAAGAAAGACTGTCATGGAACATTTCATCGCTTGGAAAAGAAGAAAGAAGATCCACCCCAAAAGAAAGAAAATTGACAAGCTTTCTGATGTTCGAGAAAATACTCTTTTGAAGGTATGCTATTATTTTTTACAGATCTTGCTTTCAAAATCATTTATTTCATCTTCGATCATTTTTAACGCCAAGCATGTTTTAAATTCTATTTCAAGGTTCAGAAGGGATATTTTTCTCCAATTAAGAAAGACTGTCATGGAACATTTCATCGCTTGGAAAAGAAGAAAGAAGATCCACCCCAAAAGAAAGAAAATTGACAAGCTTTCTGATGTTCGAGAAAATACTCTTTTGAAGGTATGCTATTATTTTTTACAGATCTTGCTTTCAAAATCATTTATTTCATCTTCGATCATTTTTAACGCCAAGCATGTTTTAAATTCTATTTCAAGGTTCAGAAGGGATATTTTTCTCCAATTAAGAAAGACTGTCATGGAACATTTCATCGCTTGGAAAAGAAGAAAGAAGATCCACCCCAAAAGAAAGAAAATTGACAAGCTTTCTGATGTTCGAGAAAATACTCTTTTGAAGGTATGCTATTATTTTTTACAGATCTTGCTTTCAAAATCATTTATTTCATCTTCGATCATTTTTAACGCCAAGCATGTTTTAAATTCTATTTCAAGGTTCAGAAGGGATATTTTTCTCCAATTAAGAAAGACTGTCATGGAACATTTCATCGCTTGGAAAAGAAGAAAGAAGATCCACCCCAAAAGAAAGAAAATTGACAAGCTTTCTGATGTTCGAGAAAATACTCTTTTGAAGGTATGCTATTATTTTTTACAGATCTTGCTTTCAAAATCATTTATTTCATCTTCGATCATTTTTAACGCCAAGCATGTTTTAAATTCTATTTCAAGGTTCAGAAGGGATATTTTTCTCCAATTAAGAAAGACTGTCATGGAACATTTCATCGCTTGGAAAAGAAGAAAGAAGATCCACCCCAAAAGAAAGAAAATTGACAAGCTTTCTGATGTTCGAGAAAATACTCTTTTGAAGGTATGCTATTATTTTTTACAGATCTTGCTTTCAAAATCATTTATTTCATCTTCGATCATTTTTAACGCCAAGCATGTTTTAAATTCTATTTCAAGGTTCAGAAGGGATATTTTTCTCCAATTAAGAAAGACTGTCATGGAACATTTCATCGCTTGGAAAAGAAGAAAGAAGATCCACCCCAAAAGAAAGAAAATTGACAAGCTTTCTGATGTTCGAGAAAATACTCTTTTGAAGGTATGCTATTATTTTTTACAGATCTTGCTTTCAAAATCATTTATTTCATCTTCGATCATTTTTAACGCCAAGCATGTTTTAAATTCTATTTCAAGGTTCAGAAGGGATATTTTTCTCCAATTAAGAAAGACTGTCATGGAACATTTCATCGCTTGGAAAAGAAGAAAGAAGATCCACCCCAAAAGAAAGAAAATTGACAAGCTTTCTGATGTTCGAGAAAATACTCTTTTGAAGGTATGCTATTATTTTTTACAGATCTTGCTTTCAAAATCATTTATTTCATCTTCGATCATTTTTAACGCCAAGCATGTTTTAAATTCTATTTCAAGGCTCAGAAGGGATATTTTTCTCCAATTAAGAAAGACTGTCATGGAACATTTCATCGCTTGGAAAAGAAGAAAGAAGATCCACCCCAAAAGAAAGAAAATTGACAAGCTTTCTGATGTTCGAGAAAATACTCTTTTGAAGGTATGCTATTATTTTTTACAGATCTTGCTTTCAAAATCATTTATTTCATCTTCGATCATTTTTAACGCCAAGCATGTTTTAAATTCTATTTCAAGGTTCAGAAGGGATATTTTTCTCCAATTAAGAAAGACTGTCATGGAACATTTCATCGCTTGGAAAAGAAGAAAGAAGATCCACCCCAAAAGAAAGAAAATTGACAAGCTTTCTGATGTTCGAGAAAATACTCTTTTGAAGGTATGCTATTATTTTTTACAGATCTTGCTTTCAAAATCATTTATTTCATCTTCGATCATTTTTAACGCCAAGCATGTTTTAAATTCTATTTCAAGGCTCAGAAGGGATATTTTTCTCCAATTAAGAAAGACTGTCATGGAACATTTCATCGCTTGGAAAAGAAGAAAGAAGATCCACCCCAAAAGAAAGAAAATTGACAAGCTTTCTGATGTTCGAGAAAATACTCTTTTGAAGGTATGCTATTATTTTTTACAGATCTTGCTTTCAAAATCATTTATTTCATCTTCGATCATTTTTAACGCCAAGCATGTTTTAAATTCTATTTCAAGGTTCAGAAGGGATATTTTTCTCCAATTAAGAAAGACTGTCATGGAACATTTCATCGCTTGGAAAAGAAGAAAGAAGATCCACCCCAAAAGAAAGAAAATTGACAAGCTTTCTGATGTTCGAGAAAATACTCTTTTGAAGGTATGCTATTATTTTTTACAGATCTTGCTTTCAAAATCATTTATTTCATCTTCGATCATTTTTAACGCCAAGCATGTTTTAAATTCTATTTCAAGGCTCAGAAGGGATATTTTTCTCCAATTAAGAAAGACTGTCATGGAACATTTCATCGCTTGGAAAAGAAGAAAGAAGATCCACCCCAAAAGAAAGAAAATTGACAAGCTTTCTGATGTTCGAGAAAATACTCTTTTGAAGGTATGCTATTATTTTTTACAGATCTTGCTTTCAAAATCATTTATTTCATCTTCGATCATTTTTAACGCCAAGCATGTTTTAAATTCTATTTCAAGGTTCAGAAGGGATATTTTTCTCCAATTAAGAAAGACTGTCATGGAACATTTCATCGCTTGGAAAAGAAGAAAGAAGATCCACCCCAAAAGAAAGAAAATTGACAAGCTTTCTGATGTTCGAGAAAATACTCTTTTGAAGGTATGCTATTATTTTTTACAGATCTTGCTTTCAAAATCATTTATTTCATCTTCGATCATTTTTAACGCCAAGCATGTTTTAAATTCTATTTCAAGGCTCAGAAGGGATATTTTTCTCCAATTAAGAAAGACTGTCATGGAACATTTCATCGCTTGGAAAAGAAGAAAGAAGATCCACCCCAAAAGAAAGAAAATTGACAAGCTTTCTGATGTTCGAGAAAATACTCTTTTGAAGGTATGCTATTATTTTTTACAGATCTTGCTTTCAAAATCATTTATTTCATCTTCGATCATTTTTAACGCCAAGCATGTTTTAAATTCTATTTCAAGGTTCAGAAGGGATATTTTTCTCCAATTAAGAAAGACTGTCATGGAACATTTCATCGCTTGGAAAAGAAGAAAGAAGATCCACCCCAAAAGAAAGAAAATTGACAAGCTTTCTGATGTTCGAGAAAATACTCTTTTGAAGGTATGCTATTATTTTTTACAGATCTTGCTTTCAAAATCATTTATTTCATCTTCGATCATTTTTAACGCCAAGCATGTTTTAAATTCTATTTCAAGGCTCAGAAGGGATATTTTTCTCCAATTAAGAAAGACTGTCATGGAACATTTCATCGCTTGGAAAAGAAGAAAGAAGATCCACCCCAAAAGAAAGAAAATTGACAAGCTTTCTGATGTTCGAGAAAATACTCTTTTGAAGGTATGCTATTATTTTTTACAGATCTTGCTTTCAAAATCATTTATTTCATCTTCGATCATTTTTAACGCCAAGCATGTTTTAAATTCTATTTCAAGGCTCAGAAGGGATATTTTTCTCCAATTAAGAAAGACTGTCATGGAACATTTCATCGCTTGGAAAAGAAGAAAGAAGATCCACCCCAAAAGAAAGAAAATTGACAAGCTTTCTGATGTTCGAGAAAATACTCTTTTGAAGGTATGCTATTATTTTTTACAGATCTTGCTTTCAAAATCATTTATTTCATCTTCGATCATTTTTAACGCCAAGCATGTTTTAAATTCTATTTCAAGGTTCAGAAGGGATATTTTTCTCCAATTAAGAAAGACTGTCATGGAACATTTCATCGCTTGGAAAAGAAGAAAGAAGATCCACCCCAAAAGAAAGAAAATTGACAAGCTTTCTGATGTTCGAGAAAATACTCTTTTGAAGGTATGCTATTATTTTTTACAGATCTTGCTTTCAAAATCATTTATTTCATCTTCGATCATTTTTAACGCCAAGCATGTTTTAAATTCTATTTCAAGGTTCAGAAGGGATATTTTTCTCCAATTAAGAAAGACTGTCATGGAACATTTCATCGCTTGGAAAAGAAGAAAGAAGATCCACCCCAAAAGAAAGAAAATTGACAAGCTTTCTGATGTTCGAGAAAATACTCTTTTGAAGGTATGCTATTATTTTTTACAGATCTTGCTTTCAAAATCATTTATTTCATCTTCGATCATTTTTAACGCCAAGCATGTTTTAAATTCTATTTCAAGGTTCAGAAGGGATATTTTTCTCCAATTAAGAAAGACTGTCATGGAACATTTCATCGCTTGGAAAAGAAGAAAGAAGATCCACCCCAAAAGAAAGAAAATTGACAAGCTTTCTGATGTTCGAGAAAATACTCTTTTGAAGGTATGCTATTATTTTTTACAGATCTTGCTTTCAAAATCATTTATTTCATCTTCGATCATTTTTAACGCCAAGCATGTTTTAAATTCTATTTCAAGGTTCAGAAGGGATATTTTTCTCCAATTAAGAAAGACTGTCATGGAACATTTCATCGCTTGGAAAAGAAGAAAGAAGATCCACCCCAAAAGAAAGAAAATTGACAAGCTTTCTGATGTTCGAGAAAATACTCTTTTGAAGGTATGCTATTATTTTTTACAGATCTTGCTTTCAAAATCATTTATTTCATCTTCGATCATTTTTAACGCCAAGCATGTTTTAAATTCTATTTCAAGGTTCAGAAGGGATATTTTTCTCCAATTAAGAAAGACTGTCATGGAACATTTCATCGCTTGGAAAAGAAGAAAGAAGATCCACCCCAAAAGAAAGAAAATTGACAAGCTTTCTGATGTTCGAGAAAATACTCTTTTGAAGGTATGCTATTATTTTTTACAGATCTTGCTTTCAAAATCATTTATTTCATCTTCGATCATTTTTAACGCCAAGCATGTTTTAAATTCTATTTCAAGGTTCAGAAGGGATATTTTTCTCCAATTAAGAAAGACTGTCATGGAACATTTCATCGCTTGGAAAAGAAGAAAGAAGATCCACCCCAAAAGAAAGAAAATTGACAAGCTTTCTGATGTTCGAGAAAATACTCTTTTGAAGGTATGCTATTATTTTTTACAGATCTTGCTTTCAAAATCATTTATTTCATCTTCGATCATTTTTAACGCCAAGCATGTTTTAAATTCTATTTCAAGGCTCAGAAGGGATATTTTTCTCCAATTAAGAAAGACTGTCATGGAACATTTCATCGCTTGGAAAAGAAGAAAGAAGATCCACCCCAAAAGAAAGAAAATTGACAAGCTTTCTGATGTTCGAGAAAATACTCTTTTGAAGGTATGCTATTATTTTTTACAGATCTTGCTTTCAAAATCATTTATTTCATCTTCGATCATTTTTAACGCCAAGCATGTTTTAAATTCTATTTCAAGGTTCAGAAGGGATATTTTTCTCCAATTAAGAAAGACTGTCATGGAACATTTCATCGCTTGGAAAAGAAGAAAGAAGATCCACCCCAAAAGAAAGAAAATTGACAAGCTTTCTGATGTTCGAGAAAATACTCTTTTGAAGGTATGCTATTATTTTTTACAGATCTTGCTTTCAAAATCATTTATTTCATCTTCGATCATTTTTAACGCCAAGCATGTTTTAAATTCTATTTCAAGGTTCAGAAGGGATATTTTTCTCCAATTAAGAAAGACTGTCATGGAACATTTCATCGCTTGGAAAAGAAGAAAGAAGATCCACCCCAAAAGAAAGAAAATTGACAAGCTTTCTGATGTTCGAGAAAATACTCTTTTGAAGGTATGCTATTATTTTTTACAGATCTTGCTTTCAAAATCATTTATTTCATCTTCGATCATTTTTAACGCCAAGCATGTTTTAAATTCTATTTCAAGGTTCAGAAGGGATATTTTTCTCCAATTAAGAAAGACTGTCATGGAACATTTCATCGCTTGGAAAAGAAGAAAGAAGATCCACCCCAAAAGAAAGAAAATTGACAAGCTTTCTGATGTTCGAGAAAATACTCTTTTGAAGGTATGCTATTATTTTTTACAGATCTTGCTTTCAAAATCATTTATTTCATCTTCGATCATTTTTAACGCCAAGCATGTTTTAAATTCTATTTCAAGGTTCAGAAGGGATATTTTTCTCCAATTAAGAAAGACTGTCATGGAACATTTCATCGCTTGGAAAAGAAGAAAGAAGATCCACCCCAAAAGAAAGAAAATTGACAAGCTTTCTGATGTTCGAGAAAATACTCTTTTGAAGGTATGCTATTATTTTTTACAGATCTTGCTTTCAAAATCATTTATTTCATCTTCGATCATTTTTAACGCCAAGCATGTTTTAAATTCTATTTCAAGGTTCAGAAGGGATATTTTTCTCCAATTAAGAAAGACTGTCATGGAACATTTCATCGCTTGGAAAAGAAGAAAGAAGATCCACCCCAAAAGAAAGAAAATTGACAAGCTTTCTGATGTTCGAGAAAATACTCTTTTGAAGGTATGCTATTATTTTTTACAGATCTTGCTTTCAAAATCATTTATTTCATCTTCGATCATTTTTAACGCCAAGCATGTTTTAAATTCTATTTCAAGGCTCAGAAGGGATATTTTTCTCCAATTAAGAAAGACTGTCATGGAACATTTCATCGCTTGGAAAAGAAGAAAGAAGATCCACCCCAAAAGAAAGAAAATTGACAAGCTTTCTGATGTTCGAGAAAATACTCTTTTGAAGGTATGCTATTATTTTTTACAGATCTTGCTTTCAAAATCATTTATTTCATCTTCGATCATTTTTAACGCCAAGCATGTTTTAAATTCTATTTCAAGGTTCAGAAGGGATATTTTTCTCCAATTAAGAAAGACTGTCATGGAACATTTCATCGCTTGGAAAAGAAGAAAGAAGATCCACCCCAAAAGAAAGAAAATTGACAAGCTTTCTGATGTTCGAGAAAATACTCTTTTGAAGGTATGCTATTATTTTTTACAGATCTTGCTTTCAAAATCATTTATTTCATCTTCGATCATTTTTAACGCCAAGCATGTTTTAAATTCTATTTCAAGGTTCAGAAGGGATATTTTTCTCCAATTAAGAAAGACTGTCATGGAACATTTCATCGCTTGGAAAAGAAGAAAGAAGATCCACCCCAAAAGAAAGAAAATTGACAAGCTTTCTGATGTTCGAGAAAATACTCTTTTGAAGGTATGCTATTATTTTTTACAGATCTTGCTTTCAAAATCATTTATTTCATCTTCGATCATTTTTAACGCCAAGCATGTTTTAAATTCTATTTCAAGGTTCAGAAGGGATATTTTTCTCCAATTAAGAAAGACTGTCATGGAACATTTCATCGCTTGGAAAAGAAGAAAGAAGATCCACCCCAAAAGAAAGAAAATTGACAAGCTTTCTGATGTTCGAGAAAATACTCTTTTGAAGGTATGCTATTATTTTTTACAGATCTTGCTTTCAAAATCATTTATTTCATCTTCGATCATTTTTAACGCCAAGCATGTTTTAAATTCTATTTCAAGGCTCAGAAGGGATATTTTTCTCCAATTAAGAAAGACTGTCATGGAACATTTCATCGCTTGGAAAAGAAGAAAGAAGATCCACCCCAAAAGAAAGAAAATTGACAAGCTTTCTGATGTTCGAGAAAATACTCTTTTGAAGGTATGCTATTATTTTTTACAGATCTTGCTTTCAAAATCATTTATTTCATCTTCGATCATTTTTAACGCCAAGCATGTTTTAAATTCTATTTCAAGGTTCAGAAGGGATATTTTTCTCCAATTAAGAAAGACTGTCATGGAACATTTCATCGCTTGGAAAAGAAGAAAGAAGATCCACCCCAAAAGAAAGAAAATTGACAAGCTTTCTGATGTTCGAGAAAATACTCTTTTGAAGGTATGCTATTATTTTTTACAGATCTTGCTTTCAAAATCATTTATTTCATCTTCGATCATTTTTAACGCCAAGCATGTTTTAAATTCTATTTCAAGGTTCAGAAGGGATATTTTTCTCCAATTAAGAAAGACTGTCATGGAACATTTCATCGCTTGGAAAAGAAGAAAGAAGATCCACCCCAAAAGAAAGAAAATTGACAAGCTTTCTGATGTTCGAGAAAATACTCTTTTGAAGGTATGCTATTATTTTTTACAGATCTTGCTTTCAAAATCATTTATTTCATCTTCGATCATTTTTAACGCCAAGCATGTTTTAAATTCTATTTCAAGGTTCAGAAGGGATATTTTTCTCCAATTAAGAAAGACTGTCATGGAACATTTCATCGCTTGGAAAAGAAGAAAGAAGATCCACCCCAAAAGAAAGAAAATTGACAAGCTTTCTGATGTTCGAGAAAATACTCTTTTGAAGGTATGCTATTATTTTTTACAGATCTTGCTTTCAAAATCATTTATTTCATCTTCGATCATTTTTAACGCCAAGCATGTTTTAAATTCTATTTCAAGGTTCAGAAGGGATATTTTTCTCCAATTAAGAAAGACTGTCATGGAACATTTCATCGCTTGGAAAAGAAGAAAGAAGATCCACCCCAAAAGAAAGAAAATTGACAAGCTTTCTGATGTTCGAGAAAATACTCTTTTGAAGGTATGCTATTATTTTTTACAGATCTTGCTTTCAAAATCATTTATTTCATCTTCGATCATTTTTAACGCCAAGCATGTTTTAAATTCTATTTCAAGGTTCAGAAGGGATATTTTTCTCCAATTAAGAAAGACTGTCATGGAACATTTCATCGCTTGGAAAAGAAGAAAGAAGATCCACCCCAAAAGAAAGAAAATTGACAAGCTTTCTGATGTTCGAGAAAATACTCTTTTGAAGGTATGCTATTATTTTTTACAGATCTTGCTTTCAAAATCATTTATTTCATCTTCGATCATTTTTAACGCCAAGCATGTTTTAAATTCTATTTCAAGGCTCAGAAGGGATATTTTTCTCCAATTAAGAAAGATTGTCATGGAACATTTCATCGCTTGGAAAAGAAGAAAGAAGATCCACCCCAAAAGAAAGAAAATTGACAAGCTTTCTGATGTTCGAGAAAATACTCTTTTGAAGGTATGCTATTATTTTTTACAGATCTTGCTTTCAAAATCATTTATTTCATCTTCGATCATTTTTAACGCCAAGCATGTTTTAAATTCTATTTCAAGGTTCAGAAGGGATATTTTTCTCCAATTAAGAAAGACTGTCATGGAACATTTCATCGCTTGGAAAAGAAGAAAGAAGATCCACCCCAAAAGAAAGAAAATTGACAAGCTTTCTGATGTTCGAGAAAATACTCTTTTGAAGGTATGCTATTATTTTTTACAGATCTTGCTTTCAAAATCATTTATTTCATCTTCGATCATTTTTAACGCCAAGCATGTTTTAAATTCTATTTCAAGGTTCAGAAGGGATATTTTTCTCCAATTAAGAAAGACTGTCATGGAACATTTCATCGCTTGGAAAAGAAGAAAGAAGATCCACCCCAAAAGAAAGAAAATTGACAAGCTTTCTGATGTTCGAGAAAATACTCTTTTGAAGGTATGCTATTATTTTTTACAGATCTTGCTTTCAAAATCATTTATTTCATCTTCGATCATTTTTAACGCCAAGCATGTTTTAAATTCTATTTCAAGGCTCAGAAGGGATATTTTTCTCCAATTAAGAAAGATTGTCATGGAACATTTAACCGCTTGGAAAAGAAGAAAGAAAAAAGAAAATCCACCCCAAAAGGAAGAAAATTGACAAGCTTCCTGATGTTGGAGAAAATACTCTTTTGAAGGTATGCTATATTTTTTTACAGATCTTGCTTTCAAAACCATTCATTTCATCTTCGATCATTTTTAACGCCAAGCATGTTTTAATTTCTATTTCAAGGTTCAGAAGGGATATTTTTCTCCAATTAAGAAAGATTGTCATGGAACATTTTATGGTAGGGAAAAGAAGAAAGAAAAAAGAAGATCCTCCCCAAAAGAAAGAAAATTGACAAGCTTTCTGATGTTGGAGAAAATACTCTTTTGAACGTATGCTATTATTTTTTATAGATCTTGGTGTCAAAATCATTTATTGCATCTTCGATCATTTTTATCGCCAAGCATGTTTTAATTTCTATTTCAAGGTTCAGAAGGGATATTTTTCTCCAATTAAGAAAGATTGTCAAGGAACATTTTATGGTTTGGAAAAGAAGAAAGAAAAAAGAAGATCCTCCCCAAAGGAAAGAAAATTCACAAGCTTTCTGTTGTTGGAGAACATACTCTTTAGAATGTATATTAATATTTTTTATAGATCTTGCTTTCAAAATCATTTATTTCATCTTCGAACCCTTTTAACGCCAAGCATGTTTTAATTTCTATTTCAAGGATCAGAAGGGATATTTTTCTCCAATTTAGAAAGATTGTCATGGAACATTTTATCGTTTGGAAAAGAAGAAAGAAAAAAGAAGATCCTCCCCAAAAGAAAGAAAATTGACAAGCTTTCTGATGTTGGAGAAAATACTCTTTTGAAGGTATATTATTATATTTTATAGATTTTGCTTTCAAAATAATTCATTTCATCTTCGATCATTTTTAACGCCAAGCATGTTTTAATTTCTATTTCAAGGTTCAGAAGGGATATTTTTCTCCAATTAAGAAAGATTGTCATGGAACATTTTATGGTTAGGAAAAGAAGAAAGAAAAAAGAACATCCACCCCAAAAGAAAGAAAATTGACAAGCTTTCTGATGTTGGAGAATATGCTCTTTTGAAGGTATGCTATTTTTTTTTATAGATCTTGGTTTCAAAATCATTTATTGCATCTTCGATCATTTTTAACGCCAAGCATGTTTTAATTTCTATTTCAATTTTCAGAAGGGATATTTTTCTCCAATTAAGAAAGATTGTCATAGAACATTTTATCGTTTGGAAAAGAAGAAAGAAAAAAGAAGATCCACCCCAAAGGAAAGAAAATTGACAAGCTTTCAGATGTTGGAGAAAATACTCTTTTGAAGGTATATTATTATTTTTTATAGAATTTGCTTTCAAAATAATTTATTTCATCTTCGATCATTTTTAACGCCAAGCATGTTTTAATTTCTATTTCAAGGCTCAGAAGGGATATTTTTCTCCAATTAAGAAATATTGTCATGGAACATTTTACGGTTGGGAAAAGAAGAAAGAATAAAGAAGATCCACCCCAAAGGAAAGAAAATTGACAAACTTTCAGATGTTGGAGAAAATATTCTTTTGAAGGTATATTATTATTTTTTATAGATCTTTCTTTCAAAATCATTTATTTCATCTTCGATCATTTTTAACGCCAAGCAAGTTTTAATTTCTATTTCAAGGTTCAGAAGGGATATTATTCTCAAATTAAGAAAGATTGTCATGGAACATTTCAACACTTGCAAAAGAAGAAAGAAAAAAGAAGATCCTCCCCAAAAGAAAGAAAATTGACAAGCTTTCTGATGTTGAAGAAAATACCCTTTTGAAGGTATGCTATTATTTTTTATTGAACTTGCTTTCAAAATAATTTATTTCATCTTCGATCATTTTTAACGCTAAGCATGTTTTAATTTTTATTTCAAGGTTCAGAAGGGATATTTTTCTCCAATTAAGAAAGATTGTCATGGAACATTTTATGGTTGGGAAAAGAAGAAAGAATAAAGAAGATCCAACCCAAAGGAAAGAAAATTGACAAACTTTCTGATGTTGGAGAAAATACTTTTTTGAAGGTATATTATTATTTTTTATAGATCTTGCTTTCAAAATCATTTATTGCATCTTCGATCCCTTTTAACGCCAAGCATGTTTTAATTTCTATTTCAAGGTTCAGAAGGGATATTTTTCTCCAATTTAGAAAGATTGTCATGGAACATTTTATCGTTTGGAAAAGAAGAAAGAAAAAAGAAGATCCACCCCAAAGGAAAGAAAATTGACAAGCTTTCTGATGTTGGAGAAAATACTCTTTTGAAGGTATATTATTATTTTTTATAGATTTTGCTTTCAAAATTATTCATTTCATCTTCGATCATTTTTAACGCCAAGCATGTTTTAATTTCTATTTCAAGGTTCAGAAGGGATATTTTTCTTCAATTAAGAAAGATTGTCATGGAACTTTTTATGGTTGGGAAAAGAAGAAAGAAAAAAGAACATCCACCCCAAAAGAAAGAAAATTGACAAGCTTTCTGATGTTGGAGAAAATGCTCTTTTGAAGGTAAGCTATTTTTTTTATAGATCTTGGTTTCAAAATCATTTATTGCATCTTCGATCATTTTTAACGCCAAGCATGTTTTAATTTCTATTTCAAGGTTCAGAAGGGATATTTTTCTCCAATTAAGAAAGATTGTCATGGAACATTTTATCGTTTGGAAAAGAAGAAAGAAAAAAGAACATCCACCCCGAAAGAAAGAAAATTGACAAGCTTTCTGATGTTGGAGAAAATACTCTTTTGAAGGTATATTATTATTTTTTATTGATCTTGCTTTCAAAATAATGTATTTCATCTTCGATCATTTTTAACGCCAAGCATGTTTTAATTTCTATTTCAAGGCTCAGAAGGAATATTTTTCTCCAATTAAGAAAGATTGTCATGGAACATTTTACCACTTGGAAAAGAAGAAAGAAAAAAGAAAATCCACCCCAAAAGAAAGAAAATTGACAATCTTTCTGATGTTGGAGAAAATATACTTTTGAATGTATATTAATATTTTTTATAGATCTTGCTTTCAAAATTAATTTATTCATCGTCGTTAATTTTTAACGCCAAGCATGTTTTAATTTCTATATCAAGGTTGAGAAGGGATATTTTTCTCCAATTAAGTAAGATTGTCATGGAACATTTTATGGTTGGGAAAAGAAGAAAGAATAAAGAAGATCCACCCCAAAGGAAAGAAAATTGACAAGCTTTCTGATGTTCGAGAAAATACTCTTTTGAAGGTATGCTATTATTTTTTACAGATCTTGCTTTCAAAATCATTTATTTCATCTTCGATCATTTTTAACGCCAAGCATGTTTTAAATTCTATTTCAAGGTTCAGAAGGGATATTTTTCTCCAATTAAGAAAGACTGTCATGGAACATTTCATCGCTTGGAAAAGAAGAAAGAAGATCCACCCCAAAAGAAAGAAAATTGACAAGCTTTCTGATGTTCGAGAAAATACTCTTTTGAAGGTATGCTATTATTTTTTACAGATCTTGCTTTCAAAATCATTTATTTCATCTTCGATCATTTTTAACGCCAAGCATGTTTTAAATTCTATTTCAAGGCTCAGAAGGGATATTTTTCTCCAATTAAGAAAGATTGTCATGGAACATTTCATCGCTTGGAAAAGAAGAAAGAAGATCCACCCCAAAAGAAAGAAAATTGACAAGCTTTCTGATGTTCGAGAAAATACTCTTTTGAAGGTATGCTATTATTTTTTACAGATCTTGCTTTCAAAATCATTTATTTCATCTTCGATCATTTTTAACGCCAAGCATGTTTTAAATTCTATTTCAAGGTTCAGAAGGGATATTTTTCTCCAATTAAGAAAGACTGTCATGGAACATTTCATCGCTTGGAAAAGAAGAAAGAAGATCCACCCCAAAAGAAAGAAAATTGACAAGCTTTCTGATGTTCGAGAAAATACTCTTTTGAAGGTATGCTATTATTTTTTACAGATCTTGCTTTCAAAATCATTTATTTCATCTTCGATCATTTTTAACGCCAAGCATGTTTTAAATTCTATTTCAAGGTTCAGAAGGGATATTTTTCTCCAATTAAGAAAGACTGTCATGGAACATTTCATCGCTTGGAAAAGAAGAAAGAAGATCCACCCCAAAAGAAAGAAAATTGACAAGCTTTCTGATGTTCGAGAAAATACTCTTTTGAAGGTATGCTATTATTTTTTACAGATCTTGCTTTCAAAATCATTTATTTCATCTTCGATCATTTTTAACGCCAAGCATGTTTTAAATTCTATTTCAAGGCTCAGAAGGGATATTTTTCTCCAATTAAGAAAGATTGTCATGGAACATTTAACCGCTTGGAAAAGAAGAAAGAAAAAAGAAAATCCACCCCAAAAGGAAGAAAATTGACAAGCTTCCTGATGTTGGAGAAAATACTCTTTTGAAGGTATGCTATATTTTTTTACAGATCTTGCTTTCAAAACCATTCATTTCATCTTCGATCATTTTTAACGCCAAGCATGTTTTAATTTCTATTTCAAGGTTCAGAAGGGATATTTTTCTCCAATTAAGAAAGATTGTCATGGAACATTTTATGGTAGGGAAAAGAAGAAAGAAAAAAGAAGATCCTCCCCAAAAGAAAGAAAATTGACAAGCTTTCTGATGTTGGAGAAAATACTCTTTTGAACGTATGCTATTATTTTTTATAGATCTTGGTGTCAAAATCATTTATTGCATCTTCGATCATTTTTATCGCCAAGCATGTTTTAATTTCTATTTCAAGGTTCAGAAGGGATATTTTTCTCCAATTAAGAAAGATTGTCAAGGAACATTTTATGGTTTGGAAAAGAAGAAAGAAAAAAGAAGATCCTCCCCAAAGGAAAGAAAATTCACAAGCTTTCTGTTGTTGGAGAACATACTCTTTAGAATGTATATTAATATTTTTTATAGATCTTGCTTTCAAAATCATTTATTTCATCTTCGAACCCTTTTAACGCCAAGCATGTTTTAATTTCTATTTCAAGGATCAGAAGGGATATTTTTCTCCAATTTAGAAAGATTGTCATGGAACATTTTATCGTTTGGAAAAGAAGAAAGAAAAAAGAAGATCCTCCCCAAAAGAAAGAAAATTGACAAGCTTTCTGATGTTGGAGAAAATACTCTTTTGAAGGTATATTATTATATTTTATAGATTTTGCTTTCAAAATAATTCATTTCATCTTCGATCATTTTTAACGCCAAGCATGTTTTAATTTCTATTTCAAGGTTCAGAAGGGATATTTTTCTCCAATTAAGAAAGATTGTCATGGAACATTTTATGGTTAGGAAAAGAAGAAAGAAAAAAGAACATCCACCCCAAAAGAAAGAAAATTGACAAGCTTTCTGATGTTGGAGAATATGCTCTTTTGAAGGTATGCTATTTTTTTTTATAGATCTTGGTTTCAAAATCATTTATTGCATCTTCGATCATTTTTAACGCCAAGCATGTTTTAATTTCTATTTCAATTTTCAGAAGGGATATTTTTCTCCAATTAAGAAAGATTGTCATAGAACATTTTATCGTTTGGAAAAGAAGAAAGAAAAAAGAAGATCCACCCCAAAGGAAAGAAAATTGACAAGCTTTCAGATGTTGGAGAAAATACTCTTTTGAAGGTATATTATTATTTTTTATAGAATTTGCTTTCAAAATAATTTATTTCATCTTCGATCATTTTTAACGCCAAGCATGTTTTAATTTCTATTTCAAGGCTCAGAAGGGATATTTTTCTCCAATTAAGAAATATTGTCATGGAACATTTTACGGTTGGGAAAAGAAGAAAGAATAAAGAAGATCCACCCCAAAGGAAAGAAAATTGACAAACTTTCAGATGTTGGAGAAAATATTCTTTTGAAGGTATATTATTATTTTTTATAGATCTTTCTTTCAAAATCATTTATTTCATCTTCGATCATTTTTAACGCCAAGCAAGTTTTAATTTCTATTTCAAGGTTCAGAAGGGATATTATTCTCAAATTAAGAAAGATTGTCATGGAACATTTCAACACTTGCAAAAGAAGAAAGAAAAAAGAAGATCCTCCCCAAAAGAAAGAAAATTGACAAGCTTTCTGATGTTGAAGAAAATACCCTTTTGAAGGTATGCTATTATTTTTTATTGAACTTGCTTTCAAAATAATTTATTTCATCTTCGATCATTTTTAACGCTAAGCATGTTTTAATTTTTATTTCAAGGTTCAGAAGGGATATTTTTCTCCAATTAAGAAAGATTGTCATGGAACATTTTATGGTTGGGAAAAGAAGAAAGAATAAAGAAGATCCAACCCAAAGGAAAGAAAATTGACAAACTTTCTGATGTTGGAGAAAATACTTTTTTGAAGGTATATTATTATTTTTTATAGATCTTGCTTTCAAAATCATTTATTGCATCTTCGATCCCTTTTAACGCCAAGCATGTTTTAATTTCTATTTCAAGGTTCAGAAGGGATATTTTTCTCCAATTTAGAAAGATTGTCATGGAACATTTTATCGTTTGGAAAAGAAGAAAGAAAAAAGAAGATCCACCCCAAAGGAAAGAAAATTGACAAGCTTTCTGATGTTGGAGAAAATACTCTTTTGAAGGTATATTATTATTTTTTATAGATTTTGCTTTCAAAATTATTCATTTCATCTTCGATCATTTTTAACGCCAAGCATGTTTTAATTTCTATTTCAAGGTTCAGAAGGGATATTTTTCTTCAATTAAGAAAGATTGTCATGGAACTTTTTATGGTTGGGAAAAGAAGAAAGAAAAAAGAACATCCACCCCAAAAGAAAGAAAATTGACAAGCTTTCTGATGTTGGAGAAAATGCTCTTTTGAAGGTAAGCTATTTTTTTTATAGATCTTGGTTTCAAAATCATTTATTGCATCTTCGATCATTTTTAACGCCAAGCATGTTTTAATTTCTATTTCAAGGTTCAGAAGGGATATTTTTCTCCAATTAAGAAAGATTGTCATGGAACATTTTATCGTTTGGAAAAGAAGAAAGAAAAAAGAACATCCACCCCGAAAGAAAGAAAATTGACAAGCTTTCTGATGTTGGAGAAAATACTCTTTTGAAGGTATATTATTATTTTTTATTGATCTTGCTTTCAAAATAATGTATTTCATCTTCGATCATTTTTAACGCCAAGCATGTTTTAATTTCTATTTCAAGGCTCAGAAGGAATATTTTTCTCCAATTAAGAAAGATTGTCATGGAACATTTTACCACTTGGAAAAGAAGAAAGAAAAAAGAAAATCCACCCCAAAAGAAAGAAAATTGACAATCTTTCTGATGTTGGAGAAAATATACTTTTGAATGTATATTAATATTTTTTATAGATCTTGCTTTCAAAATTAATTTATTCATCGTCGTTAATTTTTAACGCCAAGCATGTTTTAATTTCTATATCAAGGTTGAGAAGGGATATTTTTCTCCAATTAAGTAAGATTGTCATGGAACATTTTATGGTTGGGAAAAGAAGAAAGAATAAAGAAGATCCACCCCAAAGGAAAGAAAATTGACAAGCTTTTTGATGTTGGAGAAAATACTCTTTTGAAGGTATATTATTATTTTTTATAGATCTTTCTTTCAAAATCATTTATTTCATCTTCGATCATTTTTAACGCCAAGCATGTTTTAATTTCTATTTCATGCTTCAGAAGGAATATTATTCTCAAATCAAGAAAGATTGTCAAGGAACATTTTATGGTTTGGAAAAGAGGAAAGAAAAAAGAAGAACCACCCCTAAGGAAAGAAAATTTACAAGCTTTTTGATGCTGGAGAACATACTCTTTTGAAGGTATATTATTATTTTTTATAGATCTTGCTTTCAAAATAATCTATTTCATCTTCGATCAATTTTAACGCCAAGCATGTTTTAATTTCTATCTCCAATGAAGCAAGATTGTCTTGGAAGACTTTATCGTTCGGAAGACATGAAAGGAGAGAAAAGATCCACAATAAAGGAAAGAAAAACGACAAGCTTTCTCATGTTGGAGAGATAACCCTTTTGAAGATATATTAATAATTTTTCATACATCTTGCTCTCAAACAGATTTATTTCATCTTAGATCGTGTTTAACGCAATGCATGTTTCATTCTCTTTTTCAAGGTTCAGAAGGGAAACATTTCTCCAATGAAGCAAGATTGTCTTGGAAGACTTTATCGTTCGGAAGACATGAAAGGAGAGAAAAGATCCACAATAAAGGAAAGAAAAACGACAAGCTTTCTCATGTTGGAGAGATAACGCTTTTGAAGATATATTAATAAATTTTCATACATCTTGCTCTCAAACAGAGTTATTTCATCTTAGATCGTGTTTAACGCAATGCATGTTTCATTCTCTTTTTCAAGGTTCAGAAGGGAAACATTTCTCCAATGAAGCAAGATTGTCTTGGAAGACTTTATCGTTCGGAAGACATGAAAGGAGAGAAAAGATCCACAATAAAGGAAAGAAAAACGACAAGCTTTCTCATGTTGGAGAGATAACGCTTTTGAAGATATATTAATAAATTTTCATACATCTTGCTCTCAAACAGAGTTATTTCATCTTAGATCGTGTTTAACGCAATGCATGTTTCATTCTCTTTTTCAAGGTTCAGAAGGGAAACATTTCTCCAATGAAGCAAGATTGTCTTGGAAGACTTTATCGTTCGGAAGACATGAAAGGAGAGAAAAGATCCACAATAAAGGAAAGAAAAACGACAAGCTTTCTCATGTTGGAGAGATAACGCTTTTGAAGATATATTAATAAATTTTCATACATCTTGCTCTCAAACAGAGTTATTTCATCTTAGATCGTGTTTAACGCAATGCATGTTTCATTCTCTTTTTCAAGGTTCAGAAGGGAAACATTTCTCCAATGAAGCAAGATTGTCTTGGAAGACTTTATCGTTCGGAAGACATGAAAGGAGAGAAAAGATCCACAATAAAGGAAAGAAAAACGACAAGCTTTCTCATGTTGGAGAGATAACGCTTTTGAAGATATATTAATAAATTTTCATACATCTTGCTCTCAAACAGAGTTATTTCATCTTAGATCGTGTTTAACGCAATGCATGTTTCATTCTCTTTTTCAAGGTTCAGAAGGGAAACATTTCTCCAATGAAGCAAGATTGTCTTGGAAGACTTTATCGTTCGGAAGACATGAAAGGAGAGAAAAGATCCACAATAAAGGAAAGAAAAACGACAAGCTTTCTCATGTTGGAGAGATAACGCTTTTGAAGATATATTAATAAATTTTCATACATCTTGCTCTCAAACAGAGTTATTTCATCTTAGATCGTGTTTAACGCAATGCATGTTTCATTCTCTTTTTCAAGGTTCAGAAGGGAAACATTTCTCCAATGAAGCAAGATTGTCTTGGAAGACTTTATCGTTCGGAAGACATGAAAGGAGAGAAAAGATCCACAATAAAGGAAAGAAAAACGACAAGCTTTCTCATGTTGGAGAGATAACGCTTTTGAAGATATATTAATAAATTTTCATACATCTTGCTCTCAAACAGAGTTATTTCATCTTAGATCGTGTTTAACGCAATGCATGTTTCATTCTCTTTTTCAAGGTTCAGAAGGGAAACATTTCTCCAATGAAGCAAGATTGTCTTGGAAGACTTTATCGTTCGGAAGACATGAAAGGAGAGAAAAGATCCACAATAAAGGAAAGAAAAAGGACAAGCTTTCTCATGTTTGAGAGATAACCCTTTTGAAGGTATATTAATAATTTTTCATACATCTTGCTCTCAAACAGAGTAATTTCTTCTTAGATCGAGTTTACGCAATGATGTCTTATTCTCTTTTTCTAGGTTCAGAAGGGAAACATTTCTCTAATGAAGAAAGATTGTCTTGTAAGATTTTATCGTTCGGAAGACATGAAAGGAGAAAGAAGATCCACAATAAAGGAAAGAAAAACGACAAGCTTTCTCATATTGGAGAGATAACCCTTTTGAAGATATATTAATAATTTTTTATACATCTTGCTCTCAAATAGTGTTATTTCATTTTATATCGTGTTTAACGCAATGCATGTTTCATTCTCTTTTTCAAGGTTCAGAAGGGAAACATTTCTCCTATGAAGAAAGATTGTCTTGGAAGATTTTATGGTTCGGAGGACATGAAAGGAGAGAAAAGATCCTCAATAAAGGAAAGAAAAACGACAAGCTTTCTCATGTTGGAGAGATACAGCGCTAAGGAGAATAGAAGGGCTGGTTCACTCCTTTGAAGTAGCTCTCGCCGCGCCAATCCTCCTATTTTCTCTAGTGACGTCACTTTGGCGCAAAGCTCGCAGTTTTACTTCAAGAACGGAGCGTCCGGCCTTACTAGCTCTTACTAATATTGGAGTATTTCTTTTTGCGATATATTCTAAGACATTTGTTATTTTCTATAATGACTTTCCTCAGTTTTTGCAGTGAATTTACAGGAATTTAAAACTATTATCAAAATGCCAGTTTGAGCGATTGCAACTTGAAAAATTTTGATAGAAAAACGAAAGGAAAGAATATAATTTTCCGCGTGTTCTCTAAAGTAAATGAACAACTATGTAAAGAATGGATTCCGAAATGACACAGTTAATATAAAACAGCAATACGTATATTCTGTCGTTAAGAACTTTTATAAAAATTCATTATCTAAATAGAAACCGCCTCGTTACTTCAAAAAGAAAGGCAGGTGAAAAAAATTAAAAAATGGATAAAGTTAAAGAAAATTAAAATGTAAATAAAAAGTATAAATAAAATATATAAGTATATAGTTGGAATTCTCCTAATTTCATGACATATTTTTTAATGTAGTTATTCTAAATATTTATGAGTTTTTTTATAAATTACATTCTCTTAAATTTAAATATCTATAAATTATATCGTCGTAAATTTAAGTATCTATAAGCAATTGTAACGTTTCTAACGTCATTATGAACCTAAATTATTATTTTGTTTCAGTAATTAGCGTTTAAGGTTGATGTTTCCTAATGATTAAGTATGAGCAAATTGTTATTAACGGCATATTTTAAAATCAGGGATTCTAAATTTAACTCAACTTATTGTTATAAAAGAATATGAAGATAAAAAAAGTGTCGATATATGCCTTCATTTTTCTTAATAATTAAGGTTAAAACTGAACTTTTCAAAATAGTGTATTTATAGTGTCAACTAGTAAAACATTTTGATAAGTTTAAAATGGTATTTTTTTTAATACAATGGCCAAGAAAGTTTTTTTGAACTATGTTTATGAACGGAAATTATGTGTTAATTACGTAAAGTTTGAAAGCTAAATACCAGAAAAAGTCTAACTTATTTTCGCAATGAGAAAGATGCAAAGTTATCATAATATCTTTGCTTGCGATCTCCGAGATCTGTGGACACAGTGACGTCATGAGGAGGGAAATCGTAGCTTCAGCTCTAGGAGCGGAGTGAACTAGCCCTTCTATTCTCTTTAGCCCTGAGAGAGATAACCCTTTTGAAGGTATATTAATAATTTTTCATACATCTTGCTCTCAAACAGAGTTATTTCACCTTAGTTCGTGTTTAACGCAATGCATGTTTCATTCTCTTTTTCAAGGTTCAGAAGGGAAACATTTCTCCAATGAAGAAAGATTGTCTTGGAAGACTTTATCGTTCGGAAGACATGAAAGGAGAGAGAAGATCAACAATAAAGGAAAGAAACATGACAAGCTTTCTGATGTTGGAGAGATAGCCCTTTTGAAAAAACGACAAGCTTTCTCATGTTGGAGAGATAACCCTTTTGAAGATATATTAATAATTTTTCATACATCTTGCTCTCAAACAGAGTTATTTCATCTTAGATCTTGTTTAACGCAATGCATGTTTCATTCTCTTTTTCAAGGTTCAGAAGGGAAACATTTCTCCAATGAAGCAAGATTGTCTTGGAAGACTTTATCGTTCGGAAGACATGAAAGGAGAGAAAAGATCCACAATAAAGGAAAGAAAAACGACAAGCTTTCTCATGTTGGAGAGATAACCCTTTTGAAGATATATTAATAATTTTTCATACATCTTACTCTCAAACAGAGTTATTTCATCTTAGATCTTGTTTAACGCAATGCATGTTTCATTCTCTTTTTCAAGGTTCAGAAGGGAAACATTTCTCCAATGAAGCAAGATTGTCTTGGAAGACTTTATCGTTCGGAAGACATGAAAGGAGAGAAAAGATCCACAATAAAGGAAAGAAAAACGACAAGCTTTCTCATGTTGGAGAGATAACCCTTTTGAAGGTATATTAATAATTTTTTATACATCTTGCTCTCAAACAAAGTTATTTCATCTTAGATCGTGTTTAACGCAATGCATGTTTCATTCTCTTTTTCAAGGTTCAGAAGGGAAACATTTCTCCAATGAAGAAAGATTGTCTTGGAAGATTTTATCTTTCGGAAGACATGAAACGAGAGAGAAGATCCACAATAAAGGAAAGAAAAACGACAAGCTTTCTCATGTTGGAGAGATACAGCGCTAAGGAGAATAGAAGGGCTGGTTCACTCCTTTGAAGTAGCTCTCGCCGCGCCAATCCTCCTATTTTCTCTAGTGACGTCACTTTGGCGCAAAGCTCGCAGTTTTACTTCAAGAACGGAGCGTCCGGCCTTACTAGCTCTTACTAATATTGGAGTATTTCTTTTTGCGATATATTCTAAGACATTTGTTATTTTCTATAATGACTTTCCTCAGTTTTTGCAGTGAATTTACAAGAATTTAAAACTATTATCAAAATGCCAGTTTGAGCGATTGCAACTTGAAAAATTTTGATAGAAAAACGAAAGGAAAGAATATAATTTTCCGCGTGTTCTCTAAAGTAAATGAACAACTATGTAAAGAATGGATTCCGAAATGACACAGTTAATATAAAACAGCAATACGTATATTCTGTCGTTAAGAACTTTTATAAAAATTCATTATCTAAATAGAAACCGCCTCGTTACTTCAAAAAGAAAGGCAGGTGAAAAAAATTAAAAAATGGATAAAGTTAAAGAAAATTAAAATGTAAATAAAAAGTATAAATAAAATATATAAGTATATAGTTGGAATTCTCCTAATTTCATGACATATTTTTTAATGTAGTTATTCTAAATATTTATGAGTTTTTTTATAAATTACATTCTCTTAAATTTAAATATCTATAAATTATATCGTCGTAAATTTAAGTATCTATAAGCAATTGTAACGTTTCTAACGTCATTATGAACCTAAATTATTATTTTGTTTCAGTAATTAGCGTTTAAGGTTGATGTTTCCTAATGATTAAGTATGAGCAAATTGTTATTAACGGCATATTTTAAAATCAGGGATTCTAAATTTAACTCAACTTATTGTTATAAAAGAATATGAAGATAAAAAAAGTGTCGATATATGCCTTCATTTTTCTTAATAATTAAGGTTAAAACTGAACTTTTCAAAATAGTGTATTTATAGTGTCAACTAGTAAAACATTTTGATAAGTTTAAAATGGTATTTTTTTTAATACAATGGCCAAGAAAGTTTTTTTGAACTATGTTTATGAACGGAAATTATGTGTTAATTACGTAAAGTTTGAAAGCTAAATACCAGAAAAAGTCTAACTTATTTTCGCAATGAGAAAGATGCAAAGTTATCATAATATCTTTGCTTGCGATCTCCGAGATCTGTGGACACAGTGACGTCATGAGGAGGGAAATCGTAGCTTCAGCTCTAGGAGCGGAGTGAACTAGCCCTTCTATTCTCTTTAGCCCTGAGAGAGATAACCCTTTTGAAGGTATATTAATAATTTTTCATACATCTTGCTCTCAAACAGAGTTATTTCACCTTAGTTCGTGTTTAACGCAATGCATGTTTCATTCTCTTTTTCAAGGTTCAGAAGGGAAACATTTCTCCAATGAAGAAAGATTGTCTTGGAAGACTTTATCGTTCGGAAGACATGAAAGGAGAGAGAAGATCAACAATAAAGGAAAGAAACATGACAAGCTTTCTGATGTTGGAGAGATAGCCCTTTTGAAAAAACGACAAGCTTTCTCATGTTGGAGAGATAACCCTTTTGAAGATATATTAATAATTTTTCATACATCTTGCTCTCAAACAGAGTTATTTCATCTTAGATCTTGTTTAACGCAATGCATGTTTCATTCTCTTTTTCAAGGTTCAGAAGGGAAACATTTCTCCAATGAAGCAAGATTGTCTTGGAAGACTTTATCGTTCGGAAGACATGAAAGGAGAGAAAAGATCCACAATAAAGGAAAGAAAAACGACAAGCTTTCTCATGTTGGAGAGATAACCCTTTTGAAGATATATTAATAATTTTTCATACATCTTACTCTCAAACAGAGTTATTTCATCTTAGATCTTGTTTAACGCAATGCATGTTTCATTCTCTTTTTCAAGGTTCAGAAGGGAAACATTTCTCCAATGAAGAAAGATTGTCTTGGAAGATTTTATCTTTCGGAAGACATGAAACGAGAGAGAAGATCCACAATAAAGGAAAGAAAATGAGACACTTTCTGATGTTGGATGAATAATATATTTTCTGTATTGTAAAATTATTTTTAATTCTTACATTGAATCGTAGTTATTTCTTTTAATTAGATAACGTGTTATTCGAAGCATGGATTTTACTTTATTAAATTGTTTAGAAGGGAGCAATCTCTCAATAAAAAAAGATTGCTATGTAAGATTGAAAGATATTTTTAAAAAGGATAAAAAAAAAACAAGATATCGACCTTATGGGAAAGGAAAATTACAAGATTTATGATGTATTGAATTTTATTTAAAATTCTTTAATAAAATTTATGTACAATTCTTGTAATGAATCTATATTATTCCATTTAACTTTGATAATGTTAATTGCAAAGCAGGCTTGCTGCACAGCTCAGAAGCGAAGCTTTTCTCAAATAATAAAAATATATTGTGTTAAAGGATTTAAGCTTCGTGAAGGAATAAAAAAAGAGGAAAAACACCATTAAGGAATAGAATATATCAAGTTTTCTGATGTTGTTCAGCAATTAATTTTTAAGCTATTATAAAACTTGTTTATAATACTTGCATTCAAATTCAATTATTCCTTTTTACTTTGATCCTATGTAGCGCAAAGCAGGTTTTATCCTTTTTTTCTGGGTTTAGAAAGGAAAATTTTCTTCAATCAAGAAAGATTGTTAAATGGAGAACCATTATAAGAAAACGGAAATTGATAAGCTTTCTGATGTTGGAGAGAATGCCTCATAAGGTATTTTATTTTTAATCGTCATTGAACAGTCGACCCAATTTTTGGGATTTACGACTACCAATGTTTAATTCCGTAGCCTTGTTATTTTATCCCAATCCAGCTAAGTAGTGAGCTCCTTTATCAAGTATTGGGAGAAATCAAGCCTTCGATGAGGTATTTTTGACTGAACTAACCCCCATTTGCGTTAAATGCAGAGGAAGACCAAGAGTACCTCTTACGGTTAACCTGACGGCAAAGGGACTCCAACCCATGATCAGTCTACTACTGAGGATATTTCACGTCAGTACTGTGTTTGGTGCAAGCCGGATGTGGATTGGTATCGACCAGCCATTGCTGGGTTTCGAATTTGGTTCAACTCATTGGAAGGCGAATGCTCTATCACCTGATCCATCGCGGTTCCCAATTAGGTATTATAAAATTTCTTTATAATATTTGCATTTAATTTAAGTTATACTTAATATTTGATCATATTTAACGCAATTCTTTCTCCACTGCAGGGTTCAGATGGGAAGCATTTCTCAAAAAAAATAAATTGTTTTTCAGGATTTAATTTTCCAGAAAGAATAGAAAACGATATGCTTTCTGATGTTGGAGGGAAATCCCCTTTTAGGTATTATAAAATTAATTTATAATACTTGCATTGAATCCAAATTATTTCACTTAACTTTGATCATGTGTAACGCAAAGTATTTTTATCTCTATTTCAAGGTTCAGATAAGAAGAATTTTTTGAAGAAATATTGTCATGAACGATTTTTACGTTTGGAAGGGATAAAAGAATAGAGGAGACGTAATGCATACCAAGTGACTTTCTCTAGTTGTAGAATGTATGTAGCATGTGTCAAGAAGAGAAACATTTCTGCAAAAAAATTGTCTTATTGGATTTAAACTTTAGGAAGGATTGAAAGTAAGGAGGAGATCATCCCTGAAGGAAAGAAAAATCTATTCATGGAATGAAATAAAATTTTAATAAAATTTTAATTTACAATAAATTATGGTTTTTTAAATAAATAACAATGTAGCAAATTTGTAACAGAATTATATGCGATGACGTTGGCGGAACTTTCAGTTCTCAAGGTAAAACTTCGTGTTTTCATAAAACAATTGAATTTAAATATTTTTATTTTTAGTGTGTCTCAGCGTACGTGTTATTTCTCTGTCTGTTATATCAGCAATACTTTTATTTCTAACTCGTGTGTAAAACACTAAATAGGGCAATGTGATAAAGATGAAAAGCTATAAAGATAGAGAGTTAAAATATTATCTCTACATATAAAATTACACCTTGAAGTTTATAAAAATCTTTTTCCTGATATAACATTTTTTCGATTTGTACAGTGAATAAAAAAAATGCGTATATGTTACCGTGAATGAACGAAATGAAGAAAATATCTTGACTTTCACCTTTGAATGGCGGAAATATTTGTTATATTGATATTAATTTATTCGTCGGTATTATTATATTTATTCGATATTTTAATATCTTCTGAGGATAGATTAAGAAAAACATCAGTGTTCGAAATTTCCTACAAATGTTTACCTAACAGTGGCACTTAACTAGACCTTGTATATACACTGGTGGGCAAAATTAAGAGATGGAAGACATTTTCCCAAATATCTCAAAAAATACTGAATATAAATAAATGAAATTTGGCATGGATATAGCTTATTCCATGATAATAAAGTATGCAAAACAAAAATGAAAGTACCATACACTGGCAAGACCTATTGCCAATAATTCCAATGTAGTCTGAGCTAAGGATAAAAGATGACAATAAAAGTTAGGCTTGAACAGTGTGTGTTGCCTCTAGTATGGTGTATGGTCACCCTTGACAGACAGACAGCATGCACAACGAGTATGCATGTTGTTAATAAGGGAGTTAAGGAGGACTTGTGGAAGACCCTCCCATTCTTCCACCAGAGCAATTTTTAACTCCAGAATGGTTCTGGGGAGAGGTTAGCGCATCGCAATAGCTCTCCCAAGAGCATCCCAAGCATGTTCAATAGGATTCAGGTAAGGGGATTTGGCTGGTCAATCCATTCGTTGAATATCCTCGCTTTCCAGATACTCAGCAACCATGAGAGCCCTATGTGGTCGTGCATTGTCGTCCATAAAAATGAATTCAGGGCCAACAGTGCCCCTGAAAAGACGCACATGGGGCTCTTGGACCTCCATCCTGTACCTCTGGGCATTCATGGAACCATTGTCAAACACATGGAGCGGTGCGCGGGTATCTTGCATGTGCGAATGAATGTGCGAAAATGCTTTCCATCTCTTTAATTTTGTCCACCAGTGTATTTCGGATATTTACCAAAGCGACTATGTGATTGTCAACATTCTCCGGTGGAAATCAACAACCACCGATTTCAGTCATTCACCGTAACATATAATAAATAAGTTTTTTCCGAATAATTTTCGCTCTAATGATCGGATTTTCACACTCGATAGAGGGAGCTAGTGTGGAGAATTTTTACAAATTTGCTAAAAACCATATTTAATATAATATTATACTCATGAAGTAATTCGTGAGTATGAAACTATCATCATTTCATTTCACGCATTTTCATTTCTATAACTTGATTTTACATATATAAGTTTGATATGTTTGCATTTAATGTAGTCAAAATTTTATTAAATTAAACTTATTTGTCCAAGACTTAAAATGATATTTGTAAGATTTATTACCACTTTAAATATAAAAATGAAATACTACGGACAATCCTTAGTTCTTTTTTTTATTTTATAACCGTCGTTAAACCGTCGATGTAATTTTTGATTTAAGACTATTTAATTTCAACTCCGTAGCCTTGTAATTTTGACCCAAATCTAGAAGACAAAGGAACTTCTGCATCAAGTAGTGGACGAAATTTCCCTTCGTGGAATACTTTCTGATGGAACTAACTCACATTTGCGTTCAATGAAGACTAAAATCATGGAAACCTCCCATGGTTAGCCTGACGGCGAGGGGACTCTAACCGATGATCTGTCTACCTCTGAGGATCTTTTTACGTCAGCCCTGAGGTCGTTGCAAGCCGGGTGCAAGATTCCTATCTACGAGCCACCTCTGGGATTCGAACCTGGCTCACCTCATTAGAAGACGAACGCTCTATCCCCTGAGCCACCATGCTTCTGCTTCATAGCATTATTCAGATCGGCATTTGTGCTGAAATTTGGGATGTTTATCAGACAGTCGCCAATAGCCAATTGCGCAGCTCTAGTGCGACGTAAAAGAAGTACTTCCCTACAATGTATTCTTTATTAAATAAATACGGTTTAAAATAATTTTCACTACCATTACATTCCCCTATCCTAGCTCCTAGATATCCCCTATCTATGCCAACAATCCCAGTCGCCCTAGGACCAACATCAGATGAAAGAGTGAAGCGCCCGCTAACGCGGCAGGTACTCCATAAATACACCGATCAAGTCAAGCTAGATTTCTGATTGTGCTTATAATTGTTAGCTAAATTTATACGAAACAGCAACATACAATGTCATCGTCTTTTCCATTACTACTAGGAAAACGCTATTTTGAAAAGCGTGAAGGGATGGTTCCTTTTATCAAAAAAAGAAAATAGTGGTAGCAAAAATATTTCATTGTTAAGATTTATATTTCAAAAATAATATAATTCTGGGTTCCATAATTTAATAAAAATATGACTATTTATATTTAGTTCTGAAATGTCAGTGATAGGTAAAAGAAGGAAATATCCATCGCTCTAAACAACATTGTACTAAATCTTTGTTTTTTTATATGGATGTTGTTCATATAGATGTTTTACGCATAGAGACACATTTTTGTTAAGGGGTATCAATCAGTTAACATACATTTTTATTTATAGGAATTAGTAAAATAATTTATTACATCAGTATTTATTACATCACTAATTTTTTTTAATTTTTCCTGATTAATCATGCACCCTGACAATGCATTTATTGCATAAAATTTCTCAATATTTTAATGTATAATATTTCATATAATATTTTAAATAATTATTCGGGCCCGAGTTAAAAACATAGGCGCGTTGCTTAAGGCAACTACCCCCCATTTGCAGGGTCAAAAGTCACTTACCTCTGTCAACGCATCTTTTGATTTGAGTTCGACGTTTTCCAAATTTCCATTTGTTTTGGGCGATTTCGATGTTACCGACATTCCTTTTAAATCATAAAACGCGAATGTCACTTTCTAATGACGTGACAGAATACAGCTGGGAATAAAAAAGAGGAAAAAAAAAATATGATGATTTAACAGAAGACATGATCAGTTCGAACTTGAAAGCGCCACCTGGTGTTCAGACTTGTATGTGATTTGAAAAAGAAACCTGATACTTCTGTCTCAAACTTAAGTGATTGTGGATTTGAGTGCGGGAGTGCGTCAGGGGTCAGGAGGGGGGGGGCACTTGCTACCCCTTAAAAATCCAATAATATAAACATTACATTGATTTTAATTTTCTTTTATTTTAAGTAATTACGATTAATACTTGTTACATGTCATAACAAGATGATTTATTAATTGAGGTCTTTAATTTTTCAACTTAATGATTACAGTAACTTACATTTATCAGCGATTATATTAGATATTTTTCTTAATTGGAAGATATAACATAAAAAACTTGAACACTAAATTAAAAAATTGTAAAACTTTTAAACTCCGGTTTTTCTTTGCCTTTTCGCTCTTAAAACTTATATAAACATAATTTTCCTCAATTTTTAATGATTAAATACTGCTACGAATTCAATTTTTTTCCTTCATAAAATTGTTCGTCTTATTATTTAACTTTAAACATTATTTTCATTTTTAGCGAAATCGTTTGTCTACCCAAAGTAAAAAAGGTTTTCGAAAATACAACAAAAAAAAATATTTATACAAAACTTTAGACTGTTTTGGTTGCAGCATCACTTAGAGAGTTTTAAAACTATTCATTACTCAACGAATGAAAAGTAAAATTAAAATACTCCAATTCTTAATTTTAAATTTTTTACTTTGGAATACTTACTATAGAACATACTATAGACTAGAAGAATAGTATAAAGTTAGAAAGCTGACGAAAATAATAAGACTGTAAGGAAATAAAAATCACAAAGAAGACTAAGACTAATTATGAATAATTAGTCTATAATAAGATTATGAATAATTTAAATCCATGAAATGACTAAGCATTTCTAACATTAAAATTTATTCATTATTTCAGTTTTTAGAATTAGTAGAAATTTCTGCTTAAATATATTTCTGACATACGTTAAAAAATATGATAATAAAAAATAAAATTCTAGATCTTTAGTGAAAGCTATGATGAAAGATGAAGCCGACAGAATCTTACAGTCATTGTCACTTAACAATAGAAAATTTTATTCGCAAACTAAGCAGGATTGCAAATCTCCTAGATTGTAATCGAATACACAATAAATCGTTTTGAACTCGCGAGTCAAAATTATAATAGAATATATTATTCATATAGCAATTGAGGGAAACTTGAGGTTTAACCCGTATTTTTTTTCTTTTTTTTTTTACTTGTAAGCAGTGTTGAAAACCTTGAAAAATTTTTTAAAAAAAGATGACGAATAGAACTTTAAAGTTATATGAAAAGTGAAGAAGGAAATTTCAAAGGGTTTAATTTCGCTAAACTTTCGATATTAAGTTATACGATTTTAACATCCTATTACATATACCTCTAATGTGCATGTATAATGTTAAAAAGCCGATAATATTTTAGCGTTTGTAACAAATAACAGAAATATCAAGTGATTGAGTATTTTAAAAATCAATGAGATTTTTTTTTCTCTTTGGCAGCAAAAAACTAAATAATCAAGCGAGTGAGCAGTCATAAGCATAAAAGAACAGCAAAGCAGTCATAAGCATATAAATGATATTCTAGTAGACGTAGCTGTACATGCTGATACGCATCGGCAATCGAGTTGCCATAATAAATTTAAGAAATTTTTCAATTTCTTTGTAAGAAATTAAACAAATGCAGAACAATTTTCCTTTTCTTTTTAGAATTTTATCAATGACAGAAAAGACTAAAAAATATAAATACTTGAATATTATATGAAAAGAGGGTTTACTGCATATTTTTCTGCTTTAAAAGACTAACTTTTTGTATCAATAATACCATATGGTCATCATTATTAATAATTATATATATATATATATATATATATATATATATATATATATATATATATATATATATATAAATGAAATAATAAGTTCAAAATGAAGATAAAACAAAGGAAAATTACAGACATATGAAAAAGGGGGGGGGGGAAATAATAATGAGAAAAAAAATAACAAACAACTGTTTAAAAAAAAATAGGATGATATTTTTTTAAAAAACCGGAAAATAAAAGATATAATCTTTTCATCAGCCCACACGATTATATCTGCAAAAAAGAGTGCTTTTTGATATTGTATCAATATAGCTAAAGCAAAATATATTAATACAATAGTGTAAAGAGCACTCAAAAAAAAATTTTTACAAACTTTTCAACAAATAAAATAGAACACAATAAGTAAAAATAACACGTAAAAACAGAAAATAAAATCAAATAAGATAAAATAAAAAGAAAAAACAGTATAAGACAAAATCTATGAAGCGAGTAGCAAAATCAGATGTACTTACATGAACGGGAAATTTTTCAAGAATGATTTAAAAATATTTTCGCAACAAGATTGCCAGATTACAAAATATGAAAACAAAAGCGCAAATTGAGTGTAACTAGAGGAATTTAAAGTGCCGTTCTTACTGTATTGCTGAAGTGATTTGTTATGCTGTGCATTGATTTGTTAGTTACCAAGGATGGGCCCGAAATAGATGTGAGCAAGGTAATATTATACTGGATAATTTAAAAAGTTGACCATAAATAATTTTAGAAAATAAATATTTATTTAAGAAAAAATATAAAATGGAAAAGAGAAACATAAATTGCCTGTTTTGCAAATAATTTTATCCACGAATTTGACCGAAATGGAAAAATTAATAAAGAAATTTTTAGTAAATAATTTTACCCACGGATTTCCCGAAATGGATTTGCACATGGAAAAATTATAAAAATTAACAAAAAAAATTTTTTTCGTAGATAATTTTAGCCACGGATTGGCCCGGAATGGATTTACACATGGGAAAATTATATAAATTAACAAAGGAATTTTTTTTTTCTTTTTTTAGTAAAAGAATTTTTTAGTAAATTATTTTGACCACAGATTTGCCCGAAATGGATTTGCACATGGCAAAACTATACAAATTAACAAAGAAATTATTTAAGTAAATATATCCACAAAAATATACGATTAATTCAATGATTTTATATAAAATTTTATTACTTTAGTTGGGTATCCATTACTTTTTATCAAATTTTGAAGAGTTTATCGATTTGTGTTTTGGATAAATGAATATTACTACATGTTCTTTTAATTCTGTTCATCTCATTAAAAGTGGTATTTAAATAGATGCTAGTAGAAACATTAGATAATTATTAAAAAGACAAAAATTAATCAGAATTTCTCAATGATCAAAATCGCAACAAAGGATATTTTTAAAGTCATGGTAATAATTCAAAAGGACATCTTTTAGTTTAGAAAGGGGAATGCGATTGAAAAGATCCTGGAAATCAAAAGTCGCAATAGAATTAATTTTATTATGTTTAATGAAATCTAAAATCGGTTGATTATTAGTGATAATCCAAGAGAAACCTTCCCTAGAAGTATTGTTAATAATTTTATTTAAGTAGTTAGAGAAAATGGTGTCAGGTTTAGTTAGATAAGTATTAGATCCACATGTGATAGTTCTAAATTTTACAGGAATTTTATGAAATTTAGGACTGATAATTAAGTAAGGAAATTGTACATTGCTAATTTTAATTTTTAATCTGTTATTAAAAGATAACATTTTTTTAATGACAATATTATTATTAAAATTACTAAGTTTAAAATTTTTACTATTTTTTAATTCCGCATTTAAAAGTTCAGCATAGAATTTTTTACAGAATATAGCATAATTATAGTTAGCTTTGTCTATGGAAGTAATTACAAAATTTTTTTGAATTTGCTTAATTGATTGAACAATATTAGAAAAATTTGTTGGATTGTTACTCTTAGTTAAATTATCCTTATTATTGAAAACAAAGTTTTTAAAGTAATAATAAACACCCCATTTCCATTCTGTTAGCATTCCTAAAGGTAAAGAGAATCTATTTGATATCTTTAAACAAAAACTATTGAGATCATTAAGAAAGTGTTTTAGAATTTTATTGATTGATATATGGTAAATGGGTCTAAATTTTGTGCCTTTTATCATTAAATTCCTAAGTTCCAAGTTTTCTATAATATTTAAATTACCAGTAATAATATGTTTATGATGTTTAGCAACAAAATCAAAATATTTCTCTTCCTCACAGTGACATTCATAATCGGATATATTAATACTCTAATTTTTACACTACTAATTCTAACACTCTAATTCTAACACTACTAATTTCTGCTTATATATCATTATAATTAAATATAGTTCTACCAAGAGATTTATTATATTTAAAACTTTTAATTATGTTAAAATATTTTAATGGAAATAAATCTTTAAAATTTATGTGTGCATGTATATATATATATATATAGATAGATAGATAGATAGATAGATAGATAGATAGATAGATAGATAGAGACTGAGAGGAGTTAAAACCTAAGAAAGAAAACCATTTCATTATAGTTTGTTTACGGGTAAACAGAAATATCCATGACTTCCAAATAGAAATATCCATGACTCACGAGTTATTACATATATATTGGACTGAATATATTTTATTATGCATTTATATATTTTGTCCCAGGGAAAGTTAATGTTGATAAGTAGTTTATAATTAAGAATCAATCGTTAGAGCTTATTCACGAAAACTGAAAATAAATTATGCAGGTTTGCTACCCATTTGTTTTCTTTTTCGTCTTACTTTCAGTCATAATGCAAACCTGCCAATTCCTCCGGCTTTTTCCGAAGATTTTTATCAAATAATTAAAGCGTTACCCATAATGTGACTACCAATTTAAATATATTGTTCTAAATTTTCTCACGTAATACATTTTGTACTTAACTGTTATGTCTTTTCAGTTTATATTGCCTTTATACTATAATTATTCCTCCTTTTATCATTGCCCTATTTTTATTATCAGGCTTCCAGTTATGTCATAAAAGGTGTCTTATGACATATTTATCTGAAAGAAATAATTTAATACTACTGAGATAAAAAAAAATTTGATACTCCTTAAACTACAGCTGATAAAAGCACACAACAAATGGTGAAATATTATGACTGGTGACATTTATGATTGAAATCTACCGAGCGGGAATATGTTTACTTACATTGAATTATTTATTTTTCCAATCTTTAAATTTGTCATAAAAATATTAAACGATTCAAAAAGTACTGTGCAGCACTATACAAATTTATTTTGCTTAGCACAATATCTTAATGAAGGTATTTTATCAATTAAAAACCTACATACAATAAACTTATTTAAATTTGAGTTAAGTTGAACAGAAATTTTGTCATGTAATCGAATAAACAACGAGGGCGACAACAAATTCAAATTTGAGATTTTTATTTAGTTGCTATTTTTGAATGGTAATCTACATCAGGGGTTTCCAAATTACATGAGGCAAAGGGCTGCTATAACAAACACCAGTCAAATGGCGGACCGCAACTTCATCAAAATTTTATATAGAACTCTTTTATGTTTGAAGGAACATTAAATATTACTGTCAGATTTTTATCAAAGTTTTTTTTTAATATTAAAAAGCAAAATAACAAGCATTACAAATAATGCTTGTTATTTTGAATCTTCTCTTAGTCAGAAACTTAGTGAGAAGATTTTTTTTCTCCTTTAAATTTAATTCTGTGATAAATTACCATTTTTTTCGGCTTATTAGGAATTCTTGCAAGAACAAAAAAAAAATTCTCGAGCATATGAAATAAAATTTTTTTTCCCGTTCATATTCAATTCAAGGAATTTAGATAAAACATGATATTCATTCCCTCTTTTATGCGTTTTAAAATTTTAAAACGTAAATAATTTCGTTTAAAATGAGTGGTTTCAGTAAGTTAAATGAGAGAATTTCTTCGAGAAAATTTCTGTTGAGCGCATGCTAAATTATATTCACAAAACACAAACAAAACAAAAAAAAAGAAAGAAGAAAGAGCAACATACACGATTATTTTTGTATTTGAATAAATATTTTCTTGGATGCAAAACCTGAGAAATTAATTTTTTTGCACTATTGGTATGTCAAATTTCACAGAAACGAAGAAATTAGGCTTCTTTAAACAAATGAAAAGTATTTTTCCGTACAGATTTTTTATGAAAATTGCCGAAAAAAAACAACAATATATTTTAGTTCTCGGGCAGCCAGTTGGTAACCACTGATCTGCATTACGTAAAAAATTTTGATAATGTATTATTTTAACAATTTTCCACGATGCTCTCTTAAAATTTATAATATTAGCCATATCATATTTCTCAGAAAAGTGACGTCTATTGAAATTCAAAATTGAAAGAAAGTAAAATTAACAATTTTTTCTATCATATATTTTCAGTTTGCTATTGAATGTAAATGCTGCTTCTCATTTCTGGAATATTTTTAGTTTAACAATACATTGAAAAAGAATTCCGAACTTGTTTTATGCAAATCAATAAACGGTAATAAATTTGGCGCCAATCTATTTAGAAGAGCATATAGTTAAAAATACATTTCAATGCGTTTCGCGAAATAATCATCAAAACCGATAAATTAGTTTTCGACAGATTCTGCTTCAAAAAGTCACTTTCCTACACTTTCACCAAAGACAAACCTCTCTCAAATAGCAAAGAATTCAATTTTAGCTCGCGAACCACAGTTTACCGTCTACTGGGATAAATTAATATCCTTTCGTGCCTTATCGAATCTGAATCTTCAATTATGGCTATTTTATAATATTTTAGGTTTTTGATATAAGTTACTTCTTTCACTGTATTATATATTGTACGGTAAAAAATTTATATTATTTTACAAGTTTCAAAACCAAAAAAAGTATTTCAGTTCGTTTAATATTTAATGAGGTCACGTTATGGTGGCATTATTTTTCTTTGAATTTCCAGAGATTTTACATCGATGTAATAAAGAGCGTAATACAATGGTAGAAAGGGGCAAAATAAGCACAGTTGCCAACTTCTGCGCTCTTTGCAAAACATTTAATAGAATGGAAGACTATAATTAACTAAACCTTTCAGAATTATTTATAATTTTGCCAGCATTTTTGAAAGCCTCACCGCGAATAAGCATGAATGAAGTGGTCTTTCAGATGATATTTTGAAACATTTACATGTAGTGGTGTGCAAAAAGAATCTAATTTATGTAACAAAGAATCGTAAATTAAAACTTAAATTCAGCTACTACTTCAAGAAAAATTTCCAAAAAGCGTAGAAAGTTGTCAGGTCTGCATGCACAGGCCTGCCATCTGCTTCGCTTTTTTCAAAATATTTTATACAGTGGCCGACGATTATAAACTATAGCTCTCAGAACTTTATGGTTATTTTCCAAAATTTCAAAAGCCTCAGCATGAAATAAATTAGAACAGAATGGCTAATCTTATACGAGCTTTTGAATAATTCATATGTTGCAGAGTAGAAAACAGCGACAAATCAAATTTACTTAACAAATAATCATACATTAAATCCGCGGGCTCCAACTATTACAGATTTTCTGTTGCATCAGAAAATATTTTTTCTAGTGGAAGCAAAGGCAGTGTATTTATATTTTATTCAATTAGATCTAAAAAATTTAATCCACTACTAAACACAAATAATTTAAACAGGTACATATAACATTATGTAGACGAATGCTTAGCTTCCTAAGTTCTATATAATATTTTTGAAAAATCTGTTCTGTTTTTTTCAAATAATTCAGATTTAATTCACTACAACTGAAAAAAAAGTAATTCGCAACAGCTTCAAATTGTTGGAATATCCAATTAACACATAAACTCTTCTACCACTAGAAAAAAATTTCTCCCAAAGTATACAAAGTTGGCATTCCTGCATGCTTTTTATCAAATTCTGCAGTGTATCCTCGATCAGTCTATCAGCAGGGATGCCAACTGCTCCGCTTTCAGGAATATTTTTAATAAAGTGGTATCAAATTATACAGTAAAATTCGTTAAAGGATAGTTACGCTTACTTTTTAATGGAGTAACCAGTATATGAATGTTTTTATGTTGCATTTTATATGATACTTATAATTTTTGATGTGTAGTGGTGACAAAATTACTTAAAATGCAAAATACTGAACTGAAAGTAAATTAAATTTCATTACCACTAGAAAATACTATTTCACAAAGCGGAGCAAGTTGGCATCCCTGTATCAGTAATGATTTTGAAAACCAACAGTCAGTCATAGTTTAGAGCAAGATGGAAACAATAGCACCCTTTTTTACTGATATAATCCTGTGGGCTGATGAAAAGATTATATCTTTTATTTTCCGGATTTTTTTTTAAACATTTTATCCTTCTTTTTTCATAGTTTGTTATATTTTTTTATTATTTTTCCTTTCCCCCTTTTTTTCATTTGTCTGTAATTTTCCTTTTATATTCATTTTGAACTTATCTTATGAGTTCTGTTTACTTGCAGCTTATGCGCAATAAATAAAACTTATTGTTTTTCTTAATTTTCTTCGTGTTTTTCTGTATTTATTTATTTTGCTGTCTATATATATATATATATATATATATATATATATATATATATATATATATATATATATATATATATATATATATATATATATATATATATATATATATATATATATATATATATATATATATATATCTATATATATCTATATCTATCTATATATATATATATATATATATATATATATATATATATATATATATATATATATATATATATATATATATATATATATATATATATATATATATATATATATATATATATATATATATATATATCTATATCTATCTATATATATATATATATATATATATATATATATATATATATATATATATATATATATATATATATATATATATATATATATATATATATATATATATAATTCAGTACAAATGGAAAAATAATAATTCGCAACAGCTTCAAATTGTTGGAATATCAGATTAAAACATAAACTCTTCTACCACTAGAAAAAAAATTCTCCCAAAGTATAGAAAGTTGGCATTCCTGCATGCCTTTTATCAATACATACAGGTTCGATATAAAGCGAAAGCTAAGCGGTTGAGTAAAATCGGTTGAATAGTTTCTGAGAAATTAAATTTTAGGTATCTGACATTTTAGACAATTCAATTTCTCAGAAACTATTCGACCGATTTTACTCAAATTTAGAATTGTGCCATATAAAATTACATTCTTTAAAATGCTACAAAAATTGTGTACCCTACAATTCAAATTTTTTTTTACCATTCTCGATAAAAATAATAAAAAATGATGAATATTAGCGTAAAGTTATTTTTCGCAAGGAAATGTCCTTGGATAAGCCAATTTTATAATTGTGTGCGAAAACTTTTTAATTCAAATTTAAAAGTTCTCGAGATATAGCGAAATACGTGAAAAGTAAAATTAACATTAAGAGATCCAAACTTTGGAGTGCTCTCCTGTCCAAAATTTTGGACCATATTTCCCAAACTGCGGTTAACTATAGTTGTCAGAAATCCAATTCCATCGAAAGAAAGGTATGTTTATTCAGAGAAAATACGCTTTTGTGTCTGATTTCGTAACTTAAAATATTGTCTGTACTTATTAATTAATATATTTGAGGTCATCCCCTAGAACCATTAAGAATGAGTCTTGGAACGTGAAAATCCGATCACTGGATCAAAGCGATTCAGGGTGGTCTGTTTTTTTTTTATGCGCACCGTACACAGTGAGTTATAAGCTAACCTACGATAATTATTACTAAGGGAATACTAAAATCTTCTACTAATCTCATACTAAATACTTCCAGGAATACTAAAATCTGGAATCAAAATTTTTAAAAGATTGATCTAAAAACTAACCACTTAACCCAGCTATTTATTTCAAAACATTTATTTTCTGTTACATTTGAAGGAAAACTCACTCAACTGTCACCAGAGCTGGGTACTGAGTAACCAGAGCAATTCAAAGTCTAACTGCTCATACTCATTACTCATATGTGTTGGTTATCTTAGCATCAGCCCCGCTAGGGGCTCCAACTAATTCATCTGAGTGGAAATAAATAATAAATCGCCGAAACGCAACTGATAGGTGAAAGTTGGGGTTCAGTATCTTTTACTGAGAGAAAATGAAACTGAAGTATTGTGATTGAACAAACAAGTTTAAGAGAGAGAAGAGGTTTTGTGGCAGACTGCCTCGCCTCCCTTCGAGGTATTACCCCCGAGCTTCTCAGGTGCACAGTAGCCACATAGCCTCAGAGAAAAGGAGAAATACATAATAAATGCGCAAAATTATTTACAAGTATTTACAGCTATTTACAAAATTTACGGGACAAAACTCCGTCGGATAGGAAAAAGGCGGTCCCGGGTTATGTTGTCTTTGATGAGCTCAAAATCAAAATTTTTAAAGTAATTGCACGTATGACAAGAGAGTGCATCTCTGAAGAAACTTGCACATAGTGCAGCTATGTGCTCATCTATTTTGTTGATTTTTAACTCTCGTCTTAAAAAGTCTAACTGCTACCTGAATTTTCTGTTTTCAGAATATTAAATTGAAAAAGTAAACTGGTAATTTATCGAACATATTTTTAGAAATGTAACCACTAATTGATTAAGCTTATTAAAGCCTTTAAATTCTAAACATTTAGAAGATTTTTAACCACCACTTATTTTTTTATAAACAAGTATTTTTGATTTTAATTTCTGCAATATAGCACCAAAACCGCATGACTTCTAGAGCTTATATATTACTATCGGATTTCTTAATGGAAGTCTAGTAGAAACTTGTGTCAGCAAAATTAATAAATCGGCTCTAAATTTAATCTTGGCTGAAGTATGTATGCTGAGTGTCTGTCTAACCCAGTGTTGCCACATGTCAATAACCGTTCACCCCCAGATGGTGTTGTAAAATCCCCTAAAATGTTTTTAAAAAACCGCAAAATTTTTAACTGTATGTACAAGTATTAAAAACTAGTACAAAAATTAAATAATGTATAGAAAATGTTGCTTTAGTATTTTATTATCAACAAATTAATCTTTTTTACATTTCAATCGTACATTATCTTTAATTTCTACAAAAATATTTAAGATAATTTTTTCAATACTTTTTGACTCGCATATTTTTTCATAAATATTTTATTATCAACGATATAGTTTTTTTAATATTTTAATTCTTACATTATTCTTAAATTTCTGATAAAATATCCAACATATTTTGTCAATACTTTCTGATTTGTATATGTTTTCGCTGTTAAAAATTTTTAACATTGAAGAAGTTGGTACAAAATTTTGACAATCATTAGAAATTTCATATCGAACACGCGAAATAGTATTAACTGTAGAAATGTTTATTTGCCTTTAACTCAACTTAACAACATTTACAAAATTCTAACTCACTTCTTCCAGTCACTAATGTCAACCACTCTACAAAAAAAAATTTAAGTTTAATTTGAAAAAATGTGCTGATAATTAAATAAAAGGATGAACAATTGTACTATTATTTTGCTTTAAATTGCTTTTCGTGTTCCCAATCTTTCTTGTTCTTTTGTACGTACTTCTTTTTTTATTTGGCATTATTTTTAAATCATGCACTTTAAGAATTTTAAATAATTTGAATTAAAATTCACCAGGTTGATCGAAGTAAGTAATAATTGACAACATTCAACAAAAGGGTTAAGTTCTAAAATTAAAACTTAAATCTTTTTGTTTTAGTTTAACCGGTTAACGCCCAGCGTCATATATTTAGGATAGTTCCTTTTTTCAAAGACATTCATTGTGGTGGGAAATTTTTTTCAGCATTTTCATTTATCTGGGTGAATTAAAAGATTCTCAGATACCACAATGATTTAGTTATTTCTGATTAGATCTAGAATTATAAGTAGCAAGTACTTTTTGATGCAAGGACTTTTTGAATGCCCTAACAGTAGAAAAAGCAATTAATTTCGATAATATATTATACCACTTTTTCCATAAAACCACTTCTTGTATCATTTCAATATATAAAGTCGGGACAAAACGGGTTAATCAGCAAAAGAATAAAAAATAATAAATACTCGCAATTTTTTCTTTTTGTATGGATTTATTTCTGGCTAAACGAATTTTATAATTGTGAATAAAAGTCTTTCAGTTCGCTCAAAACTAATTTCAAATTATAACTTCGGGACGAAACAGGTTAACATATTGATTTTCATTTTACCATCTCACACATTCAGTTATGAAATTTGATATAAGAACGTAACCAAAATGAAACTAGTAAAATTCACAAATAGCCCTAAAACAAACCCCTAAAAACAAATTCCCCTAAATTTAGTGGTAAAACCCCTAATCTGGCAACACTGGGCTAACCACTACGCAATTTCACAAAATATTTTATTGAGTAGTATCAATTAAAACCGACAGCTTTCAAAGTTCTTGAGAATTTTATCTAAATTTTGAAATCCTCAAAAAATGAAACTCTTTAAACGAGAACACTCTTTTTTCTCCGGCAATCGGAGGAGAGTCATAAATCAAAATTGTTTTTTGTTTTATTTTCGAGTAAAGAAATAACGATGAGTTAAGCTTATCCATTCGATGCTTTTAAAAATTACTATTTTCAGTGGATTTAACTGCTACAAAAGTTATTAAAACGAAAAAAATTATAGTATTTCAGAGATGCCAACTGTTCCGGAGTCGCTGAAATAATTAAAAATACTGGTAAATAACTACTAACTAAATTTTGCAAATATTTGACTTATTTTTGCTTGCTTTGTGAAAGGTATTGCATAACATTACTACTTTAAGGTGGGGAATTATATAAGCCTATGAATGATTTAGAAATAGTGGTAGATAAAAATCTACTAAATTAAGTTTATTAAGCTAAGAATCACAAATGCTAAACTACCACTTTAAAATATTCATTTGCTGTCCGGAGCAAGTTGGCATGTCTGGTATTCATCGGAAGCATGGCCAGTTGCCCTTACAATAGAGATTTTTACGAAATTATTATTATCATTAGAGATTTTCACGAAATAATTTTTTCCAATGGAACGGAGCTGGTAAAAAAAAGTTTTTTTCTTAAAACAAAAAAAATTTGGCAAACTTTTGTCGGTACTTAAAAATATAAACAATCTGACATTTTATTTATCTATTTGAATGTATATATATGTGGGAGTTAGTGCAGCATAAGATTGATTGATTGATATGAGTGGAATCTCGGTGTTAAGCGCGAAGCGCTTCTAACCGATTCATCTATACTGTTTTGGCGTTTAGTCCAGAGGTCATATACAGTTCAAAGTTCTAAGTTAGGATCAGATAATAAGTCCATTATGAGGTGAGGCATGAGTTGATTCAGTAGTACATCAGTACAGCATAAGATGAAATAACGACGATAATTTAACATTCAAATTAGGGCTGAAAGCCTATCAAGACGGAAAAGAGCAATAACTGGTAACAAATAAATTTTATATTTAAGCTTTTTTTCGGGAAAAATAAAAATCTATAACTACCGATTGTTATTAAGGGATACAACTTTTGTATTGAATTGCTTCTTCGCTGAGAAAAAATTACTTACAGTGAATTGTTTATTGTTGAGAAAAGACTAACTCCTCCCAAATGTTATCTAATATTGAAATAGTTTTCCGTCTCGCTTTCAGGCCTGATTCAAATATAACATTTAATACAAAGAAAAGGAAATACGTTAAAGTTAGAAGTGACATGGTTGGTGAGAGCTGCCTTCTCGCAGTGGTCGCCAAAATGCATGTGAATAAGAAATTAGATTGTTCTATCGAAGAAGTTCAGAGTTAATTATAAATTCGGGACTTCCCCATCGGGGCTGGCATTGGGAAGTCTATTTCAAAAAATGGATTAAATTAGAACAGCATGGCTATACTTATACCAGCTTTTGAATAATTTTTATGTTGTAGTGTGGAAAATAACGACAAATCACATTTACTTAAATAATAATCATACATTAAATCCAGAGGCTCCAACTATTACGGATTTTCTGTTGCATCAGAAACTATTTTTTCTAGTGCAAGCAAAGGCAATGTATTTATATTTTAATCAACTGGAGCTAAAAAATTTAATCCACTACTAAACACAAATAATTTAAATAGGTACACCTATGGTCATATAGACGAATGCTTTGGTTCCTAAGTTCTATATAATATTTTTGAAAAATATGTCCTGTTTGTTTCAAATAATTCAGCTTTAATTCAGTACAACTGAAAAAAAAGTAATTCGCAACAGCTTCAAATTGTTAGAATATCCAATTAACACATAAACTCTTCTACCACTAGAAAAAAATTTCTCCCAAAATATAGAAAGTTGGCATTGTTGTTGGCATCGATACATACAGGGTCGATATGAAGCGAAAACCAAGCGGTTGAGTAAAATTGGTTGAATAGCGATTGCGAAATCAAATTTTAAGTATCTAACATTTTTGAAATTCAATTTTTTCAAATATATAATTATTATTCGACCGATTTTACTCAAATTTTGGATTTTGTCAAAGTAAATTGGATTCTTTAAAATGGTGCAAAAAATTGTGTACCTTACAATTCAAAATGTTTTGACTATTCTTAATTAAAATAATAAAAATTTATAAATATTTGCTTAAAGTTATTTTTCACAAGAAGTTATCTTAGGATAAGCGAATTTTATAATTGTCTGAAAAAAATTTTTAATGTAATTTTAAAAGTTCTCGAGATATAGCGAAATACGCAAAAAGTAAAATTCACATTAAGGGGTGAAAAAAAATTAACACAAAGTAAAATTAACATTAACTTTGGAGCGTTCTCCTGACTAAACTATTGGGTTCATAAGCTGCGGCTAATTATGATTGTCAGAAATCCAATTCCATCGAAAAGAAAGTATGTTTATTTAGAGAAGTACGCTTTTGTGTCTGATTTCGTAACTTAAATTATCGTCTGTACTTAATTATCGTCCGTAACTTAAATTAGCATATTCGAGGTCAACCCCTCGAGCCGATTGAATCCTAGAACGTGAAAATCTGATCATTAGATCAAAAGTTATTCAGGGTGATCTGATTTTTTTTTTTTTTTTTGCGCATTGTGGTACATAGTAAGTTATAAGCTAACCTACGAAGTAATGATAATTATTACAAGCAATAGTAGCTTTCCAGGAATACTGAAAATCTGGAATCAAAATTTTTAAAAGACTAATCCAATATCAAACACTTAACACTTCGATTTATTTCAAAACAGTTAGTTTCTGTCACATTTGAGGGAGAACTCAGTGAGAGCCCACCATGGCTGGGTACTGAGTAATCAGAGCAATTCCAGATTTAACTTTTATTTGAAAATTCTGTTTTCAGAATATTTAATTTGAAAAAGTAAAATAGTAAGTTATCAAAACATATTTTTAGAAATTTAACAGCTAATTGCTTAGGCTTATAAAAGCCTTTCAAATTTAAAAATTTAGAAGACTTTTATCCACCACTTTTTTATTTATAAAGAAATATTTATTATTTTATATTTAGCCTATATTGACGTAACGTTTAATACTACGTCCTCTTAAACTTTCTATCGATCTTTTCAGTGAAAAGGCTGGTAGATAGTTAATATTGAATAAAGTAAAATTATGTTATAACATGAAAGTGCTCAGCGTCATATTGAAAGGACAGTTTCCTTATTCAAAAACATCTATCGTGGTAGGACAATTGTTTCAATTTTTGTTTTTATCTAGGAAAATTAAAAGTTTCCCTTCCATTCGTGATTAAAGTTTCTATCACTAGATGTATAACTATAAGGTGCAGGGACATTTCGAACTGAAATGGTGACAAATAGTCGATATTAGCCATTTAGTTCAATAACATATTATACCACTTTTTGCACCACTTCAATATAAAAAATCGGTACAAAACGGGTTAACCTGACCCTGGCATATGCTTGAAGCTGATAATTACTGCAGTTTTATGCAAAATATTTTATTGAGTGGTATCAATTAAAATCTAACTCTTTCAGAATTCTTGGGAATTTCGCCTATATTTTGAAATCTTCAGAAAGTGGATCTCTTTAACGAGAACAATCTTTTTCTAGGGCAAATCGGAGGACCCTCAAAAATCAAAACTGTTATTTCTTTATTTTCGCTTAAAAGATTAATGCGGAGTTACGCAGGTCCATTAGATGCTTTTAAAAATTATTATTTTCAGTGGATTGAACTGAAACAAAAATATATAAAACGAAGAAAACCGTGATATTTATCCGAACTAAGAGCAAGACCGATAGTCCGTACAATCTACCATTTGAGGTTTTCGCGAAATATTTTTTCCAATAGTACGGAGCTAGAAAAAAAAATTACTTTCGTTTTTTTTAAAAAATCAGAATTTTGCAATTTTTTTCAGAACTTAAAAACATGAATAGAAATCAGATTTACTTAACAAAATATCTTACATTAAATCCAGAAGCTCCAACTACTACAGATTTTCTGTTGCATCAGAAACTATTTTTTCTAGGGGAAGCAAAGGCAATGTATTTAAATTTTAATCAATTCGATCTAAAAAATTTAATCCACTACTAAACAAAAATAATTTAAGCAGGTATATATAAGATCATGCAGACGAATGCTTACGTTCTTGAAAAATCTGTTCTGTTTGCTTCAAATAATTCAGCTTTAATTCAGTACAACTGGAAAAAAAAAATAATTCGCAACAGCTTTAAATTGTTGGAATATCAGATTAAAACATAATCTCTACTGTCACTAGAAAAAATTTTCTCCCAAAGTATAGATAGCTGACATTCCTGCATGCTTAATCAATACATGCAGGGTTGATGTTAAGCGAAAGTAAGGTTGATATTAAGTAGGGTTGATGTTAAGCGGTTGAGCGAAATCGGTTGAATAGTTCCTGTTAAATCAAATTTTAGGTATCTGACATTTTTGAAATTCAATTCCTCAAAAACTATTCTTCCGCAAATTTTAGATTTTCCCGTATAAAATCGCGTTCTTTAAAATGGTGCAAAAAATTGTGTACCTTGCAATTCAAAAGTTTTTGACCATTCTTAATTAAAATAATAAAAAATATTAAATATTTACTTAAAATGCTTTCGCATGGAATTATCTTTGGATAAACGAATTTTATAATTGAGTGCAAAAATTTTTCGATTCAATTTTAAAAGTTCTCGAGATATAGCGAAATACGAAAAAGATAAAATTAACATTGAGGGATCCAAACTTTGGAGCGCTCTTCTGACTAAACTATTGGGACCATATTTCCTAAACTGCGGCTAATAGTGGGGGGTCAGAAATCCAAATGCATCGAAAAAAGGGTCTGTTTATTCAGAGAAAGTACGCTTTTGTGTCTGATTTCGTAACTTAAAATATCGTCTGTACTTGTTAATTAGCAAATTTGAGGTCACACCCTCGAGCCATTAAGATTGTGTCCTGAACGTGAAAATCCCATCACTAGATCAAAATTATCCAGAGTGGTTCGTTTTTTTTTTTTTTTTTTTTTTTTGCATATATTGTATTCAGTGAAGTAGTAGCATTCCAGGAATACTGAAAATACGGAATGAAATATGACTTTTAAAAGACTTATTGAAAAATAACCACTTAACCCTTCTATTTATTGAAGAAAAACTGAATGAGCGAGAGCTGTCACCAGGACTGGGTACTGAGTAACCAGAACAATTCTACGTCAAACTTCTACCTGAAATTTCTGTTTTCAGAATATTAAATTGAAAAAGTAAACTGGTAATCTATCGAACATATTTTCAGAGATGCCAACTTGCTCCGGACAGAAAATAAATATTTTAAAGTGGTAGTTTATCAATTGTGATTTTTCGTTTAATAAATTTAATTTAGTAGATTTTTATCCACCACTATTTCTAAATAATTCGTTGACTTATATAATTCGCCACCTGTAAGCTTTTTAAGCTTGCTATACCTTTTAAAAAGTAAGCAAAAATAGTCAAATATTTGCAAAATTTACTTTGAAGTTTTTTACCGTTTTTTAAATTAGTTTGGCGTGTCCGGAGCAGTTGCCATCTCTGTATTTTCGGAAATTTAACCACTAATTGGTTAGGTTTATTAAAGCCTTTCAATTCTAAAAATTTAAATTTTTATCCACCACTTTTTTTTAATAAGGAAATATTTATTATTTGATTTTTACTACTGAATTGCTCTGGATCTTTTAAAATACTATCAATTTCCTAAATGGACGATTGGTAGTTGCTGAATGGCTAATCACTACGCAATTTTACAAAATACTTTATTGAGTGGTATCAATTGAAACCTAAAGCTTTCAAATTTCTTGAGAATTTTGCCTAAATTTTGAAATCTTCAAAAAATGAAACTCTTTAACGAAAACACTATTTTTCTGCGGCAATCGGAGGAGCGTCAAAAATCAAAATTGTTTTTTGTCTATTTTCGCTTAAAGAAATAATGAGGAGTTTAGCTTATCCATTCGATGCTTTTAAAAATTACTATTTTCAGTGGATTAAACTGGAACAAAAATAATTAAAACGAATAAAATTATAGTGCTTATCCGAACTTAAGAGGATGACCAATTGTCCATACAATCTATCATTTGATATTTTCGCGAAATAATTCTTTTCAATGGTGCGGAGCTGAAGAAAAGAAGTTTTTTTTTTTAAAAAAAACAGAGAATTTTGAAAACTTTTACCAGAACTTAAAAACATCAACAATCTGGCATTTTATTTATCTATTTGAATATATATATATATATATATATATATATCAGACCTGCCAGCTTTTAATCCCTTCCATTATCATTTTTCCCAGTGGCATTAAAATGGAATTAAAACTTCAATTTTAAGCAAACAAATACGTTGTATTTGAAAAAAATTAAGTTGACAACCATGATAGTAACGCATATTAATATATAAGCTTACTTTTTGTAAGAATATTGGTGATCAAAATCATTTAAAAATTAAATTTATAAAAGAAAAAATAGTATATATTTACTACCACTTTAAATATGAAAATAAAATCTCCCGCAAAATCCGGGAGAGTTGGCACATATGTATATATATATATATATACTATATTGCATGCTTATAAGCAACACATACAGGTTACAGGTTGAGCGAACTTGGTTGAATTGTTCCAGTTAAATCAAATTTTAGGTCTCTGACATTTTTGACAATTACATACCTGCCAACTTTTAATCCCTTCCATTATCATTTTTCCCAGTGGTATTAAAATGGAATTAAAACTTCTATTTTAAGCAAACAAATACATTGTATTTGAGAATACTTAAGTTGACAACCATGATAGTAAGGCATACTAATATATATGCTTAATTTTTGTAAGAATAGTGGCGATCAATATCATTTAAAAATTAAGATTATAAAAGAAAAAATAGTATATAATTACTACCACTTTAAATATGAAAATAAAATCTTCCCGAAAATCCGGAAGAGTTGGCAGGTATGAATTTAATTTCTCAAATCCTATTCTTCCGATTTTACTCAAATTTTAGATTTTCCAGTATAAAATTACATTCTTTAAAATGGTGGAAGCAATTGTTTACCTTACAAAAAAAAATTTACCATTCTTAAACAAAATTCAAAAAAATTATAAATATTTGTTTAAAGTTATTTTTCGCAAGGAATTATCTTTGGATAAACGAATTTTATCATTGTGTACAAAAAATGTCCTGGAACATGAAAATCCAATCACTAGATCAAAGTTATTCAGTGTGGTTCTTTTTCTCTCTTTTTTTTTGCGTATTGTACTTAGTAAGCTATAAGCTAACCTGCAACGTTATGATAATTGGGTATACTATAGCCTACGTCACATATCGTGTTATTCCTACTAAATTTAACCAGTAAACAGCATTTTCTGCGAACCTGATTTCTAGCAGCAAGTAAAAGCATCAAACGAAGTGTCTTCTTATAAGTCGCTACTCGCCAGGTTGGAATTGTATTAGTCTAGTTCCTTTGGAAATAATTTATATTGTTGTTTTACCGAAGTTTATGAATTTAGTAAGCATATTTAAAACTCAGTTTATTAATTAAACTAAAAGGTAAATGTTGTTCCCAGTAAGTGGAAGTAGTTGTGCCTTTTTCATATTATACCCAATTATTGCTAATATGAGCAGCTTTCATGGAATACTAAAAATCTGGAATCAAAATTTTTAAAAGACTAATCATATATCAAATACTTAACCCTTCCATTTATTTCAAAACAGTTATTTTCTGTTGTATTTGGAGAAAAACTCGGTGAGGGAAAACTTAGTCACCAGGGCTGGGTATTTAGTAACAAGAACAATTCTAGGTTTAATTTCAACCTAAAATTTATGTTTTCAGAATATTAAATTGCAAAAGTAAACTGGTTACTTATCGAACAAATTTTTAGAAATGTAACCAATAACTGTTTAGGTTTTTTAAAGCCTTTCAATTTCAAAAATTTAGAATATTTTTATTCACCACTTTTTTTTATTTAAAAAAATTAATTTCTTTTAATTTTGTTTTGTGAATTGTAATGATATTCATCTTATTAGTCTTTCAAATTCTATCGGTCTTCTTGTGAAGGCTAGTAATGAGATATGATTCAAGGAAAGTATTACATTTCTGCTCTGAACTTTAACCTCGCACCGTTATGTACTCAGAGTGGATAACAACAACCCTTCTTAACAAAATATTTTATTGACTTGTATAAATTAAACCCTAAAGCTTTCAAAGTTCTTGAGAATTTTGCCTAAATTTTAAAGAGGAACTCTTTAACGAGAACACTCTTTTTCTCGGGCAATCGAAGGAGAGTCAAAAATCAAAATTGTTATTTCTTTATTTCTGCTTAAAGAATGAGGAGTCAAGCTTATCCATTCTCAGTCTAGTTTTAATATTTATGGTGAAATGGACATTTTTCAGGGATTCCGCGGACCTTTTAAATTTTAAAAAGTGTTCACGAACAAATGTCGGTAATTTAATTTCTGTGTAACCACCACTAAAAAATTTTTTTCAAATAAAGTATATATACGAGAAAATATCTCATATTTCCTCTTAATAACAAACTTGTATATTAAAGTAAGAACTATCTTATAGAATTAACCTTAAGCATTCTACCACTATTAAAATGTTCAAGGAACGCGGAATCCCTGTTTTTATAAAACAAAAAAAAAATAGTTTTTTTTTTTTAACTGACGGATTTTTGCTATAACTTTAAAAATATATGATGAAATTAAACAAAATTGTTAGGCATTAGCTGACGTGTCACATAGGTCACATGTGGAGTATTTGTGATCATCTTCTTGAAGTGCATGTACCCAATTTTAAAATATTCAAATGAAACTTCTTTAGTTTTTCCTTTAACTACCGGGATGCCAACTGCTCCGCTTTCTGCAAAAATTTTAATAAATTGATTGCGAAATAAATAGTAAAACTTGCAGAATAAGGTTAATTATGCCCACTCTTTAACAGGGTCCCAAATGCCATAATGATCATTTCATACGTTTTCTTAGAATTTTTGATAGTGTAGTGGTTTAAAAAATTGCATAACGACAAAAAAAATACTAAATTAAAAATAATTAGAATTTCTTTACCACTAAATAATATCGTTTTACAAAGCTCAGCAAGTTAGCATCTCTGTTTCTGATACGGAAAACATGTTTCGCATTTTTGACATTTACCTTGACAAAAACCTATTTTTCTGCATTGTTGTGGATTACGGAATGTTTATTATAAAATTATGATAAATATTTTACATTTTCTTGTCTAAAAAGAATTTGTATAATTAAGAACCGAGAAAGCATGTTTTTTTTTTTAAATTTAGAAAATATTCTTTTGGCTAGTATAGTGTAAAACAGAGCACATTTGACTACGCCGATTAAAAACAGTTTCAAGTTATTAATTTGATTTTTGCGACTGAAAACGTGTAGCCGGGATAGCCACTGGGCCAAGAGGTCGTGGGTTCGATCTCCGCCGGCCAAAGACTCCCCGCGAAGTAAATGGTGACTGTTACACGTTAAATCTGGCGAGTCACAAAGTCCTCCATGTTCCCATAACAAATCATACCTCTGGGGGCTCTGATCCACGAGTTACTTTGTTTTCTGGATGATTGGTTCAAAATTACGAGGCTACGGAATTGAACATTAGGAGTCGTAGACCCAAAACTGGGTCAGCTGTTCAACGACAGTTATAAAATAAAACTTTAGCTTTTTATTATTACTCATTATTGCCTATCATTACTTACTGACTATTACTTATATTTTATTACTTACATACTATTACAATTAATGCAATTTTCGTTCCATATTACCTTATTATTATCTTATGTTATACTAATTTATGTAATCTAAATTCCTATGTAACCCATCCAATTATCTGAAGATAAACTGTCAATCCAACAATAGCCTTTGCTGAAAGCCGCAACCAAACCAGGCGAAGCTGTAATATCTAGAGATGCCAACTTGCTCCAGACAGCAAATATATATTTTAAAGTGGTAGTTTATCAATTGTGATTCTTGGTTTAATAAATTCAATTCAGTAGATTTTTATCCACCACTATTTCTAAATAAATCGTAGATTTATATAATTCACCACTTTGTTGTATTAATTTGATGCTATAGCTTTAATGAAGCAAGTAAAAATAATCAAATACTAGCAAATTTTACTGTGTTGTTATTTACCGTTATAGTAATTATTTTGGCGCATCCGGAGCAGTTGCATACCTGCCAACTTTTAATCCCTTCCATTATCATTTTTCCCAGTGGTATTAAAAAGGAATTCAAACTTCCAATTTTAAGCAAACAAATACGTTGTATTTGTAAAAACTTAAGTTGACAACCATGAGAGTAACGCATATTAATATATGTGCTTCATTTTTGTAAGAATAGATCAAAATCATTTAAAAATTAAGTTTATAAAAGAAAAAATAGTATATATTTACTACCACTTTAAATATGAAAATAAAATCTTCCGGAAGAGTTGGCAGGTATGCAGTTGGCATCTCTAAATATCCAATATTATAAGACCGGGTATTAGTGTACCCTACCAGAGGAAATAATTATTTGAATAATAGGGGGTACACAATGTGATCCTATAGGTTACAATGTAAGTATAAATATAATAGTATGTTGAATAGCGTTAAAATGGGGGAATTCGAAGGCAATAATCTGTATTTCAATACGGTCCTATATCTCCAATTAATATTAACCTATAATATTCAAATTGGACCACGTGCTATATTATCGAGTACTAGTATACCGAGTACTGTAATTTATTTCTGCTCTTCAATTAATTACTCTTGATTAAAGCCTTATTTCCATATCTCCGCCTAATTATTAATTTTGACTACTGTTTTTATTTAATGATACTAACCTCTTTTCCTTTCTAGCAAGCCTAGACAGTTGAGCTTAAGTGGGTCTGTAGGGTTGGGCACTAGGAGCTCGGGACGGCACACACGGCTTCTGGGTGGCGACTGGTGGTTTCCGTGTCTGATGGGTCTGGGTCATTCGGACCTCTGGAGTGTGATTGATGATTTTCTACGCAGTGGTTGCGAAAAGCTACAAAACCACTTCTCGGGTCAATTGGCCACCTAAGATGACCAAACTTTAGCCCCAAGGAAAATTGAGTTATAAATACTCTGCATTGTCTCGCAAAACTGTTTATACAAGTATTTTAATAATGTCTATGCTTATGTTTAACTCCTGCTAAAAACTCAGAATCCTAAGTTAAATTTCAGATAAGTTACAGAAAATCGGTAAATAAAATTGTACATTAATGCATTCTCGTTGAAATCAAAGTCAATTAGACCTCTTAACCGGTTAACGCCCAGCGTCATATATTTAGGACAGTTCCTTTTTTCAAAGACATTCATTGTGGTGGGAAACTTTTTTCAGGATTTTTCATTTATCTGGGTGAATTAAAAGACTTTCAGATACCACAATGATTTAGTTCTTTCTAATTAGATCTAGAATTATAAGGAGCAAGTACTTTTTGATCTATCAAACACTTTTTCAATGCCCTAACAGTAGAAAAAACAATTAATTTCGATTATATATTATACCGTTCTTTCCATGAAACCACTTTTTGTATCATTTCAATATATAAATTCGGGACAAAACGGGCTAATCTCAATTTTTATTAATTTTCTCAATTTTTAAATTTCGACCCAAAATTTTTATGAAACATATTTTTTATACTTTTTTTCATTATTTTTTATTAGTTTAATGTAAAAATGAGTTGAAGATATTATATTTAGCATTTTAATAATTTTTTAAATTCATGTTTATGAATTACGGCATGTAACAACGATCTCTTTTTCTGCGTTAAAGGTAAAATTTTCCAAACACGACTCACGTCAAAACAATATTTTTTTGATCAACAATATTTGAATAGATCTAAGAAAAACAGTTATTCATAATTGAAATTTCTTTAATTCGCAAAATCAATTATTGATAAATTTATGAAATTTTCTAACTTTTTTGGGAGGTATTTTATATTTTAGTACAAATATCATTCCTACAGTTTTGTAATTGGAATATTGGATTAAAAAAATATAAAAGTTACACCGGTGTTCCATCTGCGTTTACGGGTTAAATTTTTTACCGATAATAAGTCAGTTTATGTCCCTTGCTAAAATCATCGTATTGTTTATTTTTAATTTGTTCGTGACTCATCAATATTGTGAAACCGTAGTTCTATATCATACGCGTATTATGAATATGTAAAAAAGAAATAAATTAAATATTGTGTCACTTTAATTCCAGATAAGACCAAAACAAACCGGTTTATACAAAAACCTCACCTTCCGTTTTAAAACATTTTTTAACAGATTTCATAATTTTATCACGAGCGTAATTTATTTTAATGACATGAAATACAACTGCCGAAATTATTAACATCAAAGAGATAAAATACTCTTTACTGAGGAATTATAAATTAAAACTGTCGCCGTATATCAACCAGATATTAAAATTAGACAATATCGGATGTTACTTTTTTTTACGGTAGCCATTTACAAAGAGCCATCATTTATAGTTCGTTTCTAGTTCACGAAACGTTGAAAACATATGAAGAGTCATCAAGCTTAATCCTTTGATAAAAATAATGAAAACATAATTCGTTTATTAATATAGCTTGCGGTGGAGTTTTACACATTACAGACTTATTTTAAAAATGTCGATAGTATCAGCAATAAGAAAAAGAACTTTATCGAACCAACCAAATATCGATTTTGAAAAATTAACCGAAGATGTGGTTCCAGAATTCACTGTTATACCGGAATTCGATTCCATATCAGTCGAAGTGGCTCATCCCGAGAAAGGGTCAGGTAAGATAATCATTTATAATTAGAGCCCCGGTGATATATCTGGAAATGTTAGCGTTTATTTAAAACATAGTAATGATTATATTTTAAAAAGCATTCCCATGACGTATCATGTTTTACGAATCCTTATACCTGAGCCGTAGCGGCTTAGGGGATAGAGTGTTCGCCTTCCAATGAGGTGAACCGGGTTCCAATTCCAGCGATGGTTGGCCGATACGAATTCTGAACCCAGCTCGCTTCGACCGCAGCGCTGACGCGAAATATTCTCAGCAGTAGACGGATGATGGGTTAGAGTCTTCTTTCCGTCAGGCTAACCGTAGGAGGTTTTCGTGTTTTCCCTCTTCATGTAACGCAAATGCGGGTTAGTTCCATCAAAAATTCCACCACGAAGACAAATTTCACCCAATACTTGATCGAGGAGTTCCCTCGTCATCTGGATTGGGTTCAAAATTACAAGGCCACGGAGTTGAAGATTATCAGTCGTAAACCCTAAATTGGGTCAGCTGTTCACCGACGGTTGTAAAATAAAATAAAAATCCTTACTCCTTGCTTAACCTAATATTCGAAAATTAACGTCAAGGATTATATCGTTATCGATAGTGATAAGTATCGAATACTATAATGTTGTGAATATTATCGGTAACATATACAATTCGTAATGTTCGTAATCGGTAACGCAATAATTCGTAATTATTTTCTGCATAATATCATATATATATATCATCATATATCATCATATGTCATTATGTATATGATCATGTATATCATGATATCATGTATATATATCATATACATAGCATAAATATCGGATACATGGGTATTATTAATAAGGATTGTTTACGAAAATGATAGTATTGCGAGATATATAAATAAAGCTAATTATCAGAAATGATATCCTCGTGAGTGGTAATAAATTATTAGGTAAGGAAAGTATTGACTTAAATAAAAATAATGTAAACTATATGAACGAAAAGATATCAAAATGTATAGTAAAATGTCGATGTTTCGTTTCATATGAACTTTGGAATCATTTTTTTTAAAGATATCTTCTAAATATCCATTTGACAAAGCAGCAGCGTCCTATTAAAAATTATAATCTGACAGCCAATTGCTGAGATCCAAACTTCTTGCGCTTCGCAAAAAAAAAAATATTTTCTAGTGGTAACTAAAGTTTAGTTATTTTTAGTTTAATATTTTTCCTTTGAAGTAATTTTCCCACCACTACATATCAGAAATTCGAAGTATCGTATGAAGTTCAAATTGCAATTAATACCAAACATAGTTATGCTTTTAAAAGTGAGAATAATTTTCCATATTCTACTATTTAATTCTCAAACAATTTTCGAAATCTTTTGTGGTGAATGGAGCGGACCCCATTTTCAGAGATGCCAACTTGCTCCGGACAGCAAATATATATTTTAAAGTGGTAGTTTATCAATTGTGATTCTTCGTTTAATAAATTCAATTTGATAGATTCTTATCCGCCACTATTTCTAAATAATTCGCAAGCTTATATAATTCACCACTTAATAATACTTTAGTTATGCTATAACTTTTAAAATGCGAACAAAAATAGTCAAATATTTGCAAGATTTACGTTGTAGTTATTTACCGTTATTGTAATTATTTTGGCGTGTCCGGAGCAGTTGGCATTTTTGCATTTGATAGTTGAATATTTCTAATTAGTAACCGTAATGGAATATAATCACTTGAATTTTTAACACTTCCTAGTAGTGAAGTATATCACGTTTCATCAAAAACATTTATGGACAAATGTTAATATATTTACTTCTTTTTTATTTTTCTAGAACCTACGGTCACTGGTCTATTCACCGAATTTTTAAAAAGGTTATCTTCTAAAAATATTCATTCAATTATTGTATTTTTTAGAAAAGATATCCGTTATATACATCAATCCAATCACCTAATTGTTTGACTTGTTAATGTCCAAATTTCTTTATCTATCCTTCCCCCGAAATTTTTTAAACACCTATATTTTGTAAATATGCATCCAATCATCAATTCAAGGCTACCAACTACTACGCTAAATATTTTATTGAATTGTAGACAATAAAAAACTAAAGCTTACAGAACTTTAGACAACTTAACCAGTATTTTTAACCTCTTTAATAACCATAAACGAAGTGACTTTTAATATGTACGCTATTAAATTACTTATAAGTAGTGGTGTGAAAAATAAATTTAAATCAAATTTACGAAATACTGAATAATAAATTAAAGCACCACCAGAAGAAATTTTTCCAAAAAGCGTAGAAAGTTGGAGGGTCTGACGATTTGATTTCTTTAAATTAGCCATCTTCAGTAAATATGTATATACAAGTACAGAATTTTTTAGATTAGATATCTTCTAATCGTCCATCCATTTTCTGAGTACTTTAAACACACCATGTACGTAGCTATTAAATTGACGAACAGTTTTGTCATTAGTTTTTAGAATAATTTTAAACTAAGCTTCCTGTTATTCAAAAATACAACTCATATTGAAGCAATTAAAAATAAAATTTAGCAGAAATCTTATTTTTCAGTGTAAGATCATTGTAACGAGTACGACATACTACGGAAAATTCGTTATTACGACAAGTTCCCAAATCATCTTTAAAATATTGACATTAAAGTTTTAAAAAATGTAATGTTTATTATAAACTGAAAATTTCTAGCCTCCCGCTATTGCGAAATTTTTTTATTTTTTTATCTCTCTTTTATGTTTATAAAGTCATGTGTGGGTGACCACCGGTCAAGTTATCTTTCTCCTTACAAAGCAATTTTTTTTAAGAATCTTGCCACACACATTAAAAAAAAACTAGTACATACAACTCTGTTTTTCTCTTCTTGACAAGTTACTATTGAAATCAATATTTAGTGCTATCGTTGACGTTAAAAACTATGGCTCTTCATTTCATTTTTTTCCTTGTTTCTTACAAAATCTCCCCGTTCAGTGCTATCGATTACGTTAAAAACTATGGCTCTTCATTTCATTTTTTTCCTTGCTTCTTACAAAATCTCCCCGTTCAGTGCTATCGATTACGTTAAAAACTATGGCACTTCATTTCATTTTTTTCCTTATTTCTTACAAAATCTCCCCGTTCAGTGCTATCGATTACGTTAAAAACTATGGCACTTCATTTCATTTTTTTCCTTGTTTCTTACAAAATCTCCCCGTTCAGTGCTATCGATTACGTTAAAAACTATGGCTCTTCATTTCATTTTTTTTCTTGCTTCTTACAAAATCTCCCCGTTCAGTGCTATCGATTACGTTAAAAACTATGGCACTTCATTTCATTTTTTTCCTTATTTCTTACAAAATCTCCCCGTTCAGTGCTATCGATTACGTTAAAAACTATGGCACTTCATTTCATTTTTTTCCTTGTTTCTTACAAAATCTCCCCGTTCAGTGCTATCGATTACGTTAAAAACTATGGCTCTTCATTTCATTTTTTTTCTTGCTTCTTACAAAATCTCCCCGTTCTGTGCTATCGATTACGTTAAAAACTATGGCTCTTCATTTCATTTTTTTCCTTGCTTCTTACAAATTCTCCCTGTTCAGTGCTATCGATTACATTAAAAACTATGGCTCTTCATTTCATTTTTTTACTCTCTGCAAAAACTTTCCGTCCAGTCTATATTTTATAAGAAAAAACAGTCTACTTTTTTTAGATATATATTTCAAACCAAAATAATTACTCAATCTGTAAAGGAACGTTTCTTTTAGTTCATATTTTGCTATTTTCAGTGCTGATTTATAATATCTGAATTTGTTCTAGCAACAACCTTCCTAATACGTCAATTCCGTCTGATATTGTGAATGGACATTATAGAAGTATTTTATTGTATTTAATTTTAATCTCAAAGAGTGAAGAAACTGTAGTAGGCTATTATGACACTGCAATAAAACAAAACTTCTCAGTTCTACAGATGTCATATAAAGGTGTCAAAAAATGCTATAACTGAAAAAGTAATAATACTCAAACAAGAAGAGTAAAAATGTACACAAAACTTAAGTATGTACATAAATGTACTTAAACTCCAATAAAAGCCTCAGCCTCGTAAATTTGACAGATCACATAAATTTATATTGTAAAGTTTTTATATTTAAAAGCATCAATTACGAGTTTGTTTGTTTTTCTTGTCTCATCTTAGCTAATATTTTTCTTTTAAATTTCTAATAATTTTCAAACTTCATAATCAAACAGTGGATAGAGCTCTCGTCTTAGATATACCCTGCACGGAATCTTGCCCTATATACCCTACACTGATGTAAGTAAAGTGCAGTATAAGTTGTTCCGGGTATAAGCCACGGGCGCAACCGAACCATTTTCAGCACACTCATCAGTTTTGATGACTCAGAGGAAAGAACACTCACTTCCCAATGAGATAACCCGGGTTCAAGTCCCAGCGATGGTCGATCCGCACCCGGAACACCTCCCGGATTCGCACCGACAATAATGTTAACGAAAACTATCCTCAGTGGTATACGGATCAGGGGTTAGAGTTCCCTTGAGGTCAGGCTAACCTTGAGAGATTTTAATGGTTTTCCTCTCTATGTAGCGCAAATATTGATTAGTTCCATCAAAAAGTTCTCCACAATGGCAAATTTCTCCCAATACTTGTTCCAAGAGTTCCCTCATCTTCTGGATTAGTTTCAAAATTACAAGTCTACGGAGTTGAACATTGGTAGTCGTAAATTTTAAATTGGGATTGCTGTTCAACGATGGGTATTAAATAAAATTAAAATCAAACAAGGAAAATAAATGTTAAAGTAAGAGCATGAGGCTCTTATCGATTTCGTATGGTCTTCGAATCTATTCAATGACTCGATTTAGAATTATTTTGTAACTGTGTATTAACAGCTATTAAAACTAACGAACAAAATATAAACATTCTTGGTCAAACGTTAATCAAAAAGAAATGTTCGATATTAATTGAAATTCGAAAAATTTGGTGTTGCATTTTCTCTGGCTCCCAACAACACTTGAAATAAAGTGTCTATGCATGGTGTTGCCATAGTCATGTAAAGGAACTGAAATCATCGTCAGTGGAAAAGAATTAATTAAATTCAAGCCATGCTGTAACAGACGTATGTAACTCAAATTATTCATACCCCGAATTAAAATAATTTTATTAAATAATAAATATTTAGTGAAATAATAATTTTAATACATTTTAATTTTATAAGTTAATCTATTTTTTTAAATAATAATCTTTATACTTCATGCTCTCAGTGTCTTTCTTTTTCTTTTTTTTTAAGAGTATACTTATTTTCTCAAATCTGTCTACGTATTTTAAGTACTTATTCTTTTTATTCTGATACATCTTTCTATAAGAGCTCGCACTTTTTACTTGTTACTTTTTCAAAAATTGTTCTTTTTAGTCATTACTTATCAAAACTATATTTTTAACTAGTTACTTTTTCCTTAATCTGTATTTATTATTTAATATTTTTCAAAACTGTCCATTCTAATCATTACTTTTTCAAAAATGCGCATTTTATATTTTTACTTTTTCAAAACGATTGTTTTTAACAAAAAGCAGTTACTCTCTCTTTAAGTATTTGTATTTTTACTTACTACTTTTTGAAAGTAACCCGTAACTGTCATGAATACACTTAATTCTGTATTAGATTAGTTTTCAAAGAAGTTTGTATTTGAAGCCCAGCGCTGCGTTCACGCTAGTGAGTTTACTCATACTCATATGTGATGGTTATCTTAGCATCAATCCCGCTAGGGGCTCTAACTAATTCATCTGAATGGAAATAAATCGCCGAAGCGCAACTGAAAGGTGAAAGTTCGTTTAACAGAGGGCGGCTCTTTTTTTTAAAAAAATGAAATAAAAAAAGTGGTACTTCAGAGTTTATATCTCACGCCCCAAGCCTCCACACGTTTTTTTGTAGGTAATCCGATCAGACCACTATGAAGAAAAACCTATTAGTGAAAGAACCATTTAATATAAAATCTATTAAAAATTAGAAAGTGGTAGCATATATATGTCTAAAAAAATTTAATTTATGAATATAATTGATTTGTTTAATTTACTTGTCAACCACTACAGATTCAATTCTCAAATATATATGATAAATTTCTCTCAAGTACTTTTAAAACAGAATTTGGGATCATGCGCACAAGTGGTTCGCTTTTTAAATAATCTGCGCAGACTACTTATAAGAAACCGTGTGGAGGCTTTCTGATGTAGGAGGTGATGCCCAAGCACGGTCTGGAAATGTTTTAAAGTGTTTAGCTAAATTTTGGAGAGAAAAAACACATTGAGGTATTCAGATCTGCTAAAAAGAATTCCCTATCGTTTATCATGTTGTGAAAACTTCATAACTTATTTCATAAAAATAATGCGTCATAACTTTTTAATTTTTCCACATTGGGGATATCTTGCATTTGGTAATGCATTCTGGAACAACGGCTCCAATTTTTTTTTATCCATTGGCGGATCTTGTTTTGAGTTTGATGGTGTGCGCACCGCATTCGGACGTCATCACACTTTTCAACTGTGTTTAAGAGTAATAATAAGCAGTGCGCATGCGTCGTCATTGCATGCGTTGCTATGGCGATAGCTTCTGTTTGAGATAGCTGGGGCCAGAGAGAGCCCATGAATACTTCTTGAGTTGTGAATAAAAGAGAATTTCATCATTTGAACGATATTTTTGTTTTGTTTTTAATGTTTTACTTAAGAATCAGAAATTCTAACCTGCAGTTCAAACTGGATCGTTTTCACTACTAATTTAGGTGAATATCACAAATAAAGAGATTCCCAAACTGATTGACATGGTCCAAAGGATAGAGTTTTTATTTTCCCCAGCAGGCAATCTTTAATGTATTTACATCATAATAATTCAAAGAATTTTTATATTCTTTTTATTATTAGCTTATAATTACTGCCTTGACTGTGATTTTAATAAAAGTATGACTACTGAAAAAGGAAAAATATTTTGTTACGTCTTAAAACACAACACGCAATACGGCGGTGACAGTGGCTCTTAGGATTTTTTAATATAAAAGAAAACTCAATATGCTTTACATGGGTTTTTCAGCAAAATTTTTTTTTCTAATTTTTGTTTCCAATTTTCATTTCAAAATACACTGGAATCAAGCTGTTCCAATTTCTTAACCTTGATATATATATGTCAGGATTTGATGAACTCATGATCTATTAAAGTACTATTTGTTCAAAACTATCATAAAATGAATATTTATGAGTCCTATGTCGCAGCAATACGCTTAAATACTATTTGTTTAACGTGACTAATACAAGATTTTTTTTTACTTAAATAATGGAACAAATCTCGTGTTGTGTTCGCATTTAAAACCGGATTAAAACTAGTTCAGTACATAAAATACCAGTTTTCACGAATTTGGGAACTAAAAAAAAATTTTGTTAAGACAGCTCACTAGAAATATTTGCTAAAAGAACTGCCTATAAACTTGTATGCCTCATTTTTGGACAACTGTTTTGAATGCCAATATCACAAGAAAATTATTTTTGGTTGAAGATAAAAAATTAATAATTATTCATCTTTGCTAGACGTCCTTATTATAAAATTAAATGACCGTCTAGGTTTTCAACCAGCTTTAGTAGTGGTAGAAAAACCAGGAAAAGCATTAAATTTCAAAATAATACGTGACCGTCAACACAATGCTCTTTTGCTTGAGTGTAATTTTCAAAAAAACAGACATGTGTCTTTCTATACAAACATGTATAGAACAAAAATATAGAAGTATTTATCTTCTACGCCTTTTATTGAAAGTAATTCTAGATGTACCTAAGTTTATATATTATTTTTAATTCATTTGAACTTATTTTATATACCACTACATATTAATGATTTAAAAGTGTAGATACAACTCCACATTGTACTGTGCTATCGTGGTAAAGCTTTTAAAATGTTAGCAAAATTACCAAAAATTATGAAAGTTTTGGTTCTTATATGTTTACCATTCTATAAAGTATTTTGCATAAAACATAGTGGTTGACCGGCCCAATTTTCTATTGACAGCAAATGTTTTGGAAGATTTTACATGACAAAAAACTGTTGGCACAATTTAAACACGATTCATAGGACAACTACGATTTCACAACACTCGCATGAAATGTGCTGTCACTGGAGCCGTAATTTTACAGTATTAAGTTGTTGAAAGGTTTCATGAGAGGGTGCTGCAAGACTTTCTGTTGTTTACGTAACGCTCCCTACAAGAGAGCACGTTTAAAAAGGTACAGTGGACTGACCATAAGCGGCGGTTTCCAATCGATCACCGAAGTCTCTGACCTCATCATGACTGGCTGCGATCAGGGAGGGTGTATATGACCACTTTGACCCGACTTTTAAAAGACTGAAGGTGCTCGGTCATCGTTAAATTGTACTACTTTAAAATTTACAACTTCGCGAGCAGGTCGTCTACATACCATAGCGTGGCAGCCATCCAGGATCAAAATTGTGATGGCGTGTCTTCAGATCGTTTTTAGGGATGCTTCCCAAACCGTTGCCAATAGCCCATTACTCCAGTTCTAGTATGACATAAATGAAAAACTACTACTGCTTAAAATGATACGAACAACATAAGACTTTAACCAGACTAACCATATGGTGGATCACCGTACTTTTTACAGATGAGTCGAGATACAGGTTAGATACTAATTTAGGGTGTATCTTTATCTGTAGAGATTATGAGACACGATACCATCCCTTCTTCATGAATGAAAATTATCTTTATCAGGGCTCCCACTACCTTGAAAAATTTTTAAAGTGGTAGCAGACGTGAGATATATCTAGACGTTTTTAACTATCAATAAATATTCAATTTAACACGTTAAATGCCACGCTAATTTTACATGGCTTTCTCCTCGGGCCACACGGTAAATAACTACAAACTAAATTTGCAAATATAGACAGATTTTGCTAGTTTATGAAAGGTTTAGCATGACATATCTTACTTGACTTGATATGTATTGTAGCAGAGTACCTGACCGCTAAGAGGGCATCTCACTCCTTCTTCTGATGAAATGGTATAATGGCTGAGACTTATTGGCTTTGATAAAAAAAATATTCTAGTGTTGACTGTGAAGCCTCTGTGAATTTACAATCACATCTGAGTATGACTTTAAAAGAAAGTGGTAAATTATATATGTCTACAAATTTTTTAAAAATAGTGGTGGATAAAAATCTTCTAAATTGAATTTATTAAGCCAAGAATCACAATAATTAAGTAAATTTTGAATAAATTCTCTGCAATTCCATAAAAGAGAGCAAATTTTATAGTTCTATATCATGTTATACGCTGTCAGCCAGCTGTTTTTTCATGGCCTATGTGAAAGGTCAGTGTCAGCAAGCGGTGGTTAACGCGGCCTAAATGTAATTTCAGTGTCAGCCACCGGTGGTTGACGCGGCCTAAATGTAATTTCAGTGTCAGCCACCGGTGGTTGACGCGGCCTAAATGGAAAGTCCAGTGTCAGCCACCGATGGTGTTAAAGATAATATGCATCGGTGCAACAACTAACTCGGGGACAATTTCATAATTCACAAACGAAAGATAAATTTAAGCATATTTCTGCAGACTTGAAAAATCTTACCTACCATTCATTTATTTTTTGAAGGTCCTATGAACCCTGTTTATAATCGCATATATTCTCACCCAGAAGTCTTAGCTCCTCACAGTATATAAATTGGTAAAGTAACAATTACGATTATGCTTCATTATTTTGTACATGTATTGCACAGGGATGCCAACTGCTGCTGTCTCTATAAAAAAATTAATGTGATGGTTTAAATTACGAATGCGCACAGGCAGACAAAACAAACTTAAACCAAATTTATTAAATGAAGATTCATTTATTCAAACATAAATTTAAAATAAAATTTCCCGCAAAGCGGGAGCAGGTTCATGGTATCACTGCATACACTTAAAAGCTTCCATATATACTTTTCATATATTTATTTAAATCGTTAGTAAAGGCAGCGCCAAAATCATTACAATTCAAAATACATCAAAAATAAAAGTTAAAGCATAAACTTGGTTGCCACTTCATGTGTTCAAGTTAACAAGTATCATAAATAAACCCTTTCGAGCCGACCATGGCTGAAAGTCCTTATATAGCAAGACGGAAAAGAGTAAATACTGGTATGAAAGACATTTCATTCTAGTATTTTTTTCGAGAAAAATAAAATATCTGTAACTATCAATACTTCTTTTATAATTTTAGCATATATATAAAACTGCTAATTTTCTAAGACAAAGAAGATATTGTTGCATATTTTAAAAAAAGAATAAATAAACTCCTCCCAAAAATTAGCTATAACTGAAATGGTTTTACTACCAGTCTTTCCTCTTTTCCGTCTCGCTTTCACCCCTGGAGCCGACTGTCACAAATACGTGACAGCATAAAACGGTATCAATCAGGGTAAAGAGATAAAACTGGTGATCAAAGTAATTCTTTTGCAGTTTATTCGTGGGCGGAGTTATAATTGTTTGATTTATTTAATTCACCATTACTTTGTTCAGAATAAAACTATTTATTTATACTTTGAAATAACATTGATTATATATATGATTAAACTAACAATAATTAAAGAAAAAGAAAAGTAAGTCTGTCAAATTAGCAATGCCTACGTTTAAGCTACCGTTTTTTATTCATTTACATCCTGATTCTGATTTTGTACGAATGCTTTTATGAATCACCCGTCCCCAAGGGGTTAAAGACATCATAGCTATAAAATAGTTATTTCAAGATTATGTAGGGCTGCCAACTTTCATCGCTTTTTGTAAAAATGTATTCTAGTGGTAGCCATGGCTATGTTTTAATGTATTGTTTAAAATTCATTTAAAATTATTTTTCACACCATTAGATACATATAAATGAGTTAAAATTCCATATGCTACGTCATTTTGTTAAAGTTGTTTCGTGGCGAGGCTTTTAAAATGTCTGCAAAATTACCGAAAATTCTGAAAGTTTCGGTTTTTTAAATGTCTACCACTCTATAAAATATTTTGCAAAAAGTGTAGTAGTTTTCAGGCCTGGTTAGAAATTATTAGCGGACTTCTGAGCCTCCCTCCATTTAACCAGAAAATATTTTATGTAAAATGTTTTGCTATTGGAACAAAAATCTAAAGAGCGAAGCTGCCAACCTGGGAATGCTAACTCACCACAATATTTAAAGAGATCGTGAAATAACAAATGTGTTAGTGAATATTTTTAGAATATCGCCAGTACTTGGCTTCAAGTTATGTTTATACGGTCTTTTATACATTTTATTTTTTCAAAATGTAGCAATGGCTAAAATGACCGAAAATGATTTTGAAACAATTTTTTTTTCTTGAAAAAAAGGCTTAATTAAATTCTTGATTTTTACGTTTGTAAGCTGAAACTAAAAACTAAACTCAGTGGTGCGATAGCCCATAGAGAGCAGAGGCCCACTATGCAAATCTCAGTTTTCTTGACCTTGGGACCTTGGGCTCTGGGGTGCCGGTGCAAATGTTCCGATTAGGTGGGCAGCCGAACGCGAAACCCCAGTGTTTAGTTCCCAAGCATGCTTGATACTCATTTATCGACCCACTGAAAGGCTGAGTCAACCTTGCCTGGTCCGTGGATCGAACCATGGATCTGTGGCACTCAGCCTCCGGGCGTCTATGTTTGTAAGCAGAGATCCTAAAATTATAAATTTAAAATTAAGTTTAAAAATTTATAAAATGTTTTTCATACTAAGGAAATTTTTGAGCTTAAAAGCTACACATTTTTCATGTTGCGCTAATTAATTTAATACGTTAATACATTAATTTTTTCTCTGTTACTAATGTGATTAACTGTTTTTTAAACTGAAATCTTAAAAACAGAGTACAAAAATATAATCAAATGGAACTAAATATATTGTTCAATATTGAAGGAAAAAAATATAAATATTCCTAATTAAATCTTGATAAAAATTACAAATTGACACTTATACCTTAACTATTAGTTCAAAATATAACTAACATTATACAAAATTTCAAAGAATTCTACGATAAATTATTTCTTTAATGTATGTGAAGAAATAAGAATTTTTCAAATAAGATATCTAAAAGAAATTTTTTCAAAATCAGAATTCTACAGAAAATGTCATTTAAAATGCAAGAATATTCTGAAATTTCAGATAATTCTGACAGCAAAACATTAGAATTTCGCTTTCAGGAGTTAACTTTGGATTTCAATTACGTCTATCAGCATATGAAACAATAACGATGACTTCATTTCTTAGAATCGGAGAACAAAAATTTAAAGGGTTATGAAAGCTCATGAACTAAAGTTCAAATATGAATGATTAATAAAAAAGAATTCGAAATGTTTGCCGAATGTGGATACCTTAAAAGCCTCTTAAATCAAATATTCAAGCTTATGTTTTAAATATTTGAAAGGTATCTCAGGCTAAAATGTAGTAATGTTAGTAGTTCTGAAAGAATGTCGTATTTAACGCGTTCACGCCGGGAAAAGTGAAAATACACTGGTAGAAGAACTATTTCAATATTATATAATATTTGGGAGGAGTTAATCTATTCTCAACAATAACAATTAACTGATGGGAAATTTATCACGGCGAAGAAGCAATTCAATATAAAAATTGCATCCGTTAAAAACAATTGGTAGATATGGATATTTATTATTCCCGGAAAAAAACTAAAAAATGAAATTTATTGTAACCAATTTTTATTCCGATGCGCTGCCAAGATGAGACAATCTAGCGTGACCCACCGGTGGGTCACCCCGGCGTGAACGTGTTAAACAAATTGTGGCTTAATAGGAACTCTTATTTTAATCAGCACAATTTTTGACATAGACTGATATTTAATCTTATTAGATATTTATTCTTATTTGTGACATTAATTCTTGCTAGATCACACGAGTAGAATTAAAATTATTTCTTTCTTTCAAGAATAAAATCAACTAAATTAATTTATAAGCTTAAGAAAAATTCAAAATGACAAACCTTTCGGAAAAGTATGAATTGTTGCTGGCTTAAAACAATATGATATAAAGATTTATATATCATAAATGCCTCCACGTTTTCTTAACTTCTTTTTATAACGTCTTACATTTAGTTATAATAAAAATTTTATACTTATTTGTTTGTTTCCATAAATCTTTGATAATTTAAATTTTATTTCAAAATACATAGATGATATTGTTACCAAACCGCTGTCACGTCGCGTTATACTATAACTAACAATTTTCTATTGTGATAACACTAAACTTAAGAACTGTTTCGTACTGTCCATTGTTCTTTTTAGTTTACAGCAGATATTCTAATTTTCTTTCGGAATTTACATAAAATTGATTTTCTAAAAAGAATCTCTTTCTTGACCACTTTTGAATTATGACTAGGGAATAAATCACATGGAAATGTCCCATTAAACGTCTGCACGCATGGGGCAATACCCCGTCGTAATATTTCAATGTTTTTGGTTGAATTTGTCATATCCTCAAGAAAAACAATGCCATTTACAAAAAAAAAATTTAACTCCCAAAGGATTGACAGAATAGAAAATCACAAAAAAGAGCAAAAACAATGACAGCAGCTCGTGTTCTGGTCTCAAAGGTTCTTTGTCACGTTGTTGCACGGACACCTTCTTTATGATCCTGCATAAATAAATAAGCCTCATAGAAGAGCTGAATGGATAAAAAATAGTTATTTATTGATATTTAAATGCATTTGATTAAATTACATATTAACTTTATACGATTTATTGTTTCGTTTGGGGTGATATAAAGATTGTGCTTAGACTTTATTTCTTGTTCGTAATTTACCGTTTGCCAATATCTATAAATCCCAAACACTGATTTGAACTGTTTACGTTCAAGCGCTCGAATGGTTTTCTTCTCATGCTCTAAGGTATTACGGTAAAATTACCAAATTTTATCCTATATTATAAAGCCATATTTTATAGTTAATCTTGCCTAAATAATTACCAAATCTTTTCGATTAAAATTACCGAGCTTCTTTTTGTGCTTCTATAGAGCCAGAAAAACAGCAAATTTTACCGTATTCTGGTAGTTTAGACCATACTTTTTTATCAGTGTAGTCTGATATCTTGTTCTGATTCTAGTCTATCAATCTTAGTCTGATACCTTACATATAGCTAGTGTATCAATGCTATTCTGTCATTTTGTCTAATAGTGTATCAATGCTAGTCTGACACCGTATCTAATAGTGTGTCCATACACACCTGATACCTTGTCTAAGACTTGTCTAATAGTGTATTTACACATACCTACTACCTTGTCTTAATTATGTCGATCAATACCAGAAATGTCAATAGTTGCGGATCCCAGAAAATAATTAAAAAACCGTAGAGAACTACTGCCTAAAACTTATAGATTTTTGGTAAATTATGTTAACTTTTTAAAAGGCTTAACACAGCTTATCTCGCTGTAACAAAGTGGCGTATCACACAAGTTTTTGAATTAATTAAAAGTAGTAGTGAATATAAGCACTGTAAATTGAATTCACTCAACAAAGTATCATACATTAAAAGATTACCACTCGAAATTATTTATCCGCTGTCCTGAGCAAGCTAGCATCTCTGTTTACCTATTTCTAGTGTATCAATGCTAGTCTGATACCTCGTCTAAGAGTGTATTTATACACACCTGATACCTTGTCTAAAACTTCTCTATCATTATTCATCTGTTATGTAGTCTAATTATAATCTATCAATACTGGTCTAATACCTTGTCTAATACTACTCTATATAAATTAGTGTGATACTTTGTCATACAATAATCTATCAGCTAGTCTCATACCTTGTTTTAATATACACTCTATAGCAAAAAAATCGACGCACCAAGAAGCAATCTTCCGATGGCTTTGAAACTTCGTATGCATGAATGTTTTGAACAGATATGGCAGGAAGGATGCCGACTGGGGACGTATAGTCCTTAGCGACGAATCCCGCTTCCAACTCTGTACTGACGATCATCGAAGACGCGATTGGAGACGCACAGGGCAGAGGGGGGATCCTGCCTTCACTATTGCACGCCACACCGGCCCTCAACAAGGCATTATGGTCTGGGGTGTTATTTCCTTTGACAGCCGGACCCCTTTGGTCGTCATTAGAGGTACACTTACTGCACAGCGGTACGTCGACGACATCCTAAGACCTGTTTTGCTACAGTTCCTTTTGCAGCACCCTGGGCTGGTTCTTCAGCAGGACAATGTCAGACCACATGAGGCATGTGTTGCTATGAACTGTCTGCAAGCTTGTCAAACTCTTCCTTGGCCTGCCAGATCACCAGATCTCTCTCCCATGGAGCATGTCTGGGATATGATGGGAAGGTGATTGCATCTGGCACGGAATGTTGATGACCTCGTTTGACAATTGGATCGAATTTGGCAGGAAATACCGTAAGAGACCATCCGGGAGCTTTATCGGTCTATGCCACGCCGTGTGGCAGCTTGTATCCAGGCAAGAGGCGAGTCAACAACTTATTGAACTTGTTACTGTAAGTCTGCAATAAATTAGTCAATTGTTCTGAAATTCTAATCATATACTATTCTGTACATTGTCTTCCTACCCACCAATTTTCGTTTCAATCGGACAACTCCTTCTTGGTGCGTCGATTTTTTTTGTTATAGAGTGTATTATTGATAGACTAGCAAGAGCTATTTTAATAAAAAAGCATGTTATATTTTTATATGAAAAAAAAAATATTAATAGTTATTTTTTATGCTTTAACATTTCATTTCTGCGACCTCTAACTCTAGGTCAAAGATATTCGAGTTCAAATATTTGAACTATTTCTGTTTAAACAACACACAGCATAAAAATATTATCAGGAAAAGTAACAGTTCAGAGGTGTGGTTCTAAAAACATGTTTTTGTTACTGCCGATGTCTCCTGGCATTCCAGATAATTACCACGGACAAATATTTGCTCAAGAGAGAAAGCATTTTGCACTTGAGCTCAGAACATGTGATACATGTTTTGATCCTTTTTATGTTAGAAAGAAAACATTTTCCGATGAAGTGCTCTATTTTATATCGGATTGCATATAAATCTTTTTTTTTTATATTTCTTAATGTATCGTAAACTAACGAAATAAATATATGATAAACTAGGTGTTGAACTGGTGTACAGCATTTTAGAGAAACTTTTTAAAAAGCGTCTATTTTTAAATTTATTACGTCAAAAATTGCATTACTGAAAAAAATATCTATATTGCAGAACTATTTTTTATTAAATTTTTACGATTTACAGATGTACTTCAAATGATTATAGCTAAAACTTTTATTACAAACAACTTTACAAAATCACCTCATAGCAGCAAGCTTTTCCGGCAATTATTTGCTCATTAATGTGACGCACAGTTCTTTTTATTTTTCTTATGGTTCAACTTTTTAACAGTTATTGATTCAGCAGGGAGGCCGCGGGCTACTGAAAATGTAGGAGTGGTAGATACTAAATTTATTTTATTTATTTACTCTATTTCAATCGTAACTACCACCATGGCTAAATTGAAAATTGTTCATATTTAAAGCTAAAATATTCTTTCCTTTCATTTACCCTATTACGCAGACGATACCGGTATTATTATTAAATCCAGAAACCCAAATCATGCTCTTCAAAAACTACAAGACCATATAAACGAAATAGAAGACTGGTGCTTAAAATGGAAAACTGCAGTAAATGCTGGAAAATCACAAATATTAATTATACAAAAAAGAAGAATTAAAATACTTCCACAACTTCAACCAAAAATGTTCAACATACCAATAGTTAAAAAAGCAAATTATCTTGGTCTTATAATCAATAGCAAACTCACCTGGAATGATCACATCAAAAGCACAATAGATAAAGCAAATGCAGCAATAATAGCCATACAACCATTAATATATAATCAGAATATGTCACTTAAGCTAAAGAAGCTACTATATACAGCAATGATCCGCCCAATACTTACCTATGCCTCACCTTCCTGGACAGCGATACCTCAACATCTACTGAAGCCAAACCAATGCTAAAACAAGATCCTTAGAAAAATAACCTGTGCAAGATGGTTCATCCGGAATACCAATATACATGCAGACCTCAAAATACCAACTGTATCACAGCATATATACAAGCTAAACGCAGATTTTTTCGATAAAGCCATAGAATGTAAAACGGCAAATTTTAATGAAATCTTTAAATTTGAAAATTATATCAAAGATAAAAACTACAGACCAATAGCTGCACATTTCACCTCCGACGCCCCATATCATAACTATCAAAACAAATAATTTCATCAACCTTTCTGAAAATAACGTTTACTCATGCTGATACAATTCTGAACAACTCCAAAATCAAACAAACACAGTTTAGAGCAAGCTGCTCAATTTATTTTCGATTCCTTTTTAGTTATTCAAGCAAAGAGCTTGAAACATTCATAAAAGCAACTCCATTGCCTGCTTACCTCATTGCTCAACCAAAACTGTTCAAAAATTCCAGATGAATGGGATAGGGGCCGCTTCGCGGCCCAGGTGCCCAATAAAATCAAAACACTAGGACTAGGACTCCCTTCATTTACAAAAGGGCCGTAAGGCCTCAGACGCCCAGTTCCATAACACGAACGAACGAACCGTTCATTTTCAGTAGTAAACCGAAGGAAAAAGGCGAGAAAAATTTGCTAATTTTAATTTCTTTTAGAAAAAATCTTTCGCTTTCAATTTGTCACTTTTTACAGTTACACCTACAGCTGCCAACTTGCACGGCCTTTGAGAAAAAAATTTCTTAGTGGTAGCAACTTTATAGCGTTTTGGCGTATTAAGTCAGATATGCCAACTTGATCCGGACAGCAAATTAATATTTTCGAGTGGTAGTTTATTAATGCGTGATTCTTGGTTTAATAAATTCAATTTATTAGGTTTTTAGTAGAAATCGGTCCCAGTGTAGTCAATTAAAAAAATGAAATACGGATAAAATGAATATTCCATTTATACCTTTTACTTAAAATAAATTTCAGACGTACGTAAAATCAGAAATAAAAAGTAGGAGTCACGCGTAATTAATTTTTCTTAAAAAAATATATTCTTACTAGCAGAATTTTAACTTTTTCCGGGTGAGTTCCAACTCTGACTAATGAATAAATGTTATTTTTCTCTTTGTCGTTTTTCGGCATTGTCTCCAGCGAGTTACTCGAACCCGTTACTACATGATAACTGCAATTTTCTACCCATTTGCGAAATTCTTTAAAGCTTTACGAAAATTTAAAAGAAAAATAACTCTGTTAAAATTACTTGAAAAATAATTTCCGAGAAAATATTTATAATAGTTGCTAAAACTGAACTCCTGATAATTATGGCTTAAACATCCAATTTCGGCATTTTGTATAACCTTCAGCAAAGGTAAATAAGTTTAAGGAATTATTTTTTTGTTTAAAAAAAAGTTTTATGTTGCAGCGTACTAACTATAATTTAAATTGCGTGAACAACTGGAAAATATTCATTTTAGAAAACTTTTTTTATAGATTAATTGTAATCGAACAGACGTAAAATATATTGTTACTCTCAAAAAATATGTTAATCAAACATATATTATATTCTTACTGCAAAAAAATACATTGTTCAGGAACATATCATAATCTATACATAAAATAATAAGTTTTGTAATACTTTTAATTAAATTATTTTATTTATAAATTGTTTTAATAATAAGTTATTATTATATTATGTTATTTTAACAATAAATTTTTTGTGATTATGACTAAATTATTAAATAAATATACAAATATCATCAGATTATCAGGAAATTACTTTTGTCTCAAACGTAAAAGACAATTTCTGTTCGCGACTTGGTATAGACATTTTTATCAATAAAAATATTTTTAAAGGTACTAATAACAATCTTACAAATTTTGCCTTATTCACACAAGAATTAGATTTTTATCCTTATGAAATACTTTTTTATTTTCGTTCTTTGTTGTCCTCCGTGTATCTTAATTTTTTATTAATTTTCTTCAAAGTTTCACACAAGCTTTTTGTCATGATTTAAAAAAATGGCTGAAGATTGTTTTGATTGTTTAACAGTTACAAAACATTTTGTCTCGCGGATGAATGATTCGGTAAAAACATATTTTTGAGAAGAAGAAAAAATGCACTTGAAGTGTTGTTTTTTTTCTCCTTAAATTATTCTGAAGTTGATCAAAAACTGATCTTTCTGCCGATTTGTATTCCTATTATACTCTTGCAGATTAAAAATTAAATAATTTCTCTTATGGTTTGCGACAGAAGAGATAATCTGATTATGATAGTTACACATTTTTTCTCAAATTTGCAGAATGTATCGAAAGAAACTCATCTATATTGTGATAGATTTTAAAATCAGTTATAAAATTTAATAAGAAATCATATCAGTTTAAAATAAGAAAATTTCTAAATTTTTACCTTTAAAGGTCTTTTGTTAATTTAACAAACAGCAAATTTTAATTTTATGATGATCCCTAAATACACTCCTAGCAGAAAAAAACAATTTCAGAAAAAAATGAGAAAACTTTTTTTTGCATAAATTTACAGAACAATTCATTTTTTATTGCATTAAATTTGAAAATCATTTTATGTAAATTGTGTTCGGCCAAAGACTTTTGCAAATAAATATATTCCTAATTTCAAGGTCTAGCATTACGTCACGTACTTTACGACATTTTTATTATTTATTAAATCGAAAAATTATTTCTATCTTAATAACATTTAAGTTAAGAACTGTTCCAGGTGTATCAACTGGCATTATGATATAATAACCATCCCGAGAGAAATATTTTTAATAATACGTTAAATGTTTGCATTGATCTGTTTGTCATTAATTTCGAATCGGGAGATTCGAATCGTGATTTTTTAGTTCCCCGTAAACAATCCGATCGTTATTTTTGCTCGAGTGCATAAAACATTCTTTAAAGAAAACAAAAACATCAATTCGATTGGAAAAAAGAAAGTTTGTCTTTGACTCTGCTGTTCCGATATTATTCTGTCTACCGGTATGCACTCCCATCAATTTCAATATAACGTTTGGTGTTTTCAATTTCAAAGACTGTTCAATTCTTGAGAGATAATTTTAAATTAGTGTTTTTACATATTAACGCTCAAATGGCTCGCGACACGGCCGTCATCATTCCCATAACATCACCCTGGTCACGATCGTGGAAGTGCCATATGCCACAGGATGTCAAGCAACAGATTTCCACTATAAGCATCCATAATGAAGCCACCAAATCCATTTCAAATAACCCGGCAGGACATGACGCACTTTCCAATGTTTCACACCAAAATCCAGGAAGTAAGTTCTTCCCTATTCTTTCATAAGTAAAATAACTCTATATATATTTGCGAACGCTTCTAGAAGATATTAATTACACAATTGATCTAGCTGACAGTTTTGATCAGGCCTGAAAGCGACATGGAAAAGAAAAAAAACTGGTAGCAGAATTATTTCCATAATGGATTATTTTTGTCGGAGAAGTAAATCCATTCTTAACAATAAACAATTTATTGATATTAATTTTCTTCGGGGAAGAATCAATTTAATATATGCATTGTATCTTTAAAATTATTTGGTAGCTATGGAAATTTTTTTACTCCCGAAAAAAGCTAAAAATGAAATTTATTTGTTACCAGTTTTTAAACTTTTCCGTCTTGATATATTCGGTCTTTCAGCCCTGTACTCCATTCTTGTTTTAATAAATTTGATTAAAAAAGGATTTTCGTTTTAATAATTTAAATTATATATTGAAGGTCTGCTACTCCTCGTTGGCTAAATATAAAGTCTGCTTACAATGTCTACAGAGGTGCCAACTGCTCCGCTTTCTGTAAACGTTAAATCGGATAATCGGACGGTTTGATAAATTGGTAGCGAATTTTTAAAAAGAATGAAATTTGTAGAATAAGGATAATTACGCCCAGTCTTCAAAAGAGTCACTTGAAATGAAGTTGCATTTTATTTAATACTTTTAATTTTTGATAAAAAGGGGTGCAAAAAATTACTTACTGAAAATACTAAGCAAAAAATAACTTTCAATTAGTTAGCACTAGAAAATATTTTATTACAAAGCAGGAAAGTTGGTATCTATGTTTTTATTCACAAATTTCATTTTGCTACCACTAGATATAAGTTACTTTTAATAACATAAAATTTAGCAAGTACATATATTTTCCGTATACCAACGATCGAATTATTTAACACTAAAATCACCCCAGTTAAACAAGTTAAGTATCTAGCATACCTGCCAACTTTCAAGCTTTCCGAGAATGGATTTTCAGAGTGGTTGCAAAACAATAAACGAAAAACAATTTGACTCAAAAATATATTTATATTTTGATCCTGTTGAAATTCGCTTGTGCATGAATTATTATGCTTTTATATATTTATTGTAATTATTTATATGTAGTGGTGGTCAAATTCACTTATAATTATCATTATAATTCAAAAAATTAATTGGAATAACATGAGTATTGCTACCACTTTAAATATGAAAATAAAATCTTACGGAAAATCCGGAAGAGTTGGCAGGTATGAACTAGGCATTACAATTTCGAACAATCTTAACTGGAGTACTCACATCAATGAGTCCATTAGAAAAGCCAGAGGTGCGTTCTACGCACTAAAAACACTTTTAAATAAAAATTCAAAGCTAAACCTGGCAAATAAAAGAACTATACCTACAAGCCATTCGACCAATTCTTACCGACGCTAGCCCCGCCCTAACCACTATCAGTGATAATTTAAAGAAAAAATTGTCATACACAGAAGGCAAATTTTTAAGATACATGACTGGTGCCCCAAGAGCTATCAGCAACAGACTGCTAAGGAAGAACATAGAAGAAATTAACTGCTTCAGTGCCAAACTCAACAGTAAATTCTATAGCGACGCTAGAAACTGTACTGCCTCGAATTTCAATCATTTGCTAGACATCAGCTTAATAGACGACAACATTAAATATAGCCTAGTAACCTCGTGTCGGATTGTATCATATCAAAATATTACAAATGATAGTACAGTACAGAACCCGTTATCCGGAATTCAGAAAACCGGAAAACCAAAAAACCGGAACGAAATTCGATAAATTTTCCCGCAATTTAAAAAAAAAAACTTTTTTTTCCTCATAAGATATTAGGATTTTTCTTTCTTTTTTGAAAGATGTTTACCTTACCATCATTTCAGAAATAATCATTAGTGTATTACCTCATCGTTTTTTCTTATTTTTAAGATTATTTCCAAATAATTTTTTTTTAGTTGGGTTTAACACTAAAAAAAACGGCTTTTTGTAGCGATTCAGAAAACCGGAAAAATCAGTTATCCGGAATAGCGATAGTCCCGATCGTTCCGGATAATCGGTTCTCTACTGTACCACTGTTTTTTTTAACTCTTATATACTATTGACCCTTGGGTTCTCCCCCGATAATTTTGTACCAGTGTAAGCTTATTCCTTCATGACTTTTGAGCATAGAACAAAACAGTATAAGGCGAATCGGTTGGTATTATACATATCCAGCATATTTTCCGTATAAGACTTAATAAAATAATTGCTTATGTTTACTTAACCGATGCTATTGAAACTAACTTTTGTGAATTTTAATTAAAATTTAATTTTTATATTTAAAGTGGTAGTAACATTTAAGTTTCTTTTAATTATTTCTCGCATTTAAAAAACTAATTTAAATGCTTTTGACCACAACTAAATGTAATAAAATTAATAGTTTGTTAAATGGATGATAATTTCCAGAGAACTGATTAAAATATAAATGTTTGCATCACAATGCAAGTATTCATTAATGCAAGAAGCTCATTCTCTTTTTATAAAACCCGAAACATATGTATGCAATTAAATTGCCTCTTAATACTTTTTAGAAGGGCACAGAAATCTTTTCGTATGCCAATGTCTTACATAATTTATATTTTATTATAAAATAAATTAACAATGCTTCAACTATAAGAAAAATATATATTATTAGTGCAAAACAATCATATTATTAGTCACTTTTTGTTTTATGGGAAGCCTAGTTAGCGAATTGTTAATATAAATGAAAAAGTTTTGAATGGAAAAGTAGAAAAAAGGAAAAACGTAGGTCTTTCATCTTAATTTTTTTTTTAACTCGTTCTTATTTGTAATGAAAAATTAGTGATGAAGGGATCCTAATTAAAGCGAATTAAGTTTAAAGCCTAAATCGCATATATTAGTACAGTTAAAGAAATGCAACAAAAAAAAAGTCAACAATATTCTTTGATCCGATATCATCATATATTCATCTACATTTTTAGCTTATTTATATGTAGTAGTTTTTAAAATCTTTTCTAAATAAGATATGCGTGGGATGCTTAATGTTATTAAATTTGTAGAACTTATTAATTAAATTAGACTGTTTTTCAGATTTAGCTGATATACCCTGCTTTTTATCGTTAGTTAAAAGAAGAAAAAGAATTTCGTGCTTTAAAAAAATTGTTTACGTAGAAAATTACTCGATTGTGACTTTGGCCTTCAAATTTAAAAAAAGCAAAACATGTCAAAATGTACAGGTTATAATTTATTCAAAATTATAAGCAAAAATAAAATAACGATATTCACGATGTGATCACTAAATGTTTCGTTTAAATTTAGTTTCTGTTATTATTAAAACGAATTTAGTAAAACAAAGTAAGTGAATTTAGTTAAATAAGCTTAATTTAAATTTTAGAAGAATTATTAATATCTAATATATATAATTCTCTTACGTGGCTAAATTTTTGTGGACTCTCTTTACGTGGACTCTCTAAATTTTGGCTGTATTTCTTTTCCACCGGTGGCAACGTTTGCTTTGTTTTGTTTACGTTACTATTTCTCTTACACGGCTAATCGACCAATGATTGCCGCTAAAAATGTCTCATGCCAAATCTAGTTGAGGTGGCTCAACATATAGCGCTTTTGAAAACGGAAACTGAAATAACCAGAAAGCATCAGCTGGGGCAATCTCATACTATTAAGCTGGACAGAAGTGAGTAGTCTTTCTCGATAGATCTCTATTTTAGTATTTTGTCGAAAGCGCTTTTTTTCACGAATTTATATATTACGAATTTATTTGACGATTTTTGATTTATATCACGAATTATACTATAGCACATTTCTAATAGGTTTACGAATTACATGTCATTTATTTGAGTTCAAATTTAATTAATGACTTAGTATTTACTAAAAAGATGTAATTTTTTTTTAAAAAAAAGTTTATATATATATGGATTTGAATGATTGTTTTGAATTCTTAGAATTTTGTGCATTTGCAATGTACCTAAGTTAGTAGCGAGCGAAGCGAGCTTGGTTTGCGAAGCAAACCATATAAGATTGCGTAGCAATTTTCGGGGGTTGGCGAGCGTTAGCGAGCAGGGGGCGCAGCCCACTAGTATTTATTAATCGTTTTTGCTTTATTATCCCGTTTATTATTCTTTCCTATTTACACCCCAAGTGACCTGGGGTTCGTATTACCGTCTTAACCATTCCTGATTAGTTCAGCTTTAGTTCAGCTTTACCTCTTTTAGTTCAGCTTTGCACTCTCCTTTAAAATGAACTAAAAGTTCTCACGAAATGGATACTAAAGTTTATAACCATCTCTGCTATAATTTTTTATATACCACCATAGGACACACTCCGTTTGAAACACTTTAAGTCTAGTAATCCCTAGTGGAAATAATTTAATAAATTCAGAGAATTTTGTCTATCACTAAACACAAGTAATTTAAATAATTAGATATAAGTTAGTACGAACAAATACTTGATTCTAGCTTCCACACTGACCGCTGACCACAAAGAACCAATTCAATATAAAAAAAATACCTGATGGATGGGATACCCGGCTCTCAAGACAAGATAAGAATACCTGATTCTTGAAATTCACAGATGCCCTCCTGAACACATAAGTTACATATAAATAAAAATGAAATGAGTTTTCACCACTCTTTACATTTTAGTCCCTACTTTATGAAAAATGTAGTAGCAGGATTGCATATAAGTTATACAGATTGCTTATAGAAATAAAATGTTGTGCGAAAAACGAAGGAATCTATATTTTAATCAATTCATTTTTTAGAATCGATTCATAAAGTTCGTTTGAAAAAATCGATTCTTTTGTTTTTGTTTTGTCTATTAAAAGTATTCTTCATAGTATAAGCTTATTCAGAGTTAGTACTTAAATTTTCCGCACAATTGCATATGCGTATACAAGTTGCCTCATACACGAATCCCAACGCAGCTGAATATTACATTCAATGCAAATGTCAATGCACCACCGGTCTCCAGAGGTGCACGCATTTCAGTTCTGCAAAATAAAACAGACACGCGTGAAGAATGAAGGGAAATAAAAAATACACTGCTGGACAATTGCTAAGGACGGATAACACTATCATCCATAGCAACCACAAAATGAAGGGAAGCAAAATGTGGAAAATTAGAATAAGTGCGGGATATAGTAAGAAGGGGTATGCGTATGTAAATTTTTTTGTCCACGTTTGTTCATCACGTGATAGCGCTGATAAGAGCTTTAAAGGTTTTGACGCGTTGTGGAGAGTTTTTGTTTCAAGTCAAATTTTTACAGGAAAGATTTAGTTGACGAACTTGAAATTTTCCGCATGTCTTCCCGATATTACTTAGATGATTTTAAGCGTGGCCGAATTATTGGAAAGATCGAAGAAGGGCGAAAAATAAGAGACGTTGCCAGGGAGTTCGACATCGCTGACGGTGTTGTCTAACGGCTGTGGAAATCTTTTAAAACTACTGGAATGTGTAGTACGCGGCAAGGGGGAGGTCGTGTTAGAAGTAAGACGCCTGCTGAAGACAGATACATCGTCCTATCAGTAAAAAGGAACAGGCGCACCACAGCTCAGCAGGTGGCAAATCAGTTTCTTGCTACCACAGGAAAGCAGATCTCCCGAAAAACTGTTGCCAGACGTTCGAGGGGAGGAGGACTATACACCCGCAGACCTGTTGTGTGCGTCCCATTGACCAGACAGCACCGTACTGCACGTTTGCAATGGTGTCGGGAGCATCACAATTGGACTGAACAGGACTGGGCATGCGTACTCTTCTCAGATGAGAGTAGGTTCAGTCTGTCATCGGATTGTAGACGCCAACTGATCTGGCGCGAGAGTGGTACTGGTTATCGTCCAGAAAATATTCAGGAAAGGGACCGATATCCGACATGCAGGGTCATGGTGTGGGCCAGCATCATGATCAAGGGCCGCACGCGCCTACATGTGGTTGCGAATGGGACTATGACGGGCCAACGATACTTTGAGGAAGTTCTACTTCCTCATGTTCGTCTTTTCCGTGGTGCTGTCGGTGATAAATTTGTTTTTATGAGCAACAACGCAACATGTCATCGAACACTCGCTGTTCAGAATTGTTTAGACAGTGAGGGTATTCAACGCCTCGTATGGCCATCACGTTCTCTAGATCTAAACCACATTGAAAATGTTTGAGATGCTTTGGGGAGGCAATTTGCTGGTTGAAACTATCCTCCGACAAACAAGAACACCCTCATCCGTGCACTGACAGAGGAATGGGATAAATTGCCTCAACAGCTGCTGGATAATGTTGTGCGAAGTATGGTACGACCTGTAGAATGTTGCATCACACTCCACGGTGGACATATTCCGTACTGACACCTTTCTTCAAGTTGCCTGCTGACATTTAAATGCATTGTTCCATTATTCCGTACGCAGCATCAAATGAACATTTTTTTTCTTTCAGATGTTTCATAGCTTTTGTACTTTCCAGAACAATGAATGTTCTTTATTCTAATGTCTGAACAGTGTGGCAACTATACTTTATCCTACTAGGTCTCATGTCTCGCTTAATGTTATGCTACATTGCAATTTGTGATCCGTCCTTAGCAATTGTCCAGCAGTGTATTTCAAATGCAATACGTGCAATAAAATTTGCATATCACACAGCTTTTTCAATCTAGATATTGTCCCGCTGTGGACTGATCGTTAAGACACGGTTCCCGACAGATCACCGAAGTCAAGCATCACTGGCTGCGGTCAGTGTGCGGGTGGGTGACCACTTGGATCAGTCTGAGTAGGAATCGAGGATGTGCGGTAATGGTCCTCGTTAAACTGTTCTACCGTAAAGTGCTCGACTTCGCGTGCAGGTCGTCGGGCTACCGAAGCGGGGGTGCCATCCCCTCTACTGAGGATCAAAATTGTGATGGCATGTCTTCGGATCATCCTTAGGGATGCTTCCCAGACCGTCGCCAATAGCCCATTGTGCAGCTCTAGTGCGACGTAAATGAACAACAACAATCTAGATATTATTTAACTTCATTGATGAACAGCTACTTTAGTGATGGCAACGACAACTGAACCATCACTTTCTACATCAGAAAGCCTCCACACGGTTTCTTATAAGTAGTCTGCGCAGATTATTTAAAAAGCGAACCACTTGTGCGCATGAATCCAAATTCTATTTCAAAAGTACTTAGAGAAATTTATCATATATATTTGAGAATTGAATCTGTAGTGGTTGACAAGTAAATAAAACAAACTAATTATATTCATAAATTGAAGAAATTTTTAGACATATATTTGCTACCACTTTCTAATTTTTATTAGATTTCATATTAAATGGTTCTTTCACTTATTGGATTACCTTTATAGTGGTCTGATCAGACTACCTGCAAAAAAACGTGTGGAGGCTTTCAGTTATAGGACGCGTTGACTGAACAGTCATCTTTAGTTTCGGTTCTACCTTTCAAATAAAATTAAACTAAAGCTGTAAGACTCAGATATTATTTTCAGACTATATGTATTAAAAAGAGTATCTTTTTGCCACAAACTGTTGTAAATAAGTCATAAATTTCAGTAGAAACAAACCAAAAAGTTTATTTTAATAAAATATGCACATTTTCAAAAATGCATTTTTTTTTTCCTAAGCTTGGGAACGTTCCCACCAGCATTGGGGGACAAATACTTCTTCTGGCTTTGGATCGATTCAAAAAACTTAGATGATAAAATTGAATCTTTGAATCGGTTTATTAGAATAGTTGAGTACCTTAACTATTAAACTGTGCTGAGATACAGGGCTGAAAGCTTATATATACGAAGACGGAAAGGAGCAAAGGCTGGTACAAAAAACATCTTATTCTAGTATTTGTTTCGAAAAAAATTACATTTCTGTAACAACAAAGATTTTTTTTTACAATTATGGCTGATATATATGAAACTGCTTTTTTATCAAAAAAAATATATATTGTTAAGTGTACATAGAGTTCCGTGTTATAGTTAATTCAATGCCAAGGAAGCGAGAGCTACAGAAAATGAAACCGCTGTTCTGATTGGATTCTAAATTGAAGTATAACTACAAACCTCTGATTGGATCAAGAAGAACCGAGAGTCGAACAAAGGGCTCAATGAACATTAAAAGAATGCAATTAGCATTAAAAGAATCATTTAGCTATGGATTCTTTCAAGTGCTTTCTTTACATTTAAAGAAATGTTTGAGACAAACAAACCAATTTTTTAGACAAATTCATTTGAATCGTTTCGGATCTGCTTGGAATTATCTTTGGAAAACGAATTTTATGATTGTGCGCAAACATTTTTCAATTCGATTTAAAATTTCTTGAGATATAATGAAATACGCAAAAAATAAAATTGACTTTAAGGGGACAAAACTTTGGGAGCGCTTTCCTGACCAAACTATTGGGAAGATATTTCCCAGATTGGGAAGATACTTTCCAGATTGAGGTTACCCCCTATATTTTGGGAATCAGAATTCCAAATCCGACGAAAAAAAAGGATATGTTTTTTCAGAGAAAGTACGTTTTTTAGTCTGATATCGTAGCTTAAAATATTGTTTACAATTATTATTAAAAACATTGTGCAATTCTGAATTAAAATTTTTAGTACAATAAATTTTGATAAAGATTCTGATAGTGCGTTTTAATTTGATAATTTTTCGATACATCATAGAATTTAATTTATCATATTTCATCTGCGTGCTGCATCATCATTTAAATTGTTATGTTTTAAAATGTCTTTAGCGAATAGTTATATTTTCAATTCTATTGTTTTAATCCCTATCCTTTACAATTTTCTTTTCTCATCTTCTTCTTTTTGTAGGGAAGCAGTTCAAATTCATTTTTAATTTTTTTTTTAATAATATGAATATAATAAATTTTAGATTAACGTTAATTATTACTTAATGAATTGAAACTGCCTCTTTTTATCAATTTTGCAGTTTTTTATTAATTTCAAAAAATTTCTATTTTATGAAGATTTCTAATTTTTTTTTAGTTTGTCTTCATAACAAAAACATAGTGGTAAGAAATAAATTCACGTTTTATAGTACACGGAATATAAATTTAATAAAGCGAAATTAGTTTTAATAATAATTTACAACACGTTCTGAAGTGAAAACGAGTCTTTCAATAGAAACAAATAACTATGAAAAAAAATCATCTAAGCGGTAAAAGATAGCAAACAGTTTATCTCAGCATGGGTGAAAGCGAGACGGAAAGGAGGAAAAGCTGTAAGTAAAACCATTTCAGTTTTAACTAGTATAGTAAGTAAATATATTCTCTTCTTCTAACTATTCAACAGTATATATTTTTTTCTTGAGAAAAAAAGCAGTTTTTGGATACATCTGCCATAATTGTAAAAAAAAATCTTTGTTGTTATCGAAATTTAATTTTTCTCGAAACAAATACTAGAAAGAAATGTCTTTTGTACTCTTTTCCGTCTTGGTGTATATATATATATATATATATATATATATATATATATATATATATATATATATATATATATATATATATATATATATATATATATATATATATATATATATATATATATATATATATATATATATATATATATATATATATATATATATATATATATATATGTCACGGTAAAAGACCGAAATCGGTGGTTGTTGACTCTCACCGGTGAATGTCGACAAACACCAAATACGTCGGTGAAAGATCGAATATTTCACTACATTCTTGTACATTCGGACCCTCACCGGTGTATGTCGACAATTACAGATATGCTTTGGTGAATGTCCTAAATATTTATTACATTCGATTTGACATGAATTTATTCGTGGATATAATTACATTTATTCGATATTTTAACCCTACACTGATGTTTTTTTAAGGTTAAGTGCCACTGCCCGCTATCCCCTACACTGATGTATTTTTAAGGATTAGTGCCACTGCCCGGTATATATTTGCCCGATACTCCAAACACTTATGTTTCTTCTAATCTATCGTCAGTAAGTATTAAAATATAGAATAAATATAAATACATCAAATAAATATAATAATATTAACGAATAAATTATTATAAAATTGGATGTAACAAATATTTCGGACAATCACCAAAGCGACTATGTGATTGTTGACATTCACCGGTGAGAGTCAGAAATAAGGGTATTTAGCAAATAATTCGGACATACACCAAGCGACTACGTGAATGTTGACATTCTCCAGATTTCGGTATTTCACCGTAACATTATTTCAATATTATTTTAAGTTTTTTTGAATCCATCAAACATCAGGAGTGCTTATCTCCAAATGCTGGTGGGAACGTCCCCTGCTCCAAAATGTTCTAATCCCCCATTTAGAAAAAAACATTTATTTATGAAAATGTGTATATTTTTATTAAAATAAATTTTTTAGTTATTTCTAATGCAATGAAAATCTTCCCCAAATGCATCACAAGTAATATTTTATAAAACTTCAGTTTCAAAAGACAAAACTAACATTGAGGAAGAACAATATCTTAAAACGGTGTGATTAATAAGTTATCTTTCACCGTAAAAGATTTTCCGATTCACTCCTCCCTTAAAAAAATAATAATCCCAATTTCTGTTCATCAGAATTACTTGCCATATTTGTAGCTATGTTACTGCTAAGGATGTGAATTGAAGATATAATAAATTTGACTGAAAAAATCCTTTATCAAAAAAGATATAGTTGTGGACGATATTATATTTTTTAATATTTAGAGAAGAATTTTTTTAATATTTGGGAGAGGGGTCCAAACTTTGAATTGCTCTCCTGACCAAACTATGGGGACCATATTTCCCAGATGATGACAACCCTCTACATTTTGGGGCAGAAATCCAAATCAGTCAGGAAAAAAAGGGCATGTTTATTTAGAGAAAGTATGTTTTTGGATCTGATTTCGTCTTTAAGGCACCACCTGCATTAATTATATTTATTACTCCATATTTAAAGTCACTCTCTCAAACCATAGAGATGATTGAGTCCTAGAATGTGAAGATCTGATCATTAGAACAAAAGTTATTTCTTGGAAGTCCGTTTCCCTTTTTTTCTTATTTTTTTGCGCCCTGTACATTCTGAGAGAATCATTAGTTTTTTGGCTACATCACCTATTTTATTTACAGCTGAAATTCTTGACTATAGAAAACGTAGAATATTATATTTAATACAATTCTGACGTGAGAGCAAAAAATCAATGTAAACGACCAAAAAATTCGAAATCGAGATTTTTATATATTTGGCATCTTTGTGTGGTAAGCTACATATTGAAAAAAAATCAAAAATAATTTTTTTTTATCAGTTTTTTTAAATTCTATTATAGGGTTCATGGCATTAGCAATAGTAGGAAAATTGTTGTCAGACCACTTGTCTCGAAATCAATCGTGAAGCACTTACATTATTTTTCAATTGCACGGCAGAATTGAATTTTTATGCCGGGAGAGTAAAGTTTCCCGTCTTAGCGCTTTCACAGAAAATATTTTTCGGAGATAGTTGCGTAACTAAACTCTCTCAATACGGCAAAGCTCGATTCATTTTTGATGTCGTTCAGAAACTTAAATGCTCAAATTTCAGATTATTTATGTGTTTGGTTAATTTATGTACCCTGAAGTTTAAAATTCTTTGTAGTGACTTTCATAATTAAAAAACCTAAAATTGTTTTCACTGGAAAATATTTTTTTACAAAAAAAAGTGTGACAGCAGACAACTACGAGGAAAAAAAGGACTTTGTTTTTATTGACATTAAAAGTTTATCCCCAGAATTCTTCAGTATTTTGTTAACACTTATTCTAAAACATTAAAAACCGATGAATACGCTTTAATTTGAAATTGTGAGTAAAAATATACAACTGCTCGAACTTTTTATCCGTTTTACAATGATGCGAACTTATAAGAAAGTTTTACAAGTTGGCATCATTGTAGAAATTTTAGTTATTTCAAGTTTAATATATTTATAATTTTTCAACCAACGTAACAAAAATTCAAAATATCATATTAAATGCAACTTTATTTCAGTAATCTCCTTGAGACACTTTTAAGATGTGAGCATGATTATCTTTCTTCTAGAAATTTTTTACTATTTAATTTGCTGCCAATTTATTAAAACGTTTGCCGAAAGTGGAGCAATTAGCATCCTTGGTTTTACCTGATCTTAGGTTCGGAAAACGGATTCCAGTAATATTGAAAAGTAGTATAATTTTTAGTAGTAGCGTAATTATCCTTCTTCTACAAGTTTATTTGCTACTAATTAGGAGTTTTGCCGAAAGCGGAGCAGTTAGCATCCTTGGTTTTACCTGATCTTAGGTTCGGAAAACGGATTCCAGTAATATTGAAAAGTAGTATCATTTTTAGTAGTAGCGTAATTATCCTTCTTCTACAAGTTTATTTGCTACTAATTAGGAGTTTTGCCGAAAGCGGAGCAGTTAGCATCCTTGGTTTTACCTGATCTTAGGTTCGGAAAACGGATTCCAGTAATATTGAAAAGTAGTATCATTTTTAGTAGTAGCGTAATTATCCTTCTTCTACAAGTTTATTTGCTACTAATTAGGAGTTTTGCCGAAAGCGGAGCAGTTAGCATCCTTGGTTTTACCTGATCTTAGGTTCGGAAAACGGATTCCAGTAATATTGAAAAGTAGTATCATTTTTAGTAGTAGCGTAATTATCCTTCTTCTACAAGTTTATTTGCTACTAATTAGGAGTTTTGCCGAAAGCGGAGCAGTTAGCATCCTTGGTTTTACCTGATCTTAGGTTCGGAAAACGGATTCCAGTAATATTGAAAAGTAGTATCATTTTTAGTAGTAGCGTAATTATCCTTCTTCTACAAGTTTATTTGCTACTAATTAAGAGTTTGGCCGAAAGTGGAGCAATTAGCATCCCTGGTTTTACCTGAACTAGGCTCGGAAAATGGATTCCAGTTATATTAAAAAATAGTATCCCTACAGCAAAAGAAAATATTTTTTTCAATTAATTAGTTTACTAGATCAGCAGAGCTTCCAACTATTGCGTTTCTTGTAAATACAGGATAGTTAAAAACTAAATTAGAAAAAGTAAATTAGAAAGTAAAAAATTATTTACTAAAGCATTCCAAATTTCTTAGGTAAGGCTGAAAACATTTTTATAAGCCCCAGAACAAGAGGCTGGAACGAAAAGCAGGCTTGCCAACTTTCTAAGCTTTATGGAAAAAATTATTCTAATCGATACATTAAAATAATACATTAAAACATAAGTCAACCCACCCCTAGAAGAAATTTTCTCGAAAAGCACAGAAGTTGACTACCTCGGATAAGCAATACAGACTGTTGAGAAAATATTTTAAAGTTAAAATGCATAATTTAAAGACAATGGAATGTCAAATAAATTATTGATGACTATCTACCAGCTTTTATTTTCAGCTAGGTACTCCGTACCCAAATTTACAAGCGATGATTGATGAAGGGACTAACTCTTTCATTTATAGGCTGATTCGAATGACGAAAAATTTAAAAACTGTAACTGGGTTTTAATCACAACCGTATCATAACGATTCATCGTTTTTTTTTTCGAATTAAATCAACCACTTTTTCATCAATCAAATGACGAGAAAATTTAGATTAAGGTTTATAAAAATCTGGATATTCGCAAAATAAAAAATAAATTTCACCCTCAAGAATTAAAACCCTAAAATTGTATCCTCATTAACAAATTAATAAGTAAAAACTACTTATTTTATCTACATTTCTCATTATGATACGCATTTGTCTTTCAGCCGAGAGCTTATAACTTATTGTAAAAAGAATATTTTAATTTAACGAATCATTCAAAAGATATGAAGAAAAATGCGAAAGATTTGCGATTACATTTGATAAACAAAATTTTGAATCGTTATAGTGGTTAAACTACAAAAGGTAGATTTTTAAAACTTTGCCCTCCCCCTCCCTTTTTCGGATTTTAAAAAACAGAATTTGATGAAAAAATGTATGTTTTCGGACAAAATAAACATATTCCGCCACGATTACAGTTAACTGTTATGCATATTTTCAAAGATTTCTTTGGGATATTACCTAAATATTTTTCAGAATGAAGATCCAACCAAATGTTTCAAAGTAAAAATTGTAATCCGCTTTTTCCCCCAAGTTGGCTATGCATCAGCTGATTTGGACGCATACTTTTTTTATATACAATTCTCTCTTGTCTACTTCTTTTACTTAATTTATACTTATTATTTGTTTATGCATTTTATTGTAACCGTGATATATTTTTTCTTGTGTACCTTGTAACTTCGATGCAGGTATCTGTGTAAATATATAGTGAAACCTTTGAGAAAGAATCTTTGTGAAAGAATTTAGAAGGTGTCACTTCAGAGAATCAACCAATCAGTATCGAGGTACCCACACTACGTCACTTGCAGATTTCCCATAAGGGCAGCTGTTCAGTGCCAGTTATAAAATAAAAGAAAAGAAAATCTGCAGCTCAGCCTTGATCTAAAAATTTCTTTAATATTGTGATGGTAGACTTTTTAATAGTTTTCAAATACAACTTTTTTCACTCGCATCGTTTATTGTTATTATTCTGACAAAACAATAAGTACTTAAATATCGATTGAACTTTGATGCAGTATGTTACCTTGGTTTTGATTTATAAGATAAACATTAACAAATCTGACGTAATGTTAGAGTTCATTATATGAATTAAAAGTAAACATTTTTATGCTGCTGAAACATTATTATTTCTTTTGATACGAGCCTACTTTCTTTATTCAGTGTCGGAAATATTAAGACGATTTTATTCAGATCATAATTTTCAATTATTGTCAATATTTTATTATGTATTCAACTGATTTATTCGCACAAAACAGCTTATTTTATTTGCCTAAAAATTTTTATAATGCAATGATGTAATGCGTGCGTTTTGTTGGAATTAGTGCTGCCTTAAAACATTTCCTTAAATTTATTATTTTATTTATAAATATTGTCTTTAGTTTTTTATACTATATATCTCAGGCATTTTTATTGGACTACTGGAATCTTGTTCTGAAAAACAATACGTTTTAAAAGAATAAAAAATAAAATTATTAAAATAATAAGATTCACAATAAGATAATATATATATATATATATATATATATATATATATATATATATATATATATATATATATATATATATATATATATATATATATATATATATATATATATATATATATATATATATTTATTTATTTATTTAACCAAACTAATGCACCATCCTCTTTATTTTTCTCAAAAAAATTCTGATTCCAATAAAAGAATTTTTTTTCTTTTGTTTCAATTTTAAATTTTATACAATAATTGTGGGGGTCCACCAAATCGTTATTTTATTAAAATTAAAAACTGGTAGGTATGTCATATATTATTAAAATTTTCCTTAATGTTAAATACTCTTTTATCCTAAATCTAATTAAAATTTCCACTTAGTTTTCTTTTTTTAATAAAATATTATATATAATATGTATATAATATTTTCCATCATCTTAACCATCATAGTTTTAAATACCAAAAACTAACAAATTAATAAATTGCTGCAATAGCTTCGAAGCAAAAAATTTTCAAAAGATTTTATTTTTTAAATTTCCTTCCTCGGGAAAGAATCTGTAAATATCATACAAAATTTGTATGTTAGCAATATTTATATTAGGGAGCTTCTTAATTATAGTTGTTTAGAAAATGGGGAGAAAGAAAAAACGTTTAAGTTCGTACCCTCTTTTTAATCGATGCAAATTATGCATGAGTAAAGTTTTAAACATGACCTTTCAAATTGTGACAGCATGTTTTTTCCATATAATATCTAGCAAAGCATTTGCTGCTAAAAGAAGGATTGTTAACATTGAGTTAATTTAGAAGTGTTTCGATTATTTTGATCAAACCCTGCAAGCCTTAAGCTTATACCTCGCAGTCAAATAAATAGGCTACAGGCTGATAGGCTACATGAAAAATCTGGATTTCTGGAAACATCCAACGTAGGCGGATTGTAAAGTGCCGTCGAGAGTTCATATCCAGGGCGGCCAACTTTCTACTCCTTTGCTAAAAATTTATTCTAGTGTCAGCGAATTTAATGGTAACTAATTTATTGTTTTATTGTATAATTTATTATTGATTTAAACTTATATTCCACACCTCGACATATATGATTTAAAAGTTCACATGCAATGCCACTATGTTCCAGCCATTTCGTGGTAAGTCTTTGAAGATGTTTGCAAAGTCATCAAAAATTCTGAAAGCTTTGGATTTAAAAACCAAAGTTTTCAGAATTTTTGATAATTTTGCAAACATTTTCTAAGATTTACCACGAAAAGGCTGGAACAAAGTGGCATTGCATGTGAACTTTTAAATCATATATGTTGAGGTGTGGAACATAAGTTTAAATCCATAACAAGTTATAAATAAAAAACATTAAATTAACTACCACTAGAAAACCCAATACACCAACTCCCAACACAACCCAATACAAAAAGAGTAGAAAGTTGGCCACCCTGGATATGAATGAATATTTCTTTGTTTTTATCATTAAATATATTTGAAATACAATTGCATAATTTTTATTTACAGGGTTCCCCACACGGTTCGTGTTCACCCTTTTGGGTTTTCTTGGGTTCTTCAACACATACACCATGCGTTTCAACCTCAGCGTAGCTATGGTGGCGATGGTGAAGTCTACGATACCAGAAACAGACTTTGTAGATGAGACACCAGATTCATGCAGCGAGCTTATCCGTGACACAAAAGTTCTGAATGGAACCATGCCAGTTGATGTAAGTATCATATATTGACGTTTATGCATATTGCTGACACATTCCTCGATTTGATGAATTAGAATATTCTAATTCATCATTTAAATTTACTGGATGCCAATTTGAATTCATGATGATTAAAATCGAAATCTACCTTTGAACTATGTAAAATACAGGGTTCCCAAAGGTTCACCAAAATTTATAACTTCTTTTTGCTAATTGAACATTATTTAATCATGTCGGCGCTTCTTTGATAATATTTTAGAAAGTGGTAGACATTTAAAAACCAAAACTTTCAAAATTTTTACTACTTTTGCTAACATCTTAACCCTTTAATGGGCCATTTATATCTAGTAAAGGTAAATTAAAGTATTTTTGGAATTGAAATTGATATAAGAATCGTAATGATGTAAGGAAAAAGAACTCATTTAACTTATAAAAAATTAATCTAAATTTTAATGCCATTTTTTTTCTGGTGGTAAGTATATTTACCACAACCTATTAGGAACTTATTGACCTTTATTTTTCGTTATTTATAAAATAAATTTTATAACTGCTACAAACTTCAAAAGGAATTATGTATTTAATAGCTTTTATACGTTTTCTTAAACTAACAAATGGTTACCAAATTTATTCAAACGCACTTCAAGAAAGCTGAAGTTATTAACAAATGGTAACCTAAATTAAAAGTGGTAAAAAAGTTTACCATGAACTTTCAAAAGTGGTGGTAAGTATACTTAGTAGTTGGCAACCCTGTGTACAATTTTTAAGCTAAATCAATCGAAAAGTTAAGACCATTTTCACGTACTTACGTAATTAATACCAGAGCTCATACTGCCCTGGTAAAATTTTTAAAAAATGTGTCAATTTCGTAGTTTAAAAGTTACATTTTTCTTTTTTTTTAACTTTCAGTTTTCATTATAAGGTAAAATTAACTGTCGTTAATGGATGGCTTAATATAACAAATGACTATTAAAAGATTTTTCGGTCAATTGCTACTGTTTTTCATTGGAAATTTAGCCGAATCAATCCGTCGAATAGTTCCTGAGAAATCAAATTTTAAATATACGACTCTTTCAAAAAAAAATTTCTCAGAAAGTATTCGACCGATTTTGCTCATATTTTGCATTTTCCCATTTAAAAATACATTCTTTAAAATAATTTAAAAAATTTTATATCTAAGAGTTCAAATTTTTTTAGATTATTAACCGGTTAACGCCCAGCGTCATATATTTAGGACAGTTCCTTTTTTCATTGTGATGGGAAACTTTTTTCAGAATTTTCATTTATCTGGGTGAATTAAAAAAGATCTTAGATACCACAATGATTTAGTTATTTCTGATTAGATCTAGAATTAAAAGGAGTAAGTACTTTTTGATCAATCAAAGACTTTTTGATTGCCCTAACAGTAGAAAAACCAATTAATTTCGGAAATATATTATACCACCTTTTCCATAAAACCACTTCTTGTATCATTTCAATATATAAGGTCGGGACAAAACGGGTTAATCAGTAAAGGAATAAAAAATAATAAATACTCACAATTTTTTCTTTTTGTATGGATTTATTTCTGGCTAAACGAATTTTATAATTGTGAGTAAAAGTCATTCAGTTCGCTCAAAACTTTATCGAGATAAGGCGAAATTCATAAAAAGTAAAATTATCACTAAAGTGTCTAAAGTTTGGACCACTCTTCTGACCAAGCGATAGGGACCTTAATTTCGAGGGTGTGACTATCCCCTATATTTTGGGGTACAGAAACCAGAATCCGTTGAAAAAAATTTATGTTTATTCAGAGAAAGTACGTTTTTGTGTCTGAATTCATAACTTAAAATGTTGTCTGCAGTAATTAATTAGCATATTTGAGATCACTTTCTTAAACCGTTAAGTTCTAAAACGTGTAGATCCGATGAAAAGTTATTCAAGGTGGTCTGTTTTCTCTTTGTCGCGTTGTACACTCGAATCATCTCGTGGTAGACAAATTCATATTCTTTAAAATAAAATAAACAGTCCTGACAACTTTCTACTCTTTTGGTAAAATATCTAAGTTTATGTTTATATATATATATATATATATATATATATATATATATATATATATATATATATATATATATATATATATATATATATATATATATATATATATATATATATATATATATATATATACATACATATATATATATATATATATATATATATATATATATATATATATATATATATATTATAAATATATATATATATATATATCATTTCCGGATTTTTAAAAAAATGCTTATGTTTTTTTTTAATTTATAAAATTAATGTGCAATATATATGCATTCACCGCTAACTTATTGTTTAAATGCCTTGACCTCCCGTGGAGCGCTTACTCAGCGTGACTAAGCACGTTCTGAGAAATTCTCGCAGTAGACTCAGTGACACCACTTTCGAAATGCAATTATTTTGCAAAATGAATAAAAAATATTAATTTGCTCGAAAATGAATAAAATATTAATAAAAATATTTTCATTCCTTTTCGAGTTTTATGCATTTATTTAATATATTTTAAATAAAAAATGTTGGATTTTGTTATTACATTTTTCAATTTTCTTTTTGAACTCACTAATAATACATTTTTGTCTTAATATATTTTTTACTAAATACATTTTTGCCTAGTACATTTTTTACTAAAATTATGTTTATGCCCGACCTTACCAAACAACGCCCAGTCAGATCTCTAAGAACTTCAGAACTATTTGTGCTATTGAAAACTATTATAATTACTATTTCAACTCTTGAAAACTCGAAGGTATTAATTCAGCCGCTGATACTAAAATTCGTTTACAAATTTTAATTATTCCGTTAGGCAGAAATGTTCGGAAAATTATATTTTCGCATGACTTTAGCATTAGCCATTGTTACAAATAAAACTGTAGACTGTTCTGTTTCAACTTATACTGCACATTCAATTATTCTTTACTAGCTCAAAGATCACAAAGCTATCTGAAACCCCGTGTTTGCTTTGTTTATGCTTGTGCTTTTAAAACGCGTTTCTATAGAGTAAAACAATTTTAAATCAATGGTAATTTAAATAAATAAAAATAATAAACTAAAAATTAAAATCAATAGATAAAATTTCTTTTTCGTGCAAATCCATAAAAAGTTTGATATTAAAATTATGTTAAATTTCAAAATTATATTATACGATTATATTATTAAATTATATTATAATATTCTTCCAAATTTAGAAATAAATTAATGTCCATAACTTTCAAAATTAAAAATTATTAAATAGATAACAACAATTAAGGAACGAAACATTAAAGAACATAAGAATATTATTCAATAAAATTTTAGGTTACTTTGAATTTTCGATTTCCTAGAAATGTACTTTTAAATCGTTACTTTTTTTGTATAGTACTTGTACTTTTACTCGTTACTTTTTAAAAGTAACGTTGCCATATATATATATATATATATATATATATATATATATATATATATATATATATATATATATATATATATATATATATATATATATATATATATATATATATATATATATATATATATATATATATATATATATGGGTCATTTTCATGTCCCCAGTATATTTTATGTTTGTTTTACAACTTACGGAAAAAAAATTTTCAGGGAAAGTGTCCTTCAGAATGCAAGCTAACAAAAGAATAAAAATAAAATTATCAATTTTTATTTTTTATTAATTTTAGGTAATTAAAATATACCAATATGTCATTCCCTCACTTGTCCCCACTGCTGATTTAAAAAAAGAAAAAAATTGTTTCTGAAATAAAAAAAAATTTTTTACAAATTTGTGTTTTTTATTTGAGAATATTGAAATATAGAATTCAGAAAATAAATTTTAAATTTAATTTCTGATAAAAATATTAACACAGCACTATTTTAAACTTTGTCCCCAGTGTTTCGCGTCATTCCCTCACAACAATGTTCTTATCACCTGCAATCATCTTAGAATAAAAATATTTTAATAAAAACTTCAGAAGTTAACAACTGGCATCATAGAACAAAATTGCAGTATGTTTCCATCTTCAACTTAAAGAAGCTTTGCTGTGGAATAAATTTAAATGAATCAAACCAGGTAAAATTTTTTACATTTGTCATTCCCTCATGTCGTTTTTTAGAGTAAAATAATATACAACTTCATCGAAAAAGTGGATAATTATGTGTTGCTTTCTTGTATGAATATAATTGTATGTGATTGACTTCAGAAATTAATAAAGCGTAACTGTTATTTTTAAATTTTATTGAATTCGTCATTCCCTCACTAGTGTATAAAGTGAGGGAATGATTCAAGATGAGTATATTATTAAAAAATTTTTTTTGTTCAATCGTGCCAGTCAATTTTATTTCCCAAACTTGTAAAAACTATTAAATATATAAGACTAAATTATAATAAATATTAGATATACTTAGTATGTTATCATTTTCAAACTTTAGGTAGATGTAACTTAGATAAAAATATGTATTAAAATAAAATATCATTCCCTCACTATTAGTGTCAGTCCCTCACTTTTTAAATAGTGAAAATAATTAATTTACTTATTAATTAATTTGAAAAATAAATTAAAAAATTTATAAATTGATTTATTGAACTAATTAATTTATTTATTACATAATTAATTAATTATTAATTATTATAAATTAAAAATTATAAATTAATTATTTAAAAAATTAATTAATTTAAATATTAAGTATAATTTATAGGATATATACTTTCTTTATAATGCCATTACATATTTCTATTAATATAGAAAGTTTCAGAGCTTTTTATTCACTTTACTTTTTTGGGATTTTATGAACTGAAAAATGACAGTTTTCGTGAGAATGACCCATATATAACACTACTTAAAAAGCTTAATTTTTAACTGAGTAACCATCTATAAAATAATTTGCGAAAAGCGTAGTAGCCCTGAATATAGTAAACAACATAGCACGCATTAAAATAACAATTTTGTTACTACTGGAAAAAAAAATTACCCACAAAATGAAGCAGGTTGGCATCTCTGGTATTCACAATTCTTTTTTATATTCCCTTGCCATTATAAGCAGACAAAAAAATCTCATTTTTAAAGTCGCGATTTCGTTTTCAATTTTTATTCCATGACCCATCTAATTTCAGAAAAAGCCTCCAATTTCATTTCTTATGCATAATTTTTTTTTATCTTTCAGAAAGGTGAATTCACGTGGGATACTGGACTTCAACATATGGCATTGGGTGCTTTTTATTTTGGATACGTGATAATCCAAATTCCAGGTGGAATGCTGGCCGAAAAATATCACGCCAAACATTTCTTTGGCGTTGGAGTTCTCATTACTTCCATATTTACCCTATTAACTCCAGCAGCGGCCAGGCACAGTATTGGAGCTTTAATAGCGGCTCGTTTTATTCAAGGGCTTGGACAGGTAAGACTTCTAAACTCCTATAAACTCCTTATGCATTTGTTTATCAGTTATCAAGATCCTTCAAAACACTTTGCCATTCATTTCTTAGTTTTATATGATTCCTTCTTCCATTTAAAAAAAAACAGTTTAACCTTTTGCATTCCAAGTAATTAAATCGTTCCGGCTGTATTCACACCGGCTCGTTTCATTCAAGATTTTTCAAGGGCTTGGAAGCAGTAAGACTTCTAAGTTCGCATAAATTCTTAATGCGTGTGTTTATCAGTCCTTTAGATCCGTCTAAGCACTTTGTTATTTATTTCTTTGTTTGATATAATTCCTTCTTCTATTTGTAAAAAGCAAATCATGTTTAACATTCATTTTGCACTACGAGTACTTTAATCGTTCCTACTTTAATCGTACTGGATCGTTTTATTCAAGGGTTTAGAAGTGGTGAGACTTCTAAGTTCGCATAAATTCTTAATGCGTGTGTTTATCAGTCATCTAGATCCGTCTAAGCACTTTGTCATTTATTTCTTTGTTTGATATAATTCCTTCTTTTATTTGTAAAAAGCAAATCATGTTTAACATTTTGCACTACGAGTACTTTAATCGTTCCTACTTTAATCGTACTGGATCGTTTTATTCAAGGGTTTAGAAGTGGTAAGACTTCTAAGTTCGCATAAATTCTTAATGCGTGTGTTTATCAGTCATCTAGATCAGTCTAAACATTTTGTCATTCATTTCATTGATGTAATTCCATCTTTTATTTGTAAAAATAAAATTATTTAACCTTTCCAACTCCGAGTAATCTAATATGCTGTTTGAGCCAAGACAAACACTAAATCTTTTAATTTTCAATCTAAGCTACATAGTAATATTTAGCTACATAGTAACATTTAGCTACATAGTAACATTTAGCTATATTTTAAATTTACTTAGTACAAAAGTTTCCTAAACTCATTAAATACTGTGGTTACTAATTATTAGGGTATAAGAATTTTCAGCTTTAAGGTGGTGACTTTCGATGTCTTTCGATGTCTACTCACAGATGATACATTCGATAATAAAAAAGTGATTTTTTTCGATAATTACAGTTTTCTATAGGACCGATATTGATTGTAAAGTGGCTGTAATAGACAATCCTATATAGGATCAAAATTGTCACAATATGGGTCCTATAAGAACATGCACCGAGGGACCAATATTGAGATGCCTAGATTTCTTAATATCGGTCCCATATAGGACCGATATAGGACTTATAATGGCTGAATTATGATTATAAAATATCGGGTGAATCTGACCGTTCTATATACGGCCGACATTGGTTGTAAAGTTTCTGTAAAACATAGGGTGCATTGGACAATCCTATATAGGATCAAAATTGGCACAATATGGGTCCTATAAGAACATGCACCGAGGGACCAATATTGAGATGCCTAGATTTCTTAATATCGGTCCCATATAGGACCGATATAGGACTTATAATGGCTGAATTATGATTATAAAATATCGGGTGAATCTGACCGTTCTATATACGGCCGACATTGGTTGTAAAGTTTCTGTAAAACATAGGGTGCATTGGACAATCCTATATAGGATCAAAATTGGCACAATATGGGTCCTATAAGAACATGCACCGAGGGACCAATATTGAGATGCCTAGATTTCTTAATATCGGTCCCATATAGGACCGATATAGGACTTATAATGGCTGAATTATGATTATAAAATATCGGGTGAATCTGACCGTTCTATATACGGCCGACATTGGTTGTAAAGTTTCTGTAAAACATAGGGTGCATTGGACAATCCTATATAGGATCAAAATTGGCACAATATGGGTCCTATAAGAACATGCACCGAGGGACCAATATTGAGATGCCTAGATTTCTTAATATCGGTCCCATATAGGACCGATATAGGACTTATAATGGCTGAATTATGATTATAAAATATCGGGTGAATCTGACCGTTCTATATACGGCCGACATTGGTTGTAAAGTTTCTGTAAAACATAGGGTGCATTGGACAATCCTATATAGGATCAAAATTGGCACAATATGGGTCCTATAAGAACATGCACCGAGGGACCAATATTGAGATGCCTAGATTTCTTAATATCGGTCCCATATAGGACCGATATAGGACTTATAATGGCTGAATTATGATTATAAAATATCGGGTGAATCTGACCGTTCTATATACGGCCGACATTGGTTGTAAAGTTTCTGTAAAACATAGGGTGCATTGGACAATCCTATATAGGATCAAAATTGGCACAATATGGGTCCTATAAGAACATGCACCGAGGGACCAATATTGAGATGCCTAGATTTCTTAATATCGGTCCCATATAGGACCGATATAGGACTTATAATGGCTGAATTATGATTATAAAATATCGGGTGAATCTGACCGTTCTATATACGGCCGACATTGGTTGTAAAGTTTCTGTAAAACATAGGGTGCATTGGACAATCCTATATAGGATCAAAATTGGCACAATATGGGTCCTATAAGAACATGCACCGAGGGACCAATATTGAGATGCCTAGATTTCTTAATATCGGTCCCATATAGGACCGATATAGGACTTATAATGGCTGAATTATGATTATAAAATATCGGGTGAATCTGACCGTTCTATATACGGCCGACATTGGTTGTAAAGTTTCTGTAAAACATAGGGTGCATTGGACAATCCTATATAGGATCAAAATTGGCACAATATGGGTCCTATAAGAACATGCACCGAGGGACCAATATTGAGATGCCTAGATTTCTTAATATCGGTCCCATATAGGACCGATATAGGACTTATAATGGCTGAATTATGATTATAAAATATCGGGTGAATCTGACCGTTCTATATACGGCCGACATTGGTTGTAAAGTTTCTGTAAAACATTGGGTCAATAGAATTCTGGAAATATAAATCCACTAAATTAGTTTAAAATATAATATTAGTTAGAAATATAATTCTACTAACCTTTTGCACCCCCAATATCGCCCATGAGGCCCCATCAACAGTCACCACCCTAAAATTGAAAAACCGCAATTTTTTAACCGCACTAGTAACCGCAATTTTTTAAGAATTTTAAAAACTATATTAAAATACTGTATGATGCGAATTAAATGATTTAGTGCTTTTATCAGTTCTAACAGCATTTTAAAGCACTCTGATTGAAATGGGTTAAATTGAATGGAATGCAGGACCACCCTGAACAATTTTTTATCTACCATTTTAAAATTAAAAATATGCATTTAAACACTAAAATTAGATCTTAAATTTTATAATCTATTCTAGTGTGTATGGATTTATCTTTAATTTTTGCTCATAACAAAGTAGCACTTTGCATGTATTAAGCTGTTTAATAGTAGAAAAAATAAGTACGTTCAAATTGTACCGTGTTGAAGCTATAGTGGCAAGTTTACTCCAACTTTTATAAAATCTTACCTACCACTTTTTAAACATTTTAAATAATGTGGGTAATAAATTTTTTGAGAGCATTATTGCATACCTGCCAACTTTTACGCATTTGGCGCAAAATTTTATTTCTATATTTAAAGTGGTAGTAAAATGTATGCTTTTTAAATATTCCTTGAATTTATGGACTTATTATCGTTTTGACCATCGCTATTTTTTAAAAATTAAGCATGTATATTACTATGTAATATTGACGTGGTAGTTCGCATAATCTTTTTCAAATTACAGCATTTGTTTCTGCCTAAAATTGTAATACAAATTCAATTTTACTACCACTGGGGAAAATCATCCTCGAAAAGATTAAAAGTTGGCAGGTATGTTATTGTAATTAAATTAAGACCTACCATTGTCGAAGAGTTCCTCCTCACCCAAACGACGCACGACAGAAGCTCAATCTTATTATATGTTAAGATCATTACAAACTTATTAGAGCCACCTCATAATTAGGTTGCTCTTCAGGTAAACTTTATATGAAATATTAAACCATTATTGACCAAGTACAAATAAAATAATTATAAAATAAATCTAACAATACAAGTGGTACGTTAAATTTTAAAAAATTTATATTTTGTGGAATGTTATTTTTGCTAAGCAACATGTTAGTACATTTTGTGATTCTTACAATGCAACCAACTTTCCATGAAAAGAACAGGTGAAATCGATGTTTTGTCTCTCTTTCAACAATGTTTATAGTTATTATCAAACAACAAATATTTAAGCAATAGTTTTTGAAGTTTCGTCAGAACTTTAACCTTTTGCACTGCGAATACAATATCATATTAATCGAGTAAAATATCATATCAACATACATATGGCGTAAGAGAAAAGTCGGCAATATCATTTTCGCCAATTTTTTCTAGTTTCAAAAAAATAAAATAAAAATTATTAGTAGTGCAAAACTGCTATTTTAATTACATTAAAAATTTGCGTCTCATTAAAATAAGTCAACATTTAAACACACTTTCAAAGAACCAACAGACCAACTGTACAGATATGCCTGCCAACTGCTCCGGACACGCCAAAATAATTTTTAAAAAAATAAATAACTACAAACTAAAATTTGCAAATATTTGAATAAGTTTGCTAATTTTTTAAAAGGTTTAACATGACATAACATAAATAAAGTGGTAAATATATAAGCCTACGAATTAATTAGAAATAGTGGTGAATAAAAATCTAATAAATTGAATTTATTAATCAAAGAATCACAATTAATGAACTACCACTCGAAAATATTTATTTGCTGTCCGGAGCAAGTTGGCATCTCTGACTATATATTTGTTTCAAATATTTCAACGTAATTGTTGTCGAAATAATTTTAAATCACATTTATTCATATAAGAATAAAGTGTGAATATATAACTTTTGTAAACACATTAAATATGAAAATAAAATCTTTAGGAAAACCCAGAAAAGCTAGTTGATATGAAATATGCCGTTGAAACCAACACCTTCTATATCAAGCGTTGTTAAAACTAACGTAAACACGAAATTGTTTGAATTTTAAAGTACATTTTTTTATATAATTTCTGGGACTGTTTTGCAAGATGATAAGACTCTCGTTCGTGAGAACGGGTGTTCGAATCCAGCCATCACCTCCTACATCAAGTAGTCCGCGCAGACTGTTTAAAAAGTGAGCAAGTTGTGCGCATGAACCCAAAACCTTTTGTGAAAGTAATTGAGAGAAATTTATCTTATATATTTGAGAATTGAATCTGTAGTGGTTGACAAGTCAATAAGGCAAACCAATAATATTCATAAATAAAATTAATTTTTAGTCATATATTTGCTACCACTTTCTTATTTTAACTATATTCTGTATTAAATTACTCGTTTAGTAAATGGACATCCTTCACAGTGATCTGATCGGACTACCTATTAAAAACCGTGTGGAGGCTTTCAGTTATAGGAGGCGTTATTAAATCTGTCTGGTCAAAATTACGATCAGTGGATAAATGAAAGAATGCATGAATGGGTACTAGTTATTAACATACAAAAATTTCAGAGTAATGAATTTCGATTTCTACCCACGCTACTGAAAACTATGATGCTTTTTGCAAAACTTTTATAGAGTGGTAGACAATTAAAGGCTAATGTTTTCAGAATTTTTGTTAATGCTGCTACCATTAAAAACTTCACGACTAAGTTCATAGAAAGTGTCGTTTTATATGAACTTTTGAATCATTTACATGTAGTGGTGTGGAATATAACTTCAAATGAAATTTATGAGGCAAAGAATTACACATAAAATCATAAGCTTACCTACCACTCGAAGAAATTTTCGTAAAAGGGATAGAAGATTCTTAACCCTATAGCTGATGGTAACTTCGGAGCGCAAAAGGTTATAACAAACTATCCAAATCTTATGATAATGCTAATAAACAATTGCGAGTACTATAAGTACGAATAACTTTTGATCCTATGATCGGATCTTCGCTCGCTAGAACCTGGCCTGAAAGCGAAACTGAAAAAAGTAAAAACTGGTAATAGAACTACTTCAATAATATTTATTTTTAACAATAAACAATTTATGGTTATTAATTCCTTCAAGGGGAAGAAGCAATTCATTATATAAATTGTATACTTTAAAAAAAACTGCTAGTTTTGAATATTTTATTTTTCCATAAAAAAGCTAAAAATGAAATTTCATTGTTACCAGTTTTTACTCTTTTCCGTCTTGATATATATCGACTTTCAGCCCTGTCTAGAACTCATAATAGCCATACAACCATTAATAAAAAATCAGAATATGTCACTTAAACTAAAGAAGCTACTATATACAGCAATGATCCGCCCAATACTTACCTTTGCCTCACCTGCCTGGACTACGATACCTCAACATCTACTGAAGAAATTAAACCAATGCCAAAACAAGATCCTTAGAAAAATAACCTGTGCAAGATGGTTCATCCGGAATACCAATATACATACAGACCTCAAAATACCAACTCTATCACAGCATATAAACAAGCTAAACGCAGATTTTTTCGATAAAGCCATAGAATGTAAAACAGCAAATTTTAATGAAATCTTTAAATTTGAAAATTATATCAAAGATAAAAACTACAGACCAATAGCTGCACATTTCACCTCCGACGCCTCATATCATAACTATCAAAAGAAATAATTTCATCAACCTTTCTGAAAATAACGTTTACTCATGCTGATACAATTCTGAACAACTCCAAAATCAAACAAACACAGTTTAGAGCAAGCTGCTCAATTTATTTTTGATTCCTTTTTAGTTATTCAAGCAAAGAGCTTGAAACATTCATAAAAGCAACTCCATTGCCTGCTTACCTCATTGCTCAACCAAAACTGTTCAAAAATTCCAGATGAATGGGATAGGGGCCGCTTCGCGCCCAGGTGCCCAATAGAATCTAAACACTAGGACTAGTCTAGAACTCAATCTTAATGGTTTGAGGGGGTGACCTTAAATCTGTTAAATAATCAGTAAAGACGATATTTCAAGCCAAATTTTTTTTTAAGAAATTCAACTTTTTTTAAATTTTACTACGAACTATTTCACCGATTTCACTCAAATTTCGTATTTAGCCCTGTAAAATTTCATTCCTCACAATTCAAAAATTTTTTTCGACTGTTATTAAATAAATTATTAAATATTTACACAAAATTGTATTTTGCATGGAATTATCTTTGCGTAAATAAACTTTATAATTGCGAGGAAAAAATTTTAAATTCTCTTAAAAAGTTCTCGAATTATGGAGAAATACGCAGAAAATAAATCTAACGTTAAGGGGTCCAAGGTTCAGACCTCTCTTCTGACCAAACCTACCTGCCGTAATCTCGGATTGGGACCCTATTTCCGATATTACGGCGATCCCCTATGTTTTGGGGGTCAGAAATCTCAATACGTTGAGAAAGCTATGTTTATTCAAAGGAAATACGCTTTGGTGTCTGATTTCGTACTTTAATGTTCTTATTAATAAGCAATTTTGAGCGATCCTTCAAACCCTTAAGATTGAGTCATTGAACATGAACATCCGATCATTAGATCAAAAGTTATTAATGATCCGTATTTGTTTTTTTTTTGGGGGGGGGTGTGCACTGTTCACATAAACAATATATATATTAAAATGGTGGTTACATAAAATGAGAATAACAAATATGATAACCTGAACCATTTGATCTAGAGAAGTACTTTTCCGTTACCACCGCCATCTATCAACCACCAAAGACGTTAGAAATAACGTTTTCACCAAGACTATCATTATACTTTTGCAAGCGTTTTTTCTATATATTTTCCAGGCTGCTACCTGGCCAGCTATGAATACCCTTATAGGACGATGGGTACCAACCATGGAAAGAAGTCGAGTCTCTGCAATCGTTTATACTGGCTGTACAGTGGGTGTTGTTGTATCATTTGCAGTATCCGGAGTTCTGTGTGACAGCGACTTTCTGGGGGGATGGCCATCTGTATTCTATGTTTTCGGTAAATTTTCATTTTCTAATAACTCAGATCCTTATAGTAAATACTTTTATATTGTCAACTCAGATACACAGCTGCATTCATAATAAATTTTGATAACTGGGAGGGAGTGTAAGTTCATGGCTAGAATTTGGAAATGTTCATCATTTGAAAGAAAATTTCCTCATACACTTCTACGATCTGCTGCCCATTATGAACTGGCTATTCGTGTGCATTTGAAAAAGCACTGTTTATTTAAATTATCTTAATTTTATGTTAATTTTACGTTCAGTAACTATTTCCTAAACTTACATTCAAATAGGTCAAAAATAGTTTTTTAATCGTTACTTAATGATTTGGCGACTATTTTGGCAACCAATTTGGCGAGCTCAGGAAGCAACTCAAATTTATAATAGAAAATTGAAAAACAAGAAAGTTTAACAAGCTCTAATGAATTAATGTTTAAAAAAACACGAGTTTAAAAGCATCAAAAAGAGTGTCAAAACCGTGACGAAATTCTAATAAAAGTATTTTAACTCTTTCTATTTCCTCTGGAATTCAATCAGGTTTCAAAGTTTTAAATTTCGTATTCCTGGTTTATGGTCTAATTTTACATTTTAAACAAAGATTCCAAAATTATAAAGCGACAAAAATTTCCATAGCAAAGCATGCCATGGAAATATATATATAAATTTATTTTTATTGATTTAAAGGCAATAACTTCAAAAAAGTTATTTGGTGACTTAAACTTCGGCACATTAAATTAGCCTATTTCCTTCTCAGCCTTAAATAACGCCATCAACAATTCATCAGATTGCATATCGTTCTTACAATTTTTATTATTTAAAAAAAATACAGTCATCGGATTCTTTTTGTATTACATGCAATAGCTTTCTCACTAACATCTTAAATAGTTATACATACCTGCCTACTTTTAATTACTTCCATCAAGCTTTTTCCCAGTGGTATTAAAATGGAATTAAATTTTCAATTGTAAGCAAAAGAATACGTTGTATTTGAAAAATCATCAGTTGACAACCATGATAGTAATACATATTAATATATATGCTAAATTTTTTTACGAATACTGGTAATCAAAAACAGTTTAAATTTAAATTTATAAAATAAAAAATAGTATATATTTACTACCACTTTAAATATAAAAATATTATATTGCGCCAAATGCGTAAAAGTTGGCAGGTGTGGTTATATACTACCTACAATGTTTCCTTTTACTAAATTTTCAGAGATGCCAACTTGTTCCGGACAGCAAATATATATTTTAAAGTGGTAGTTTATAAATTGTGATTCTTGGTTTAATAAATTCAATTCAGTAGATTTTTATTCACCACAGTTTCTAAATAATTCGCAGGTTTATGTCTTTCACCACTTAATCGTAATTATGGGAATTTCCTCTTACTGTACTTATCGTGTATATATTTAACCCAGACAACGTACCCTTACGTTTATTTTGTGCTGATTCATGCCTTTTACCTTTATTCACTCGAAAATCGAGTATCTTTTTCTGGCCCTTAAAAGGGCCTTTTATATAGACGATTTTAATATATTTTATATATGCGATGTATATTACTGTATTCTCAACCAATGTTTATCATCACATCCTTGTTTATCGTGTATTTTAATCTAACTTAGACTGCGTTTAATTACGCTCAACCCATTGTTTAATCACTGTTCTACTCAGCACGTATACGCTTGCGTAACCTCTCTAACCCCTTTCCTCCCTTATTCTGCATTAAATCTTAGATGAAGGTGTAGATAGCCCTTCGAGCTAGGAACACCGTAAGACATAGTTTATATCGGTATATCGGTAGTAATTATGTTATGCTATGCCTTTTAAAAAACAAGCAATAGTGGTCAAATTTTTGTAAAATTTACATGTAGTTATTTACCGTTTTTGTTAATTATTTTGACGTGTCCGGAGCAGTTAGCATCTCTGCATTTTTAGCAAGAAATCTTAAAAAGTATATATTTGGAACTGTGAATACGGTTTATCTTGTATATCTTGGCTTTTCAACTATATGGTGCAAAAAGCGTAGTACCACTGAATGTTTGACCTCTCAGAAAAACCAACTAAAGTAACTTTCTTTAGGTGCTATTGGATGCATATGGTATCTTTTCTGGCATTTTCTAATTTACGAACGACCAGAAGATCATCCCCGAATAACTAAAGCCGAGCTAGCTTTGATAAAAAAGGGACAGAGTGAAATCATTCAGAAAGAGGTAACTTTACATTTTTTTATAACTTTACATTATTTTATGATAGCTGAAGTGTATCAATAGACTACAATGTTTTTCACTCTTTTCAGCTCGTCATACCTTGGAGGTCTATCCTAACATCACCTCCAGTGTGGGGATTGGTTATCGTACACTTCTGCCAAGACTGGGGAAATTACACGTTACTCACTGAAACCCCTCTTTATTTGAGTTATGCTCTGCATTTCGATATTGAAAAGGTAATCAACGTTACTCACTGTTAACCCCTCTTCATTTGTGCTCTGCTTTTCAATATTTAAAAAATAAGCAACGTTACTCACTTAAACCACTCTTTATTGAAGTTATGCTCTGATTTTTGATGTTAAAAAAATTAGCAATGTTGCTCACTTAACAGTACTTACAGTACTCAGTAACAGTACTCACTTAAACCCCTTTATTATTTGAGCTACAAATAATGAGGGGTGTGACTGCATTTCGATACCCAAAAAATAATCAATGTAGCTCACTAAAACCGATCTTTATTTGGTTTATGCTCTGCTTTTCGATATTCAACGGCTAACCAACTGCAATCGCATGATATATAAAAAATTTATTAAGCGGTAAACAATTTACATTTAACTAGTAAAAAAAACTTTAATTTAATTCAAAGCTAACAAAAATTAACCCTTTCCACTCGAGAGGTGACTGTCAGTCACCACTGTCACCTGTAAATTACCCACCACTCTAAATGTGAAATTATTTTCACCTTAATGTTTAGTTACCACTTCATTCAATGATCTCCGGGTATTAAGTTTGTGAAAAGTCTTTCAAAATGTTAGTGGTTGAGTCCATTCTTTTAACAGCTGGAAGAACTTCGAGTGAAAAGGGTTCATTTTAATTTAAAAACAACATCGTTAGAAACTAAATGGATTTACTTACATTTTTCACATGCCGTGATAAATTAAAATAACTCGCTTCCTCCAAAAAGGGGGGGAAATATCACTCATCTCCTACCATTACTTTATTTTTAATACGACGCTATGACCACTATTAACCCTTTCGCGCCGACTGTCACAAATACGTGACAGCATGAAACTGTATCAATCAGGATAAAAAGATAAAACTGATAATCAAAGTAATTCTTTAGCAGTTTATTTGGGGGCGGAGTTATAATTGTTTGATTTATTTAATTCACCATTACTTTAGTTCAAAATAAAAGTATTCAGTTATACTTTGAACTAACATTGATTATATATATGATTAAACTAACAATAATTAAAGTAAAAGCAAAGTAAGTCTGTCAAATTAACAACGACTAGATTTAAGTTACTTTTTTTTATTTAATTACAACTTCATTCTGATTTTGTACGAATGCTTTTCTGAATCACCCGTCCCCAAGGGGTTAACTGTTTACCTGCGGGACTTTTATTTTAGCCTAATGGAAAAAGTGGCTTCATGAAAGTTTGCACTTAAATTAAATGGAAATTTTCTTCGGCTAGCTACTATTTTTTTTTTTAAATTGCAACAACACTTTGATTTCAGATTTAAAAAATATAAGTCACAAGATCTATAATTTTATGTATTTAACAGATTTTGACTTGTAGGAATATTCAAACTTTCCCATTAGTAATCACTAAAAATAAAATATTTGAGATATTAGTCTTTAACATTTTGCAAAAGGGACATGTCCCAAAAATAGAGCATTGGCATTTGAACGATTAGTATGCATATGAGAGATACAACAGCCAACAAACAAAACTATAAAAGTGATAAAATATTATTTCATTAATATTCACTTTCTCGATTCAATTATACATTAGATTTAACTATATTTTAACTATCACTGTACTTAAAAATGTCAAGAATATATGTTTAGATCGGAAATCTTCCTAGCATTGTTTATACAATAATTTATTTAAAAAACTCAAGGTGTCAAAAAATCAAAATCATTTTGTTTATGTTACTTTTTTTTGAAAATTTACAAATGTTTTTTTTTAATACCATTCTTTGCAATATTTGGTGCGAGCATCATATATATATATATATATATGTATTCCTATTCTACAAACCCGTCAATCCCTGCAAAATTCTTCCTTTTTTTCTATGATTGCAGGGCTACCAACTTTCTGCGCTTTATGTGAAAATTTCTTCGAGTGACAGTGAAGTTTATGTTTTAATGTATTTGTTTTTATTCATTTAAATTTATTTCCCACACCACTAAACATAAATTATTTAAGAGTTCATATGCAGCGCCACTTTGATCCAGCTCTCTCGAGGTGAGGCTTTTAAAATGTTGGCAAAATTACCAAACATTCTGAAAGTTTTGATTTTTAAATGTCTATCACTCCATTAAAATATGTTTCAAAAAGCGTTGTAGTTGGCTGGCTTGTGATTGTTCTAAGCTAAGTGAAATTAATTTCGATTTTGCATGAAATAATGAATTTTTATTTTCCAGAATGGCTTGTTGTCAGCTCTTCCCCAGATAATGAGTGCTATTATGGCTTTTATTGCAAGCATTGTTGCTGATAAACTTCGGCAGAAAGGACGTTTCGGTATCACCAGTATTCGAAAAGTCGTCAATTCCATTGGTAAGTATTTCACTAACAAAGGCTGGTGGTTGCTTTTTCCACTTTAAACAACGGAATCTTTATTTATTAAGACTATTTTATATTTTTGAGTCTTGTTTATTAATCTCTTGTCAGCATTGAAATTGAATACATTGAATTGCAAAGGTGGCCAATTTTTAGCTCCTCACGGACTACCAAGCATTTAAACTCTAGTTTGATTATAAGAAGTTTTCTTACTGATTAACCCTTAACCCCTTGCTAACAGCAAATCTTTGTTATAAATTTTAATCTAGCAACACATTAGCAACTGCGACCTCAATCAGGGCATGTATTACTGTGAATGACCGAAAGTGGTGAATGTTGACAATGACATAGTCACTTTGGTGAATGTTTGAAATATATACAATGTCTAGTTAAGTGCCACTGCCCGGTATACCCTACAGTGATGTTTTTTAAGGTTCAGGGTCATTGCCCGGTATTCATTTGCCCGGCATAGCCTACACAGATGTTTTTTAAACACGTTGAATGCCATGCTAATTTTACATGGCTTGCCCGTCTGGCTAAACGGTAAATACCTACGTACAATATTTGCAAATTTTATTTGACAAATTTTGCTAGTTTTTTAACAGGTTTAGCAAGACTCATCTGAAAAACATTTTTTAAGAGGTTTAGCAAGACTCATCTGAAAAACATTAGTGAATTATATGAGCCTACAAATTGTTTAGAAATAGTGATGGATAAAAATCTACTAAATTGAATTTATTAAACTAAGAATAACAATTAATAAACTACCACTCGAAAATATTTATTTGCTGTCCGGAGCAAGTTGGCATCTCTGAGTATATAAATAACACTATTTTTGTGTGTTCTATATTGCATTATTTTCCTCAAACCACTTTCGTAACGATAATAATATAAAAAGATTAAAAATTTACTCGAATTATGTTGTTTCTAATAATCTTGGCTTCGCCGGTGACCCCCGTGGAGCTACGAACAAACTCAGTACCGATCACCGGTGACCTCCGTGGAGCTACGAACAAACTCAGTGCCGGTCACCGGTGATCCCCATGGCATTCAACATGTTAACATGCTACTGAACTAAGCCAAATAGCTGTAACTTTAACATGCCATCATGCCAACGGATTTCATCGGTTCTCGAGTTAAAAATAATTTGCAGAAGAAACTATATTTTGTGATGTTTAGCCGTAATATTGCTTATTAGTTCTTCCCTTTTTAGTCACCTTTTTAAGTATTGCCAAAGAATCTATTCAAATAGAATGATGAGAATACTAAAAAAAAAAAGGATTCTTCGTATTCAAAAAATCTTTTTTTTTTTTTTTACTTTTTCTATAATTATAATTAGAAAAACTTCATGGAATTTCTAAGTTTTTTTCATTTGCAGTTCTTTTGTTTGAAATGCTTTTTTTACTTAACTTTCGTTTTAAATATTCTTTTTTAATAATAAGTACTTTTTTATATTAACATTACTTTTATTACTAATTTTTTAGCTTCTATGCATATGAAATATAAAAATAACCGCCGAATTTCAATCGGTGTTGTTGGAAAATGATCAGATTTCGGAAAATTATATAAATTAGTTTATCTTAAAATAAAGGATAATTCTAAAGAGACTTTATTAAATGTTTATCTCAGGCTAGGTCCTCTAGAGGTTGGATGTAAACTTTTATTTTTATCACTGTATCTACTAACACATTTTAATGTGAAGTAAACACTCAATTAATTTTCAAGTTCACTTCTTGTGTTTCGACTAACCGTTGTAGTTTTTAAATCTATATTAAAATTTATTTCAAACATTACTGGTAGAAAAATTAAAACTTTTAAGTTTATTTTATTTCAAAATTTGTATTCCATTTTTATTTCAATTTATACATTACATACTCATGTCCCATTATTCCTAATGCTTTTCAACTCCAAATCTCAAACTTCGATTTAAAAAGTATGCAAAAAATAACGCATTTAATTTGAAATAAAGGTGAAAATTAGTTCAATAGTAGTGAAACTTGTGCAAAGAATTACATATGAGCAATAATTACGCACTTTGGAAATAGTTTCTCTCTTGCGAACTCTTTTCGGAAATGATTTTTCCCAGTGGTAGTGAGATTACAATATGAAATTTTTTTTATTTTTCCTATTCAAAAACTTTTCATTTTTTATATTTAGTAATTTTTGAATTTATATAGAAATTCAAGATATAAATAAACGAGCACATCAGCATGCATATAAATTAAATTTAAGGAAGTCTAATCCTTATTTAATGTGTTAAAGTTAAAACACACTATCAGGGAAGTCAAGGACAGCGAAATTAATATTATTTATTTATAAACTCTTCAATCAATTGTAACTATCACTATAAGTTACATTTCAAATTATTCATATTTAAATTGAAATCTACATATCATACCAGAGATGCCAACTGCTCCGGACACACCAAAATAATTTTAAAAAAACGGTAAATAACTACAAAGTAAATTTTGCAAATATTCGAATATTTTTGCTTGCTTTTAAAAAGGTGTAGCATAACATAACAGAAAAAAGTGGTGAATTATATATGCCTACGTACTGTTTAAAAATAGTGGTGGATAAAAATCTACTTAATTGAATTTATTAAACCAAGAATCGCAATAATTAAGTAAATTTTGAATACATTTTCTGCAATTCCATAAAAGAGTGTAAATTTTATAGTTGTATATCATGTTATACGCTGTCAGCCAGCTGTTTTTCGCAGCCTTTGTGAAAGGTCAGTGTCAGCAAGCGGTGGCAGACACAGTCTAAATGTAATTTCAGTGTCAGCCACCGGTGGCAGACGCAGTCTAAATGTAATTTCAGTGTCAGTCACCGGTGGTTGAAGCGGCCTAAATGTAATTTCTGAGTCAGTCACCGGTGGTTGACGTGGCCTGAATGGAAAGTCCAGTGTCAGCCACCGATGACTGCTTGGCGCTCAACGTGTTAACCTCTGATGAACTACTAACTTCATTTTAATTCACTCTTTGAGTCGGCAATTATCACATAAGTACTGAGGTGTCTTCGTTGGTACAATGTTCGTGCTTTCTATTCTATTTGCATTCTATTTCTACAACAAATTGAAAAACACATGTTGGAAAAAGTTTCTAATTTTAATCTCTTTTAATAAAATTTTGGATTTTATTAATCTCCTCTTTTTGAGTTTTTAGTCACCTGTGGCAACGCAGCGCTCTCAAACGATTATCTAGCGATGACAGCTGATCCGATTTCTATCTAATAATTTTAAAAAATAGCTCAGAACTACTAACTAAAATTTGCTGATTTTTGGTTAATTTTGCCAATTTTTAAAAGACTCTAAACGACGTTTCAAATAAACATTTGAATTATTTAAAAGAAAGTAATGTATTAAAAACCTCTACATCGAATTTTCTAAACCAAGGATCACAAGCAAAAATGTCTACCAACTTTTACACACTTTCAAAAAGTGTTTTCTTAGTAGTAAAGGGAAAGACAATTAAATTGAGACAAGATTGTTTTGGCAAACTTAAACCTTTTGCTCACAGAGTGCAATATATCATATTATCCTTGTACAATATCAAATTAATATAGATATCGCAGTGCGATAAAAGTTGGTAATATCACATTCAGAACTTTTACTAATTTAAAATGCCACTTTAATTCTCATTATAAGTTTGTCTCATTAAAATTAAACAGACCAAAAATTAAATTTTCAAATTTCTACTAAGCTTATTATATATATATGTCTAAATTATATACATGTATTGGTAACCACAATCTTTTTAAACCGCATTTATTTAAAAAAGAATAAAATCTGATTATGAAAATTTTGCCACTACATTGAATATAAGAATAAAATCTTCTGGAAAAGAAGGCTGGTATAATATATATATATATGTGTGTGTGTGTGTCTGTGTGTGTGTGTGTGTGTGTGTGTGTGTGTATATGTATATGTATGTATGTATGTGTGTGTGTGTAAATCGTTCTAGTATGATGGTGGTAAATCAAATTTAACATCAACTTTTTTCGCCTCTCCAATTAGGTTTCTACGGTCCAGGAGCCTGTCTCCTGCTTGTGGCTTTTGTTGGATGTTCTCCCACAACAATCATCATTCTTCTCTGTCTAGCTTTGGGCTTCAATGGATTTATCTATTCTGGATTCAATGTAACTCATGTTGATATGAGTCCAGAGTTTGCTGGTCAGTTTATTTGAACTTATATCGGACTGCGAGTATGCAAAATGTTGTAGTTGTTGTTTTGAGAATATTGTAGGCAGTAATTTTTAAGCATTTTTAGAGGCAATGTTTTTATCAAATTAGTAATTTAATCCTAAGGCTTCAAACAATGATTCAAAAATAAAAATCTTTCTAGATAGAAGTCTGTTTGAGGATGGGTCACCAGGCAGTGGTGTCATTATACTAGATACTAATAGTACTAAGATCAAAATAAAAAAAGCACTTTACACTTGCCAGTTTTCAGAGCGAACTGATTGCTGCACATGCAATACTAAAAGATCTCACTAACACTAACCCCTTGAAAATAATTTTTTACATTAATTTCCAAGCAGCAATCCTACTCCTTAACAAATGTTTCACCAGTCCTGACATAATCCTTAAAAGAATAATCTGCTATATGATTAGTTTTCATAAGGAATCAGATCTAGTTTTCCAGAGGATCCCATGACATGTTGAAACTCCAAGAAATGAAAGGGCTGACGCCTTGACGATAACCGGTGCCAAAACCGTATCTGGAACTAAAGAGACCAATGGCACCTCTTTCTGAAAATGTTTCCAATTTGTTTCCAACTTTTTCATTTTGAGAAAGAAACTAGACCAGCGCCAAGGCCCCTGCTTGTCATTGGTATGCCAACAAATCTACAGGTGAACTTTTGAATTATGAGTTCTTTTGGAACATCTCTTGTAAACTTTCTTTACTTGAACTGATCATTCAATAGCATGATATTTGAAAATGGAATGAAAACTTTTACTCCATGCTCAAGGTGTAACAGACCATCAGTAGCAAATCCTGGATTGCTCCAACATTACTGTGAAGGATCTTTTTCTAAAAACATCAATGGTTGACTCTATGTTTATGTTACACCTGGTTTACAGCTAATCTAAATCAGAAGGACAAGTCCTACCCCACCCCCGTCCTGTCAAGTCCTACTAGCCACAGTAGTTCAATAAATCAATCATAGACTCAAAAATATCCAAATGTGATTAATTAAATTTCTGATAAGATATGATATTAGTTATAATCTAATATATATAATTCTCTTACGTGGCTCCCAAATTTTGGCTGTATTTCCTTTCCTCTGGTGGCAACAGTTTTCATTTTTAAAGTACTTTGTACAACTAAATAAGATTCTTTTCACAACACTTAAATATTTACTTTATTTTCTTCATATATACAGAGAACAGTCGGCAAAGAATTCTGTTAGGTTAAAAAACATTTCGCTAAAAAAAGAACGAATTCTAAAATAAATAAAAATAAACAACTTAAAAAATAAAAATGCTGTTGCCAGCCATAGAATTTTTTTAAAGTTAACTTAGCAACATAAATCAAAATGACATAGAAGCGCAACTAGATCAAAATTATGATACCTGAGTGCTTGACGTAACAAATCCTTCAATTCTATAAGTGTTGTATCGCCAAATGCCCAGATTAACAATTGTGTTTTTAAAGAAATTCTATAAAAAGATTTAAATAAAAAACTTCTATCCAGCTACTTCTACAACTGCTTCTTGAAGAACTTGGCTCATTGATTAAAAATATTGTTTTAATTTTACAGTACTAACTTTACTTCTACTAACATTATTGCTATGACACTCTTTCATTACATTTCACAACTTCATGCTAAATTTGAGGACCTTAAGTTGTCTTGTGGTTGAATACTGACATTTAGAAATGTGTACATAAAAAAAATAATATTTAGAGGTTAAGAGTTGCCTCAGAAAAATTTGAATTGTTGACACTGAATTTAATAATAGAAACAATCGTTTTTGTGAAAAATTGAATTGTATTGCTGACATCAAAACTAAAAATATTGTGTTTCAACTTAATACTACCTTAATTTTGCTGACATTTTGAACAAAATTAAGGTTTAGAATTGCCTCGGAGAAATTTGAATTGTTAACAATGACTTAAACAAAAAGTTTTATTTTAACTGACAAATACTATATTGTCGAGTCTCAGTAGCTCAGGGGTAGAGTTCGCTTCTATAAAGTCGAAGGTCCTCGGTTCGATCCGGGAAGCGGACGCTAATTTTTCTATTTCGTTTATGAGCATTCCAGAAGCTTCTGGAATGTTCAGTCTACGTCATTTCCTCTTTCGTTCTTCCTAGGAAGCTTCTAGAACATTCTGTGATACTATAAAAGCTATCCCGTGATTGTAAAGAAGAGTTCTTCTGGGCGCAGACTGGTTGCCGGTGTTTGTAAATTCCTGATGTTAATAAATTATCAAATTCTCATCTTGTAATCTTCACTAAATCTAAACACTTTAACGTGACAATATTATAATTTTAACTTTTTCTATGACTATACTCATTTTCTTACTCTTTTCTTTGTTTTTTATACATTTTATTTTTTTGTGATAAAATAGAAAACTTATAATTGTTCTGGCTTCTGAACACTGATGAAAACACAAAATGATGGGCTTCATCAACAATCAAAAATATATACATTTATTTTACAAGTTCCATATTATTAGGGTGGCGCCCTTCAGAGAATTAAAAATACAAAATTATCTTCATCGAAGCCGATTCTTTACATCCGGCGTTCAGTGGCAGACTACTATTTCATATTGTTTTACAACACATGGCTTTAGCCCTCTGGTGGGAAAGACTTTAAAACAAAATTTACAACAGTTACTTTTCTCACCAACTGAAATTTAGAATAATGTGATTAAACAAATTATGTGTACTGTTTGCAATTTCAAATTAATATTGAAATGTACAGGTTTAGAATTTTCTACAGTGAAAAGTTTTCGGAACTTCAGTATTCAAAACAGTATGCAAAAGCTAGACGTTAAGAACGTATCCAATGAGCGAGCAAAGCGAGCATTGGATTGCGAAGCAATCCGAAATGAACTGCGAAAGCAGTTCCGGGGGATGGCGAGTGCCAGCGAGCAGGTGGCGAAGCCTCCTAGTATAATTATAAATATTTACCAAATTGTTGGAAAATTACGTGGGTAAAAAAAACCACACTTACATTGCACGATTGCTATATATAATTTATATAATAGGATTACTTATTATGCATAAATTATGCCTAAATGTTGAAAAATTACATCGGAAGAAAGAGTCACACTTCCATTGCAAGATTACTATAGTTTGTACATTTCCCGCGAGATTTGTTGATAACTATGCAAAATTGGAGAGTTGTGTCACATTTGTACAATGAGTATTGTTTTTAAATGTTTTTAGGTACTCTGATGGCTGTAACAAATACTGTGGCAAACACAGCTGGGTTTTTAGTTCCTATGTTCACTGGATACATCATAAAAGATGGAGTAAGAAATATTAATCATTTTTTAAAACTCTGTGGTCAATTTTAGTTATTCTATATAATGTCAGTGTCCGTGAAAGCACACACCCTATTTTTTAGTGTTTCAAAAGGAACTTTAAATAATAAAAACGTGATAGGGCATTTACCCTTGAAAATATATATTAGGTCTACCAAAGTCATTGGACCTATAAGTTTGTTTCAAGTTTGAATGTGTATTCATACTTTATTTTGAGCCTTATTTGGTTGTGCCATTTTGTATTCATAGATTTAAGTGTAAATTCCCTACCACATTTTTTATACAAGTACTTTTTGAACTTTTGTGAACAAAATTTCCCAGTACAGGGATCTCCCAGAGCAATATCGCCCGTCAAATGCAGTGGGAAGCGTGAAGGTGACGGGTTCGAATCCCGTCGTAACCATGGATGTATTCGTTGTGATTTCCTTCTTTAAATTGTTCTAACTGTCCTTCCACTTGACAAAAGTTTATAAGCCTAAAATTGAGCAAACGAGCCTGCAAATGTATGTAATTTCAATAAACAATACCAGGTAAACCTCATATTAATTTCACTATATCTATCTATAAGAGAAGATTAAACCAAAAATAAGAAAAGAAAACTTTTAATAACCCTCTATAGAGCTTACTTTTGAGAGGTTGCAACATATTATGCTTGCTCGTAATTCAGTTTTAATTGAGAACCATCTTTATTTTATTCCTTGTAGTCAACTTTCTTAGCCCTATCTGTTAAAATTTAGCAATCTTTTTCAATACTTTGTTCGCAGATTGCCTTATAAGCTAAAATCCAAAACTCTTTTATTGTTTACAATTACATTAACGTCCATTTTCACGTATAATAAACGCCATTTACGGTTCTAAACGTGTACAATATTAATTGCAAGTTCTTTTTCTCGTTGTTTTTATAACGTGTATACCGAATTTCATCGACAACCCAAACTGACACTATGCTTGTCTGAACAAGTAAATTTAATTCACCTTGTAATTGAATGGCCTTGATATTCGTTATCATGGTGTGATCATAAAAAAAACTCCAACAACACCTTGATGTACTTAACCCAAGCCTACCAACTACTACGCTTTTTGCAAAATATTTTATAGAGTGGTAGACATTTAAGAGTCATTAATTTTTGTAACTTTGCTCTAATTTTAAACGCTTTAGCTCTAAATAACTGGTACAAAGTGGCGTTGTATAGATAATTTTAAAGCATTAATATGTGTGCAAAATAAGTTCAAATGAATAAAAAATAATACATTAATATATAAACTTAGATACCACTAGTATAATTTTTTATAAAAGGCATTGAAAGTTGGCAGCTTTGACTTAACCCTTTGCACTCCGAGTCCTTCAAAATGCTGTTTGATCTAATGTAAGCTCTAAATCAATTAGTATACACAATACGGTATTTTTATATAATTTTTAAATTGTTGTGGTCACTAATAATTGAAGTATAAAAAACTTTTAATATTTGACTGATGACTGTAGATGCCACTTCGGAAAAGACATCGGAGTGCAAAGGCTTTTCTTCCACTTAGACAAGATCAACACTCCACATGCTCCGACCTGTAATTACTTTACACTTGCGCAGTATCAATCTAGGTAAGAAGAACAATATACCACTGGAGAAATAATTAATGAAACAATTTCTTTCACACTTGCATAAGTAATTCAAAATATAAAATTTTAAAAATAGTGAATTCAAGAATACCTTACGTAAACAATGAAGTTTCAAATGCTGAAAATATATTTTTTAAGTATCAAAATTTTAATAAATAATTGCAGGATTGCTAACTCATTGCGCAAACAAGATTAAACATGCATTTTTTTACATTTTTTGCGCCAATTTGTTTACTTTTGATATTTTGAAAACATTTTTTCAGCATCCGAAACTTTATGGTTTAATCTGGAATCCAGAGCGGCTGGATGCTGGGGTTATCTCGGCGTTTGGCGCGAAGCGCCACTAACCGATTCATCGATTCTGTTTTGTTGTATTCTGGGAGATCCTATATATCTTTGAAGTTGTAGTATGACTCCAGAGCGGCCAACTCTCTGCGCTTTTTGTAAAAAATTGTAAAATTGTTCGAGTGGTAGCGAAGTTTATAGTTTAATATATAATTTTTTATTCATTTAAACTTATTTTCCCGCCACCAGATATAAATGATTTAAAAATTCATATGTAACTATCCCCTTTTTTTCGATCTCTTTCGTGATGAGGCTTTTAAAATGTTGGCAAATTTACCAAAAATTCTGAAATTTTTGAGTTTTAAATGTCTACCACTCTATGTAAAGTTTTTCAAAAAGCGTAGTAGTTGGCAGACCTGAGGTTCACGTGAACACGCTTTTCTCTATACTTTAAACTTCAAATTACCAATAGAGTTGGAAAAGAATTTGTTATGAAAAGTTTCTCTTGGGTTATAGCGTCCTCTTATATTGACGATGGAAGTTAATAGGACGGAGAGGAATACAAAAAAGTTTCATAAACTGATGTTTAAAATGTCTTTTTCTTTTCAGAGTACTCTTCAAAACTGGGGATATGTGTTCATAACAGCCTTCGCCATCTTTTTCTTTGGTGGAACAATATTTAACTTCCTTTGTTCTGCAGAGTTGCAAGAATGGAAAACGACCGGTGATAAATCAGACACCAATGGAGATAACAGAAGCATTGCCTCTCATCAGACCGATCAACCCTTCAGCGAGGAACAAAGAGAAGTTTTCCGCTTCAGGAGGATGAGTTTTACTGTATGAGATTTTACGAACGCAACTATCTCAACTGATAGCATCAGAAACATTGCATGGATTTTAATAAATTCATATCATATGAAAATAGGAGGAGCTGGAAACGCTACGCATTTATATCCGCATTTTTGGGAAAAATGACTTTTATGTAAATATTATTTCTCATTCTGGTAATGTCTCCAATGCTGTTTAGAATTATAGACCATTTGGATTAGGACTGATATGGAAAAGATGGGCAGATAAATGGCCTCAGGTTGCTTTCATGAAACAAATGGCAAATTAAAGAGAATTGGACTGTGTAGTAATAAACCATCTCTTTTCTAAAGGTAACATTATTAGAGATTGGCTGTTGAATAGCTTACTCCACAGATTACTTAAAAGAAACAAATAATAAATCAAAGGGATTTGGGCAGTGTAGTATTAAACCATTGCTTACAGGAAATAACAAATTGAAGTGATTTAGGCAGTAAAGTAATAACCCATATTTTTTATAAGAATACATTATTAGAAATGGGATGGGGAAAGTTTACCCATCTGGCTTTTAAAATCAAACAAGGTATTTATTTGCAAATTTTTATTAATCAAAGTTTTTATAATTTTATAATAATATGTTTTGATTAGAAAAAAATAAAAACAAAGTATGAACTGAAGCTAGTGGTGTAATTCAAAGGAATGTGTAATTAATTAATATAAAGAATCAAGTATCGCTGTTTTAATGTATTTTTAAGAGAAATCTGGAACAAATCCTGACACTTTTAATTGTCAAAATTTTAAAGTAATGTCATAAAAAAATGTCTTCAAACATTAACGTAAAATTACAGTCACTATTAAATTTTTTAAGGCCTGTGTGAATCCTACTAAAAATCTTACCACACTGATTAACGATGTTTTTCGAAACTCTTGCGGCAAGGAAAATAAAAAAAGCCATTGAATAAGTGCCTTACTCTTGAAGCAATGCAATGATTTTAAATTATATGTATGATCTTGCTGTGAAAAATTATCTGAACTTTAGAACAGACAAATGACTTAAATATTTTAAAAGTTATTAAACTTTCTTTAAAATCAACAATTTTGCGACATTTTTCCATCTAGATGAAAATTATCAAAATCTCTGCCGTATTCTCAATTTTTGCAAATTTTTATGAGCCTTGTTAATGCAGCGAAGGAGTAAATTTTCAAATATTAAAAAATTAGATCAAAAAACGCTTTTCATTTTCACGTAACTGTGACTTTTCCCCATATTGACGTTTTGTGCCATTTTCACAATAAGGGTGGACAGCGCAGCGCTGCCTTTAGAGAGGTTAAATTTGAATAAACAGTAATCAGTTATGGTTACAAACTCACAGCAGTAATAAAAATAGCATATTATTCGCAAAAAAAACATCATTTCATATTACGACGGAGCCTTCAAAAAGCAATAATATTTATAATATTTATAATAATAATATTTGCCACTACAGCCCTGAATCCAATTTTAAAATATTGTCAATGCAATTTGAATTTTTTAGAGTTGTATTAAATGTCAATGTCTTCATTTTGTTAAAATTTTGTAGTTATATAATGTCTTCAGTTTCTCTGTGATTTTTATTTCTTTATTCATTTTCTTGTTCGCATCAAATTCAAAAATGTTTTCTATTTTTGAAATCTGTAAACATGGTCATAGTTTGTGAAACCAATAAACTTTTTTAAATAGAAATCTCTTTCCTTTTTTTTAAGTCACCATTATCAACGCATTCTAAACAACTTCCTGCGGAATTGGAGGAGATTTTTACTAAGTACAATAACCTTTATGATTTACCATTATATTTGTAATTAATACAATTTAATTCGCAATGATTTTAGTTACTACTATACATGAGCATGCCTGCCAACTACTGCTCTTTTTTAAAGTATTTTATAGGGTGGTCAACATTTAAAAACTAAAGCTTTCGGAACTTTCGGTAATATTGCTAACATTTTAAAAGCCGCACCACAAAGAGATATGTGGAATTGCATATGAACTTCTAAATTGTTTATATATTGTGGTAATTGTTTATAAGTTAAAATGAGTAAAATATAAAACACTTACCTAGCTGCCCCCCCCCCTAGAATAAATTTTTAAAAAAGACAGTTCAGCATAAAAATCACAAGCCGTAGATTGCTGACAGCTGAATTAACCCATTACTTGCCTACTAGATGGCAGTCAATCTTTTGCAGACATGGAAAAGTGACTAAGCGTTAAAAGTGGAAGTTATAGAAACTAAACTAAGATGATGTATTTCCCTCTAATGAACCACTTAATTTCAAAATAAAAATATAATCTAATATTATCTAATAACATTTAATAAAAAAAAGAACTTTTTTAGTGGTATTGAAATATAAGTTAATTTTAGTTTAGTATATTTCATTTCAAATAATTTTTCCACCACTACACCTGTATATCAAAAACTAAAGCAACAGATGAAATGCAACTTTATATTCATCGTGTGGTTACACTCCTGAAAAGTAAAGGTATTTATCCTTATTCTGCAAGTTTTAATATTTAATTAATTACGAATTTATTAAGCCTTTTTCAAAAAGCGGAGGAGTTGGCTTCTCTGATATATAGTAAGTCTCCTATACTATGGGATTCTAATTCAGGGGCTCTAATATATAGCAGTAACTAATTGTATACGTCTATCTTTTTACCGTAGTTTAACACTTTAATGAGCCATTTATTTCTAGTAAAGGTAAATTAAAGTATTTTTGGAATGGAAATTGTTTTAAGAACAGTAATTGTAAGAACAGTAATTTTAAGAAAAAAAACTCATTTAGTTTATAAAAATGCCATTTTTTGGTGGTAAATATATTTAACACGACCTATTAGGAACTTATTGACTTTTATTTTTCTTTATTTATAAAAATAAATTTCATAAATGCTACAAACTTCAAAAGGAATTATGAATTTTATAACTTTTGTACGTTTTTTTTTAAACTAGCAAATGGTTACCAATTTTATTTAAACGCACTTCAAGAAAGCTGAAGTTATTAACAAATGGAAACCTAAATAAAAAGTGGTGGTAAGTAAACTTCCAATGGCCATCGAAAGGGTTAATAAAGTTGATATAAAATGATTTTTACAACCACTACACAAATAATATAAACATTTGAAATTAATCAATGAAATTTCCTGCAGTAATTATTAAACTTATTAACTATTTGAATATTTAAAATAATTCCTGCCTACAATTACTTATTCAAATCTTATATAACTACCACTACATACACCGCTCCGGATAGTACAGACTATTTTAAAGAAACGTTATGGAGGTAGAAGGTAAAATTTGCAGTTTTCGAGTTGAGGTTGTGTATTTTTAAATTTCTGCACGGCTTAACTTTCGCTTGTTTGTTCGTTGTAGTGGATCTGGGCGTCTGAGGCGGCCCTTTGCGCAGCTTAACCACCGCCTCCTACAACTGAAAGCCTCCACACGGTTTTTCATAGATAGTCCGATCAGACCACTACGAAGGTAAATCAGCTAATGAACGAGTCCTTTAATAAAAAATCTAGTAAAAATAAGAAAGTGGTAGCAAATATATGTCGAAAATTTGTTTAATTTTTGAATATGATTGGTTTGTCTTATTTACTTGTCTACCACTACAGATTCAATTCTGAAATATATATGAAACATTACTCTCAAGTACCTTTATAAATAGAATTTGAATTCATGCGCACGACCGGTTCACTTTTAAATAGTCTGCGCAGACTACTTATAAAAAACCGTGTGGTGGCTTAACTGCGACAAAGTGACGCCTCTTATTGGTCTTTGAATAATTGAAAGTAGTGGTGAGTAAAAACCCTATAAATGGAATTTGCTAAATTAAGAATCATACCTTAAAAACTACCACTCGGAAATATTTATCCGCTGCCTGGAGCAAGTTGGCATCTCTGCAAAGAATCTTAACCAGATATGATAATATCTTACTCTTGTAAAAAAAAAATGACATATTCCCTAAATAGGGCATAAGACAGATTTAATCAAAATTAAATCCTGCCAAAGTAATTACACCTTAAAATAGTAAATTACACAAGGATATTTTTATTGCGGCTGCCAATGAACGAGATCATAATAAATACAAAATCAATTTAACGATACATTTCTTTTTACTTCATTCGGAAGAATATATGATTTTTAAGGATTGTGACCAAAGAGCATATTCAGCTGGTTTAAGAATTTAATACTTGCAAGTGATGTCATCATAAGCAAATCATGGCATTTGTCTATTCATAAGCCAATCAGATTCGACACACGAACGTGATGTCGCTTTCAGGCATCCAATTAAATCTGACTAATGTCACAAGGGTAAGCATAATCACTTCAGTTCTTCTCGAGTTGCAAGTACCCAATTTGCACTTCGTGAAGAGGAAGATCATTGAGATCCAGACCAGGGGCTCTAATCCATGCATATGACCTATGATCTCAGCGCCAGATGATCATTTATAAACAAGATGGCGTGTTAAAATCGAGCTAAGTCTGTCCACATGAGTTAGAATATTAACTAACGTGAAGTATTAAAATACTACGCCTTATCGCACATCGAATTTGTTAAAATATAATTATTTCTCTTACGCCTTTTACTTAACTTAGATTTATTATTTGTTTAAGCAATTTATTGTAACTGTGATATATTTTTGTTTTGTGTACCTGGCAACTTCGATGCATAATTAGTTTGTTTATGTTCTACGTTGCTTCATGTCTGTCTTTGTATTAAGTAGGAAATATTCAGTGAAAAAAAATCGAAATCTTTGTGAAAGAAAATAGAGTATGTCACTTAAGAGAATTGACACTTGACGGGCTTAGCTTACTTAACACTTTCACGCCGGGGTGACCCACCGATGGGTCACGCTAGATTGTCACATCTTAGCAGCGCACCGGAGTAAAAACTAGTAACAATAAATTTCATTTTTTAGTTTTTTTCCGGGAATAATAAAAATCCATAACTACCAATTGTTTTTAACGGTTGCAATTTTTATAATGAATTTCTTCTTCGCTGTGATAAATTTCCTTACAGTGAATTGCTATTAATGAGAATAGCTAAACTCCTCCTGTATATTATCTAATATTGAAATAGTTCTTCTACCAGTATTTTCTCTTTTCCCGCACCAGTATTTTCACTTTTCCCGGAGTGAACGTGTTAAAATAGAATGGAAAGAACAGTTGCTAACGAAAGCAAATGCCGCGTTTCAACAACCAATCAGGATTGAGACACCTACGTCACTTACAGTTATCCTATTAATCCGTGCTATGAAAAAGAGACAATGAGATTTTACTCTCAAAAGTTAAAATTTTCAAAGCTGATATGAGCATGATTTAAAACATCATCTGAATGAGAACTTTGTGTGAGAAAGTGTAAGATACTTGTTTGATAAATAAAGAAAATATGGACGAAGATACGGCCAAAGAAAAGGGTTTTAAGATTTTGAAATGCAGTAACTATTGTTGCAGTTATATTATCAAATATAGATTTACTTATTTATGTAACTTTTCAATTATGAATATTTTTTAGCTCTTATTAAAACTAACTAATCAAAGTTTGTGCCATTACTCGGGCAGACTAAAGTGTTCTGAAATTTTGTATAGCTGCCAGCTGTTTCGAGGATTTTTATTATAAAATGTATGCTGATAGTGCAAGAGTGATATAAGTTGGCACTATTTTTTTATTTACCTTGCACTTAACACATTTATTGCGTAACTATGAGTTTTTACGTATAGATTCGAATTTCATTTGGGGAGATTTTGTTATCGTGATCTGTGTCGAAATAATCGCGAAGTCTTGACAACTTCTGGACAGCAGCTAGCGAGAAACTAAATATATATATATATATATATATATATATATATATATATATATATATATATATATATATATATATATATATATATATATATATATATATATAAAATAAAAAACATCACAGAAAAGCCAACTTCACATCAACTCGAAATTTATAACTCGTAGCTCCCCCCCCCCCCCGAGTAAACATCTACACATTTTTTTTTTAATTTGCCAATTTAAAATCTATTTGGCACCTTGGCGATTGTAGTTGGAGCAACAGATCACAATATGGAAATATCCCCTTTCATTTATCATTTAGGAACTTCATTTTTAAAGTAGAGCAATCTGGCTCTAGTGTAAAATCGGGGGTCATTTTGGTTTGGCGATAGTTTTCATTGAGTTTTGCTAAAATCCCATTTCTGGTTACCATGATATACTTTCTTTTTTGGGTTACTGCAACTTTTGTTTACCTTTATGTGATTGATTCTTGGTTTACTTACATACATATTTGTTTATTTGCAAATCGTCAAAAATGAGTAGGGCCCCCGATTGTAGACTAATACCAAAAATCTTTTTATGACATAATTATTTAACGAAACTAGAGCAATAAAGAATACATTTTGTTACCATAACGAAAATTCTTCCATTAAAAAAGTAAAAAATTGGCAACTAGGTAAAAATTTGGGTATTTTATTTTATTTTATAATCATCGGTGAACAGCCAACCTAATTTTTTAAGCTTGCTACTACTAATGTTCCACTCCGTAACCTTGTAATTTTGAACCCCATTCAAAAGACAAGGAAACTCCTGAATCAAGAAATGGGGGAAATTCGCCTTCGTGGAGTAATTTTTGATGGAATTAAGCCGCATTTGCTTAACATGCAGAGGAGAACTACGAAAACCTCCATTGGTTAACCTAACAGCAAGGGGACTCTAACCCATGAGGATATTCCCAACAACTGAGGATATTTAAGTCAGCAATGTGGTCGGTGCTAGCCGGATGCGGAATTCGTATCTACCAGACATCACTGGGATTCGAACCCGGTTCAGCTCATTGGAAGGCGAACGCTCTATCCCCTGAGCCGTCAAGACTCCAAATTTGTGTATTAGGTAAAAAATACCATTCATTCTGGCAACCAACTTGGCGACAATCCAAGGAAAACTTCAAAATTCAATCGACTGTCATTTAGTCGCATACTTGTTTTTGCTGTTTTTCGAAACTTTGTCTCCAAGGAAAATAGAAAAGCCATAGCTCAAGTTCCTTACACTTGAAGCAATCCGATGATTTTAAACTATATATATAATCTTGCCATGAAGAATTATCTGAGCTTTAAAATAGATAAATAACATAGATATTTTAAAGGTTATTAAACTTTTTTTTAAAAATCTCCAATTTGACGACATTTTTCCACCGAGATTAAAATTAACAAAATCACTACAGTATTCTCAGTTTTTGCAAATTTTTGTGAGACCAGGTAATGCAGCATTGGAGTAAATTTTTAAGTATTAAAAAATTTGAATACAAAGTTCCCATTTTTTTGTCTATTTCCTAGTCTGCTAATCAATGCATCACTTTTATTCACCAAACGAAGTATATGAAAATAGCATGAACGAAATTATTTGTTTAACATTCAAAATTATATTTGTTTTGTGTGCTGTATTAGAGCTTTATTGTTGTTATTGTTACATTAAAATTTAAGTTATACGCTGCTTCTGGAGGAGTTAAAATTCCTAACACCACAGTACCTATAGAAGTGTCTTAAATATCACTACTAAATAAGCTTTCCTGGAGACAATATTATTTAGGTCATTTTTATTTCCACCGGAAATGGAATAATACTAAATTTAGCAATCATCTACAAAATCTGATAGGAAATCAAAGTTATTTTGGAAACTTGAAAATCTGATCTCAAAATTTGAAATCTAACAAATAGTTCCGAATAAAATTGACCCTTAGTTATTCGTTCGGAAATATTGAATTTGGTACTTAAAGTTAAAAATGAAATAAAAAATTGAAGACATGGAGATTTAAAATTAAATTCAATTGCTCGCTTTCAGAGGACAAGGCACGATGTTGTGATTAATACAGCAAAACCCAATCATTTTTCTTAATAACTTAAAACACGATTGTGTCAAAAAACCGACCGTTTTGCTATTTTCTTCCTTTTTATAAGCGACCATATCATTTAAAAGTTACTGCAAAACTTTCGAGTTGTTTACTTTTCATTGAACCTATTTACTTATATCTTATTACAACTACCTAAAATCAATATATTTTTAATTAACTAAGAAACAGAAATATTAATTTTATTTTAATGCAAACTATCTTGAAGTTGTTTTTTGAAAGCTACGTTGTAATATGAAATGATGTTGTTTTGCGAATGATATGCTATTTTTATAACTGCTGTGAGTTTTACAGCAATTCTAAAAAACAGCCTAAAAGTATTTAAAAAATATATTTTAGCGGAATTAAATATATATATTTTTTATAACCCTCGTTGAACAGCCAATCCAATTTTTTGGGTTTGCGACTACTCCAGCCATCAGCTCCTACATGAGAAGGCCTCCACACGGTTTTTTTAATAAGTAGTCTGCGCAGACTATTTAAAAAGTGAACCAGTTGTACTCATGAGCCCGAATTCTTTTTTCAAAGTAATTGGGAGAGATTTATCATATATATTTGAGAATCGAATTTGTGGTGGTTGACAAGTAAATAAGACAAACCATATTCATTAATTAAACAAATTTTTAGACATTTATTTGCTATCACTTCCTTAATTTTACTGGATTTTCTATTAAATGGCTCTTTCATAAACTGGTTTACCTTCATTGTGGTTTGATCGCACTACCTATGACGAACCTTGCGCAGGCTTTCAGTAGTAGAAAACATTGATTCAGCTCTGAAGTCTTGTAATTTTGAACCCAATCCAGAACACAAGGAAACTCCTGGATCAAGCATTGGGAGAAATTTGTCTTGGCGGGGGAACTCCTTGATGGAAGTAACTCGCATTTGCGTTACATGAACAGTAAAACCACGAAAACGTCCCTCTGTCAGTCCGACTGCAAGAAAACTCTAACCCATGATCCGTCTGCCATGGAGGTCGGTGCGAGCAGGGGGCTGGGATTCGAACCAGGTTCACCTCATTAGAAGACGAACGCTCTATCTGAGCCCCCACGACTCACGAAGTCGCGTTTGTACGAGCCCTCAATTCAGCAGTTTCATTCCAATTTGAGTTGAATTCAACATAATAAGACTACGGAGTGAAACTTTAATATAGTCACAGATCCATTAAGGATGGGCTGGCGAACACTGTAGATTAGAAAAAGGAATCATTTAGAAAATCTTTTTCTTGTAGAGTATAGTGTGTGTGCATAAAACGAATAGAAATTATATTTTCGTTTATCTTTTTCCTCTGCTTAGAAATTCAAACTCGTTATGTAATTGCTATCATGTGTTTCTATTGTGTGGTAAACGTCACTGTATTAAAAGTGAACTTGAACATTGCCCTCGTGATGATGGTGAAAACACCAGTCGGAGAGTTTAAAGTAACCAATGTAACAAAGAAAGGAACAACCTGCAAAGAACTTTTAGCATCTGTTTCCAATAGGACTGTAAAAGAAGTAAATATGTAAATTAGTACTTAATTATGTAAATTCAGTATTATAATTTAAATAGCGGGTACTCAAAACAGCTTTTTTCCAGATTCTGCAATCTCTTCAATTTTCATACAGTTTACTTACACTTAACGTTGTACCATAATGCTGAAGCAAATCTAAGCATTCAACTTACATACCGGTGTAATGCCGAACTACTTACACTCAAGTTCTGTTCAACGTTGAACCTACAATACAGGTGCAATCTAAGCATTCAGTTTCCATACCGGAGTAATACCGAACTTTGATACTGGTGCAATACCAAACTTTGATATTGTAATACAGAACTATTTACTCTCAAAAAAATTTGATTCATCATTGAGCCATGATACCGGTGCAATTTAAGAATTCAGTTTACATACCAGTGTGATACCGAACTTTTATACCGGTTTTAATAACGAACTACCTACACTAGAAAAAGTCGGTTCAATGTTGAACCATAATACCCGTGAAATCTAAGCATTCAGTTTACATTCCAGTGCAATACAGAACCTTGAACCATTAGACGAAGTAAATTCTTAGCTACCTTAATGAGGTATTTGAGGTAACGACTCTCATCATTCTGTTCGGAAGAAATGCTTTAAAATGATTATTTTTATTAAAAAAAATTGCAAACAATTCTGTTTAAGATTTTATCACCTTTTTCTAATATTTAATTATTTTTTACAAGTAAATTAATCAACGTTAATGGCGTGTGGATTGCTTTATAATCATTATCGAATTAGCGTTCTCTGAAACTTTGTGTTATATATATATATATATATATATATATATATATATATATATATATATATATATATATATATATATATATATATATATATATATATATATATATATATATATATATATATATATATATATATATATATATATATATATATATATATATATATATATATATACACTCCTCAAAAGTGAAATTGCAACACCAAGAAATAACATTCCAACACCAAGTAATATATATACATTCAGTATCCTCCTCAAGTATACTGAATGTATATATATTATATGTCAAGTATACTGAATGTATATATATTATATATACATTCAGTATCCTCCTCAAGTATACTGAATGTATATATATTAGATGCAACACCAAGAAATAATGCATTATTTCTTGGTGTTGCAATTTCACTTTTGAGGAGTGTATATATATATATATATATATATATATATATATATATATATATATATATATATATATATATATATATATATATATATATATATATATATATATATATATATATATATATATATATATATATATATATATATATATATATATATATATATATATATATATACACTCCTCAAAAGTGAAATTGCAACACCAAGAAATAACATTCCAACACCAAGTAATATATATACATTCAGTATCCTCCTCAAGTATACTGAATGTATATATATTATATGTCAAGTATACTGAATGTATATATATTATATATACATTCAGTATCCTCCTCAAGTATACTGAATGTATATATATTAGATGCAACACCAAGAAATAATGCATTATTTCTTGGTGTTGCAATTTCACTTTTGAGGAGTGTATATATATATATATATATATATATATATATATATATATATATATATATATATATATATATATATATATATATATATATATATATATATATATATATATATATATATATATATATATATATATACATATATATATATATATATATATATATATATATATATATATATATATATATATATATATATATATATATATATATATATATATATATATATATATATATATATATATATATATATATATATATATATATATATATATATATATATTTATATATATATCGTTCGTTAGCATTGGGTAGTTCTATCATAGCTTGGTTTCCATGAAATCTGATAAACTAATTTCTGACACTTGTCAATTTCAGTTACATGGAGGAGAATTTAATTGGAGTCGTCCACTTCAAGGAAATCTTCTGGGTGCCTTCCAAATCGGCTCAGTGTTTACTCCAATACCATTTACCATTTTGGGATCAAAGTTACATGCATCGAAATGGATTCTTGCCTTTGGTGGACTCCTTTCAGGTGTCATGTCTCTTTTGGCACCAGTGTGCGCCCGTTGGCATGTTGGAGCTCTGATTGCAAGTAAAGCTATAGAAGGATTGGGAGCGGTAAGACTTTTAAAAAGACTCTTAATGCGTTTTATCTCTTGATGAAAAAACTTTTTTCCTCTTGGTGAAACACATTTTACCTCGTTGCGAAAAACGTTGGTGATACACTTTTTATCTCGTAGTGAAAAACATTTTGCCTCTTGGTGAAACGCAGCTTATCTCGTATTGCTAAACATTTTACTCTCTTGGAGAAACATATTTTACCTCGTAATGAAAAACAATTTGTCTCATCGCGAAATACATTTTATCTCGTAGTGGAAAACATTTTGTCTCTCGATGAAACATATTTTATCTCGTAGTAAAAAGCATTTTGTCTCTTGGTAAAATGTATTTTATCTCGTAGGGAAAAACATTTTGCCTCTTGGTGAAACGCAGCTTATCTCGTATTGCTAAACATTTTACTATCTTGGAGAAACATATTTTACCTCGTAATGAAAAACAATTTGTCTCATCGCGAAATACATTTTATCTCGTAGTGGAAAACATTTTGTCTCTCGAAGAAACATATTTTACCTCGTAGTTTGGTGAAATGTATTTTATCTCGTTGGGAAAAACATTTTGCCTCTTGGTGAAACGCAGCTTATCTCGTATTGCTAAACATTTTACTCTCTTGGAGAAACATATTTTACCTCGTAATGAAAAACAATTTGTCTCATCGCGAAATACATTTTATCTCGTTGTGGAAAACATTTTGTCTCTCGAAGAAACATATTTTATCTCGTAGTAAAAAGCATTTTGTCTCTTGGTGAAATATATTTTATCTCGTAGGGAAAAACATTTTGCCTCTTGGTGAAACGCAGCTTATCTCGTTTTGCTAAACATTTTACTCTCTTGGAGAAACATATTTTACCTCGTAATGAAAAACAATTTGTCTCATCGCGAAATACATTTTATCTCGTAGTGGAAAACATTTTGTCTCTCGATGAAACATATTTTATCTCGTAGTAAAGAGCATTTTGTCTCTTGGTAAAATGTATTTTATCTCGTAGGGAAAAACATTTTGCCTCTTGGTGAAACGCAGCTTATCTCGTATTGCTAAACATTTTACTATCTTGTAGAAACATATTTTACCTCGTAATGAAAAACAATTTGTCTCATCGCGAAATACATTTTATCTCGTAGTGGAAAACATTTTGTCTCTCGAAGAAACATATTTTATCTCGTAGTAAAAAGCATTTTGTCTCTTGGTGAAATATATTTTATCTCGTAGGGAAAAACATTTTGCCTCTTGGTGAAACGCAGCTTATCTCGTTTTGCTAAACATTTTACTCTCTTGGAGAAACATATTTTACCTCGTAATGAAAAACAATTTGTCTCATCGCGAAATACATTTTATCTCGTAGTGGAAAACATTTTGTCTCTCGAAGAAACATATTTTATCTCGTAGTAAAAAGCATTTTGTCTCTTGGTGAAATATATTTTATCTCGTAGGGAAAAACATTTTGCCTCTTGGTGAAACGCAGCTTATCTCGTTTTGCTAAACATTTTACTCTCTTGGAGAAACATATTTTACCTCGTAATGAAAAACAATTTGTCTCATCGCGAAATACATTTTATCTCGTAGTGGAAAACATTTTGTCTCTCGATGAAACATATTTTATCTCGTAGTAAAAAGCATTTTGTCTCTTGGTGAAATATATTTTATCTCGTAGGGAAAAACTATTTGTCTCTTCGCGAAACAAATTTTATCTCGTAGTGCAAAACATTTTGTATCTTGATGAAACATATTTTATCTCCTGATGAGAAACATTTTGTCTCTTCGTGAAGCACATTTTATCTCGCAGTGGAAAACATTTCGTCTCATCGCGAAGCACATTTTATCTCGTAGGGAAAAACATTTTGTTTCTTCGCGAAACATGTTTTATCTCGTAATGAGAAACATTTTGTGTCTTCGATAAACACATTTTATCTCGTAGTGGAAAACATTTTGTCTCTTGGTGAAACACATTTCTTGGGCTGGAGAACAATAGCTAGAGATATTAAATCCTTCGTTGACAACTAAAAACAAAAATTAAGTCTCTGTAAATGGTTGTCACGTCTGTGAACATCACTTTCATCTTACAATTAAATTTCTCAAATAAGTTATGTATACTATTAGAATTACTTCATTAGTGAACTTACTCTTATTTTAAAGATATCTCTTTAAATTAAATGTAGACATAATTTCAAAAAGCTTTAAAATTACACCAAAATATCAGTTGTAAAATTCCTGTTTTTCCTAGAATCTACGCGTTTCACGCTATGACACCTTTCTTAAACACTTATTTGGAACAGTGGCCATTTTATCAAAAGTGCATAATTTGATATGCATGCCCATTTTCTTAAACTCTTAATTTGAAATCTGTGCAAAATAAAAGGATGTTATGATGTAGTTAAAAACCAAATTTAAAATACGAGATCCTTATACTTTTAACGAAGCTTTTAGTATTTCAGTAATCCCGCAATGGACTGATCGTAAAGGCACGGTCCCCACTTGAACACCGAAATCAAGCATCACTGGTTGCTATCAGTATGAGGGTGGGTGACAACTTTGATCAGTCCGTATAGAGACCAAGGGTATGCGGTATCGGTCCTCGTTAAACTGTTCTACCGTAAAGTGCTCTATTTCACGCGTGGGTCGTGCTACTGCAAAGTGGAAGAACCACCTTCTCTGCAGAGGATCAAAATTGTGATGGAATGTCTTCGGATCATCCTCAGGGGTCTTTCCCTGACAGCCGCACATTACCCATTATTCAGCTCTAGTGCGACGTAAATAAAGTACTTACCTAACTAACTCAAATTTCCGTCTCTATAAGAATCTAATTGCTTAAAAGTAATTACGACAGTTTATTTACTCGTATTGTCATATAATATTGTCGTATTGTCATAGAATTATATGACAACACGAGCAATTTACTCGCATTGTCATATAATTCTAATAAAAACTGATAAGATTGGAAATGTTGAACCCTACTTTCATGTATTTGTTATGAATTTAGCATTTCATTTTTCAGGGTATTACTTATCCCAACATACACTGTTTAGTAACAAACTGGATACCAAACATTGAACGTAGCAGAGTAAATGCCTTTATTTACAACGGTATAGCATTTGCAACGGTAGCAACTTATACACTTTCTGGACCTTTAATGAAAAGTGGTTTCCTTGGTGGATGGCCTGCTGTATTTTATATATCTGGTAAATTTCTTTTCAGTTTCCGAAGATATTTTACTACCATTAAACCTCCTATTAGTAAAATTCCGTATTCCCTCAAAATTCTGTTTTTAATCACAGGGCTCCGTATCCCCATGTTGAATATCTATCCTCCCTCAAATTCCTGTTTATAATCATATGGCGCATATTGAAATTCTATTTCTAATTATATGACATTATTTTCTTACATTGAAATTGAATTTTTTCTCTAATTTTTGTTTTTAATATGGCTTAATATTCCCATGTTGAAATTTTGTTTCCCCTCAAAATTATGTTTTATTCAAATAACTCTATTATTCCATATCAAAATTTTATTTTCAAATACATATAGTAGCCGACTACAACAAAATAATAGCGTACCTTCCAACATTTGAGTTTTTTGCAAAATATAACTATTAGAGGAAGTGAACTGTGGCCGAAATTTTTAAAACAAACAGAGTTTTCATAAAATCTTTGTGGGGGCTTGAGAGCAAGAATAATCCTTAGACTTAAAATTGTTCTAGTTACTCTGCCATCCCTAGGGAGATCTCCCTGATTCATCAGATCTGACATGACTCACACAGATAAGATAATGGAATGGCTAGGCATATAGTGTAGTCTGTAGTATATGGACGGAACAAACATTAATATCGTGCTAACATCGGAAGTTCGATATATATATATATATATATATATATATATATATATATATATATATATATATATATATATATATATATATATATATATATATATATATATATATATATATATATATATATATATATATATATATATATATATATATATATATATATATATATATATATATATATATATATATATATATATATATATATATATATATATATATATATGAATGATAATAAAATGAGGGGAAAAAACTATGCACAAGCTACTCTATTTACCTTACTTCTTAGCTTAGATAGTTTACCATACGATAAGAAAAAGCCATTAATCTATACATAATTTGAAACAGGAACTGAAATTGATGAGTAAAAAAATTTACAAGATGAGATAAAAAAAAATTCTTTAGAGGATGACTACTAAAACAATTTACTCACTGCAACTACCACTATTTATTAATAAACAAAAGATGGATAATTGCCTAATAGCTCCCTCATTTCTCCCCTTTAGATAATTGAATTATATTAAACTCAATAATCATTATTTGATATTTATAAAGCTTTTTATATATTTTATTTCTTATTATATCTTTACTTATAAATCATTACTTAAACTGTGCACCACAGCATGCTATTTCAGCCACCAACTGCCTCATTTTTCTCCAAATATCAATGCTATTTAGTCCCAGTTGCCCTAGAGCAAATTACTGATTTAGAAGTCAGGTGCCCGTTTCTGCAGACGGGTACTTCGCCAATTACCAGATCAAATCAAGTCAAGCCCCATGTTGGAAAAAAACTGCTATGTTGTTCACGTCACAAAACATTTTTTAGCAGAAGCAAGCAGAAATTACGATGTTTTTTATCGTTTCAAGATAAATATCAGTCCTGATTTAAGGAAACATAGATAAAATATTTACTCTTATAAAAAATTTTTATTAAAAAAAAATGAAAAGTGTTTTTTTTTGGGGGGGTTTAGGTGTTTTTCTTGTTCGTCCACAACCTGTCCACATAATTTTTTTAAAAAATTGCCTCAACCTTGACGCATAATTTTAAAAACATTTCCGCACAGCTATTAGTTTTAATCGTAAGATATTGAAATTGATTGTGGGATCATTTCAGAATTTCATTTTTTTTCCCTTTTATTCCAGGTTTGTCGGTGGTTGTCTGGTTCATCGTATGGATTTTTCTTGTGTATGAATCTCCAAATGAGCATCCCCATATTACACAAGAAGAATTAGATTACATAACTGAGAAAGTAGAACACAAAGCAGATACTGCGGTAAAATATTCTTATACGAATAAAAACTGGCGTTTCTTTCTTACTCTGTAAAAAAAATTTCGTGTACCTTAACTCCCAAAGGGTGGACAGCAAAGCGTTGTTTCACTGAATATTAAGACGAATCGAAAATAGACTTACTTAATTTTAAATCACTCACCTTCTAATCATTCTTACCCACTGTATGTCAGATTTCTATAAATGCCATTGAGTAGCTGTATTAGTGAAAGAACGTTTTAACTTAATTTTTTTTTCAAATAAGATACGTGTTTAACCAATACCTCCTAGAAAAGAGAAGGCCTTAGCACGGGTTACCATAAACAAGAAATTTGATCCTTTAGTAGTCCAAACGTAATGACATCTTTCGTATTTTCCACCGCTACGCAACTTGGCAGCCCAAACGTAGTGGCATCTTTCTTCTTTTTAATCGACTGCGCAGTTTATGTTCGTCACGTCGAACTACTAAATTGATCCGTGCTGAGGCCTTCGTTCCTCTAGGAGGTGATGGTTTAACCCTTTCCGGAACAGTGTAGCCGGGTTGGCAACACTAATTCAACAAATGTTACAAACCACTAGAAATGTAAAACTAATTGAGTTTAAACATTTAGCAATCACTACTCTTTTAAGCAGGTGTCCAATAAAATCAAAACACTGGGACTCTTTTTATCAACCTCGTAGCTACCACACTGCCTACTGACCACAAAGACTCACACAATGATAAATAAATCATGATGGATGGGATAGGGGCAGCTTTGCGGCCCAGATGGCCAGCTAGCATAACTAAAGAAGAAGAGGATTCTTCAAACAGCAAGGAGCTAAAGTCGTTTCACTAAAATTACAGTCTAATGTCGCACTTGCTAAGGTTCTGCCTGACTAAAATTTTCAATACAAATTTCCTGTTCTGAATTAGACAAAAGACACCCGGTTTCTGAGTGGTAGCGCTTTGCGCTCCTGTGCCACAGGTCCTGGGTTTCATCTTCGAGCCGGGCAAGGTTGACTCAGCCTTTCATCCCTTCAGTGGGTCGATAAATGAGTACCAATCTTGCTTGGGAACTAAGCACTGGGGGTTTCGCGTTCGGCTGACCACCTAACCGGAACATCTGCTCCTGCACCCCAGATCCCAAAGTCAAGAAAACTGAGATGGGCACAGTCATCACCTCCTACATCCTAAAGCCTCCACACGGTTTCTTATAGGTAGTCTGAGCAGATTATATAGAAAGCGATCCACTTGTGCGCATGAACCCAAATTCAGTTTTAAAAGTACTTGAGAGAAATCTGTCACATATATTTGAGAATTGAATCTGTAGTGGTAGACAAGTAAATAAAACAAACCAATTATATTTATAAATTAAACAAATTTTTAGACATATATTTGCTACCACTTTCAAATTTTTAATAGATTTCATATTAAATGGCTCTTTAACTAATTGATTTACCTTCATAGTGCTGTGATCGGACTACTTACAAAAAGCTGTGTGGAGGCTTTCAGTTATAGGAGGCGTTGGCACAGTAGGCCTTGGCCCAGTATGGGCTGTCGAGCCACTGAGTTTAGTTTAGTTTTAATTCGACAAAAAAAGCTAAATTTTGGTAGTTGTATTTTTTCTGTTTTAGTCCGATTTTTTTTTATGTTAAAATAGCCCTCAGAAAATAAATACTGTGTAAGCTTTAGATCCTTTAAATAATTCCTCTGCAGAAAATTTCAAGGTTGTTCAGGGTCATTTCTTAAGTTAAAAGTAAATATGTTTGAAGTTATTTAACTAAAGAAAGCTACTACACCTCTAAAGTTTTGTTTTGCTATATTATTGATATACTTCTGTCTAGTAATTGACATTCACTCGTTTCCATGGGGCAAAGAGACTTTTTAGCTTTATGATGAATCAAAGTTGGTGAAAAATGCAGTTATTAGAGCTTTTCAACCCTAAATCTTTAAAAGCAGGTTTTTCATGATTACAAAATCTATATATATATTTCTCTTACACGGCGATAAAAAAAAGCCTCATTACAACTCTCCGAATGGCAACGCTAGAAAACCAACCAATAATTGCCGCTAAAAATGTCACATGCCAAATCTAGGTTGGGTGGCTCAACATATAGCGCTTCTAAAAACGGAAACTGAAATAACCAGAGTGTAAAATATTATGTGCTTATGCGCATCGTATTTTTTGCTAAATAATTTATTTATTATATATAAGTTTATAGATGGTAACGAGAAGAGTTTTGTGGTTGCTATGGTGACTAATTAGAAGGTAAATTGTTTTTTTGAGTGAGTGTGAGATTTGTTTTTTGGAACTGCGATGCTGTAATTTTATTGTTTAGTTAATAAATCTTCCTTTTATATTAAACGTGATAGTAGTTTCCTTAATTATTTGATTCGAAGTCCTTGGAGTTTTATTTGAGGTCAGTTTATTTTGTATTTTTTGACAAGAGAGAGCATTCTCACCAAACGAGATTTCTTCCGAAATTCAATGTTTTGTATATGCAGGGTTTTTCCATTGCAATTTCTCTTATTTAAATTTTTAATACACTTAATTATAGCCAAAATTTTAACCTTTTTAAAGAGATATCAGTTTTAGAAATTTTATCTTAAGATTTTATACTATAGCACATTTCTAATAGGTTTAACGAATTACATGTCATTTATTTGAATTCAAATTTATTTTAATGACTTAGTATTTACTAAAAAGATGTAATTTTTTTTTTTTTAAAAAAAAGTTGTTACATGGATTTGAATGATTGTTTTGAATTCTTAGAATTTTGTGCATTTGCAAAGTACTCAAGTTAGTAGCGAGCGAAGCGAGCTTGGTTTGCGAAGCAAACCATATAAAATTGCGTAGCAATTTTCGGGGGTTGGCGAGCGTTAGCGAGCAGGGGGGCACAGCCCACTAGTATTATAATAATAACTACAAGAGCATATCACTGGTTCAAAACTACAACGACACTTCTGCACTCACTTCTCATGTTATTTCAATGAGAAGTGAATGCTGAAGTGTCGTTTTAGTTTTGAACCAGCGATACGTTATTGCATATCTGCCAACTTTTAATCCCTTCCATTATCATTTTTCCCAGTGGTATTAAAATGGAATTAAAACTTCAATTTTAAGCAAACAAATACGTTATATATAAGCAAACTTATATTGACACCTGTGATAGTAACGCATATTAATATATGTGCTTAATTTTTGTTAGAATAGTGGTGATCAAAATCATTTAAAAATTAAGTTTATAAAAGAAAAAAATAGTATATATTTACTACCACTTTAAATATGAAAGCAAAATCTTCCGGAAAATCCGGAAGAGTTGACAGGTATGTTATTGTATACATTGTACATCATCACTTAGCAGTGAAAATAATTGATAGATTGATGAATGTCTAAAATGAAGTAGAACTATGATCTACATTCTAGAACAACCATGTTCCTCATTGTGACTGCCAACGAGAACTGCTATTATCTGACTTGTTAGCAACTTAGATGAGTCATATTTCATGTTGACCCATGATTGTTTATAGGAACTCTCATTATGTGTCTTTTCTTACTGAAACATAAAACTGACACTGGCTTACGTTGTTCAAAGGACATAAGCTGTCATTACTGTTGGTGTGTGAGCTTTTGCTATTATTCGTGATTTTTAAGAACTGGCTGATTACTGATAAATGTCATTAACAGCGTCTTTTTTCTGGCAAATTGGGTCAAAAAATAAGCTTATTTTTGAGAAACAAATTTCTGTTAAAATCGATTATATAAACTCAAATCAAGAGTCAAAACTATTACAATTATTGATTTTATGAAATAATTTTTATTTAGAGCAAAAACAATTGCATTTTGACTTAAAGTTGACTTTTCTACTAAGCTACTGAAAACAAAATTCACGTATTTTCCTCCGTAACAGAAAAGCGCCAAAGCCTTTCGCAATCATACCTCTAATGAACTACCAGAGCCATCTGTTAGAAACATTGTAAACTAAAGAAAGAAAAAATTCGGGTAAATCATTGCAGTCGCACGCAAATCATCAGTCGCTCGGGCAAAATAGGGAAGGCCCCTTTTCAAGTACCCGAACGGTGTTCGGTCAAAAGTGGGAAGTGGTTAATATCGTCCGCATACGTATCACTGATTATAATTTATTTCTGCTGAATAAATACTTCATATTTTTCCTGGTTCCTGCCTTCTTTTCAAGCCCATGCGTGTTAAGTTTCAAGCTGTTAACTGAGAAAAACTTTAAAACGATGTTCTGCAGCTACAATATTATGAATTCTGAGGACAAACTCTTACAAATTCCCGTACAAGTATTTCAGAATGGTGAGGCATACAACAGGAAATATTGTTTTATAGTTTTTATTTGTCAGAACCACCAAACTTTTGAAATTTAATGGGGGGAAACAAAATGTTCTGGTTTCTATAGTAAACTTTGACAAACAATGCATTTCTGTGTACCTCTAATAAATTTCTGAAATCGTTAGTGATTCTTTATTCCTTCGGTAGAATGTTGACTGAAATGAAAGCACAACAGTTTCTTCAAAATCAACTAAAAACTAAAATTTATGAGATTGTTATGGAATTGTTTAATGTGTTCCCTAAACTTTATGCATTTAAATTTTTCTATTTATCTTAAAAAATTTACAATTTATATCAGTGTAATAATCTCTACCTTACTTAATTTTTCTCTCCCGGAAATTTAAAATAAATTTTTGATTTTGCAGGCAGTTGAAATTCCCTGGAAATCAATATTGACATCCGTTCCTTTCTGGGCGCTTCTGTTTGCACATTTCTGCAACAACTGGGGTTTTTATACGTTACTGACACAACTACCAACATATATGGCCAATGTGTTGTTCTTCGATATAGTTGAGGTAAAATTACATCTTGCAACTTCCTATAAAACTAATTATCGTAACTAAATTATCATTTATTAATACTGTTAAAGCCAAATTGCTTTACACCTTACAACGTTTGTTGAAGAAATATATTATTTATTGATATTATTGAGACAAAGTACTTAACATCTTACATTATTGAGATAAATGAGTAAGCACACCGGACAAAAAACTAGTCACCCTAAGAGAAATCATGAAAAACATCATTTAATAACAACATGTAACACCATCTCTGGACTTGATAACCACCTGGATTCGGTTAGGAAGTGAGTCCACAAGGTTTTGCAGGCACGTCGAATCCAGTTTAAACCACTCGCTGGGGATTTGATCACTCAAATCCACCCAATTGTGAGGATGCTGATTTCAGCGCTTTACCCGTTTTTCCAACATGTCCCACAAATTTTCAATGAGGTTTAAGTCAGGTGATTTTACAGGTCAATCGAGTGTTCGTAAAACCTGTCACATATTCATCCAGCCTGATGAACTTTGCCTTTGCATATTTAAAAATAGGGTTATAGACAGCATACTCTTCATGAAGATGTTGACTGAAAGAAAACACCTGAACACCCAGAATGTTTAAATAAATATGTTAGTTCATGTTATTGGTCACCTCAGTGAGGTAGCCCAATTCACAATAAGAAAAACACCCCTAAAACATGACAGACCCACCTCCGGTTTAAACCATGACCTTGCACACAGTCAAGATGAAATGCTTGATTGGGTCTTCGGTGCACTCGACGACGTGCGTCATTTTAATAAAAGCAAAAACGTGATTCGCCAGACTATTTTACATTCCGCCAGTCAGCAAATGTCAAAATTCAGACTTCTAGCACACTGAAGTCGAGCAGATTTATAAGTCTGTGTGAGCAATGGCCTCTTACTAGGTGTTCGACTCCAAATGTTGGCGCATTACCCATTTTGCCATGTCCCATTTGTCATGTCCCATTGCGACAGGAGCATGCAGCTCCTGTCGCAATGTTTTCTCACTAACAGGTTGAGATGGATCGTCATTCACTAACTGAAGCAATCCTGTCGGGTTTGGAAGCGATTTTGTTTGTCAAGTCGTGAAACACATCCCTTTCATGCAGGATCTTCTTTCCGACCACAATTCTGACGTCGTCTTCGTGATCACGTGCATTGCACACTGCTTATAGACGCGTTGAACAGTCCGCATCGAACCACCAATAAATCCAGCAATTTCACTTTCCGTATGACCATGGGACGGCCAAACAAAATTGCCCCTTTTTGCCACTCTGTCACATCCTTGCACTTACTCAGATTTACACAAAATTTCCGCTTAAAACAAAATTATCTCACTGATGGTTATTTGTCTTAGATCATGTTGAGGCAATGCGCACGCAGTTGAGCACGTCATTTGACGACTGCGTCATCAAACGAAACGTAACGATTCATCGGTACTTGCACGCCAGGGTCACTAATTTTTTGTCAGGTGAGCTAATTTTGCAAAGTTATTACATTTACTTTACATTTTGAAACGTTTTGCAACACAAGAACTAAATTATTTTTCATTCATATTCTGGTCGAATTGCACAACATCTTTCTTAAAAGAGTTAGATTATTGCGTATTGATATTAAGGTTAGACTGCTTTACATCTTGCGACGTTACTTGAAAAAAAAACTAAATTATTATTTTTCTTATAACATATTTAAGTCAAATGACATAACCTCTTACAACGTTTCTTGTAAGAACTAAATTATTATGTATTGATATTAAGGTCAATTTACATCTTGTGACGTTTCCTGAAAGAGCTAAATTTTCATTTATTTATATTTAGATCAAATGACATAACTTTTGACAACGTTTCTTGAAAGCACTAAATTACTATTTATTAATATTAAGGTCAAATTACTTTACATCTTGCAACGTCTCTCGAAAATTAAATTATTAATTATTGATATTGTTCAGGTAAAAAGTATAGTGATAAAAACTTTTTCTTAATAATAAAATTCGACAATGTTCTTCTCAAGAAAGAAAAATTCAGAGAAAAGGTACCTTTTTCTTCGTTTTTTTAATTGTTATTCCTCAGGAACTATTCAACCGAATTCGTCCACATTTTGCATATTTAGAATACGAAATTCGCAGTTTCAATAAACGAAGCGAATCGTATAATGCAAAATTTGTATTGAAGCTTTTAAATTAGCTATGATCAAGTACGCTGTATCTAAATTTGACAATTAAGGTTGATTTCTGCACCGTCATAAAACGCCAAGCCAAAATTACAATAGCATACCAGCCAACTCTTCCGGATTTTCCTGAAGATTTTATTTTCATATTTAAAGTGGTAGTAAGTATATACTATTTTTTTCTTTTATAAACTTAATTTTTAGATGATTTTGATCACCACTATTCTTACAAAAATTAATCACATATATTAATAAGCGTTACTATCATGGTTGTTAACTTAAGTTTTCTCAAATACAACGTATTTGTTTGCTTAAAATTGAAGTTTTAATTCCATTTTAATACCACTGGGGAAAATGATAATGGCAGGTATGCAATAGATTCTACTGTCGTTTAACGCCACGCTTATTTTACATGGTTTGCCCGTCAGGCCAAACTGTAATTAACTACAAACTAAATTTGCAATTATTAGAGAGGCTTAGCATGACATATCTGAAAAAAAGTGGTGAATTGTATAAGCCTACGAATTGTTTAAAAGTAGTGGTGGATAAAAACCTGGTAAATTGAATTTATTAAACCAAGAATTACAAGTAAATATTGAATAAATTTTCTGCAATTCCATAAAAGAGGGTAAATTTTATAGTTCTATATTATGTTATACGCTATCAGCCAGCTGTTTTTCGCGGCCTATGTGAAAGGTCAGTGTCAGCCACCGGTGGTTGACGCAGCCTAAATGTAATTTCAGTGTCTGCCACCGGTGGTTGGCGCGACCTAAAGGGAAAGTCCAGTGTCAGCCACCGATGGCTGACGCGGCGCTCAACGTGTTAAGGTCATTAAGGTGGAAGGATTGCTTTTGTTCTTGTTTTCCAGTGGAGCCATCTATATCCATTAATTCGACTTCACCTATACGTCACACCTATGCGTCACACTTGCTTATAAGCTGGACCTATTCATACACACACCCACAGCTGATTTACCCATTAAGCAAAACTAAGCCATAGCCTGGGGACCCCAATTATTTTTTTAAAATAAATTTTGAAAAATTAAGAGAACAATGATTTTTTTTAATAAAAAATCACTTTCAAATATATAAAATACGATATATTAATAAAATACGATATATTAATGAAATACGATAATTTATTTGGAGGTTTCTCAGAAATTTTCCTTGCAAACTCCTCCACTTCTCCTCCGCAAACTCCTCCACTTCTTTAATAAATTGGCAGCGATTTAAATTGTAAAACTCGAAGAATAAGGATAGTTACGCCAAATCTCTAGAAGAGAAACCACGAATTAAATGAAATAAAGTTGCGTTTTATATGATACTTCGATTTTTTGTTGTGTAATGTGACAAAATTTACTAAAATAAAAATTATTGAACTGAAAATAACTTATATTTCGTCACCACTAGAAAGTTATTTGTTGCAAAGCGGAGAAAGTTAGCATCCCTGCAGTTATAAGTGAATTGAAAGCAATAAGAAAGTAAAAATGCCAACTGCTCTGAATTCGACACTATATATTTTAAAACAACGGTAACGAGCTAAAACTAACATTTGCGCAATTTCGGTTAATTTTGCAAACTTTTTAAAAGGCTCAACAAAGGATAATTGTAGTCACAGTCATATTATTGCTCAAAGCCTTTAGGCCCCGAAGGAGCCTTTTACCTTTTCATCTTGATTTGAGAAGTCATGAAGTAATTTTCATAATTTTGAACTATTTGCTGCATTGGCTGAATCGCATCACCAATAAAATATAAGAATTAAGAACTGTTAGATCAATAACTGCAACTCCAATCGATGAAGTGTTATAATTTAAATTTATAAGTACCAAAAAAGGTTAAGGATAAATTGATTTATATCTGATCTAATCTAAGATCTGATATTATAATCTGCAATTAACATTTCTGCTTTAAAAATATTGTCGCAGTTTGCGGCTCAGCATTTTTGTGCTTTTTTATAGAATTTTGTGCTAAGTGTTATTTACAAGTTGAATGCCACGCTAATTTTACATCGCTTGCCCGTCTGGCCAAACGGTAAATAACTACTAACTAAATTGGCATTTATTAGACAGATTTCGTTAGTTTTTTAAAAGGTTTAGCATGACATATCAGAAAAAAAGTGGTGAATTATGTAAGCCTACGAATTGTTTAGAAAGAGCCGTGTCCAAAAATCTACTAAATTGAATTTATTAAACCGAGAATCACAATTAATAAATTACCACTTTAAAATATATATTCGCTCTCCCGACCAAGTTGGCATCTCTGTGTACATAAATAAAACTATTTTTGTGTGTATCGCATTCATTTCTTCAAACCATTTTAGTAACGATAATAATGTTTCCAAAAAATTAAAAATTTACTCTGTTTCTAATAATCTTGGCTTCGCCGGTCACTGGTGACACTCGTGGCAATCAGCGTGCTAAACTGAAACCATTGAGCAAATTATGCTCGCTTTCATCTGCATTAGGTTTCCTTATTTGCGAGTTTTATCAAGAAAGTTATAACTTCATTTGAAATATTTTTGATAAAATTAAACTACCACTCTTTGGGAAAAAAAATTTTATATATAATTTTTAAATTTCTTATATACGTAACATGTAGCGTTTCATTCATTTTTTAATGACATGAATTACTAGCTGGAAATTAAGCTGGTAATGTTATACGATAAGAGTAGAGCCCGTGAATAAGACAGGCCGAATTATCATTTATTGTAGGAGTTAACATAGGCACAGCGAATAAATATTTTCAAGTGGTAGTTTATTAATTGTAATTCTTGGTTTAATAAGTTCGATTTAGTAGATTTTAATCCACCACTATTTTTAAACAATGCGTAGGCTTATAAAATTCACCACTTTATAGTACTTATTACATGCGTTACACTTTAAAATGCAAGCAAATATTGTCAACTATTTGCAAAATTTACTTTGTAGTTATTTACCCTTTTTTAAATTATTTTGGAGTGTCCAGAGCAGTTGGCATCTCTGTAATAACATAACTAATACTAACATAACATTAACTTCCGCACTTGATTGCTCCAATATTGCTTGATAGGTCAGCTCTGATAGTATAGGAGCCTTAAATAAGAGGAAATTAATGAATGACGAATAAACTCAGTACCGGTCATCGGTGACCCCCCCCCCCTCATGGCATTCAACATGTTAAAGTTTCAGAGAGGATCTTTAATTTAAAATCTGTGTGTATATCTTTGTTTCGAATAAAATATGGGAATCCCCAAATTTTTCTTTGTAATTTATTTAGGAAGACATTAAGTTTTTTAGCATTTACGTTACTGTAATTGCATCAGACGAGGGATGCATAAGTATTTATAGGATTGGTCCATGTCTTTTTTCCCCTTTATGCCAAGTTCTCTGCCAGTGGAAATAAATGAAAAGGTTTGGGCATTAATTTCGAACAGTTAGAACACCAGATTTCAAAATCATGTATTTTTGTCTATAGTTTATGAATGGCGTTTGTAACAGATCTAGATTTGACAGTAACCCACCCCTGTTGCAAACTAAGCAGTAAGGCTGTTATAATCATCGCCATCGATAAGAAAATCGTAAGTGTAAATTATTTATAATATTAGGCGGAGAATACTACCCTGGAATAACTCTTATTATTCTATTGGATGAGAGAATATCGTTTATTTTACTTTTAAAATATCTGTTTTTTAAGTAGTTTATGAGAAAAATTAAGTCAGTTGGAATATTTAAGTTTTTTAATTTATTGATAAGACCACCATGCCAGCCTCGGTCAAAGACTTAAGTAACATCTAACATCAGGAAGGCCAAAATTTGTTTATTTCTAAGCTTCTGTCCAATGAACTCTAGAATTCGTTGTTGTTGTCGAGCCCCCATCCAAAACCATATTGTTTATCGGGTAGCATGTGTGGGTGGGATTTAAATCTGTTTTAAATGGAGGTTTCAAATATTTTACTAAGTGTTGGTAATAAGCAAATAGATCTGTGATTATAGAGCATAACTGGATCTTTAAGAGGTTTGGGAACGAGTATAATGGTAGCTTAATTCCATAGCGTAACTGTAATGATGTGCCATTTTATATAAGCATTCGAATTACTTAGTAGTGGTGAGTAAAAATCCCATAGATTAAATTACTGAACCAAGAATGTTGTTGTTATTGTAGTCGGTTATTAACCCCTTGGGTACGGGGGATTCATAAAAGCATTCGTACAAAATCAGAATCAGGATGTAAATAAATAAAAAACGGTAACTTAAATGTAGGTGTTGCTAATTTGACACACTTACTTTGCTTTTACTCTAATTATTGTTAGTTTAATCATATATATTATTGATGTTAGTTCAAAGTATAACTAAATAATATTATTTTGAACTAAAGTAATGGTGAATTAAATAAATCAAACACTTATAACTCCGCCCACAAATATACTGCTAAAGAACTACTTTGGTTATCAGTTTTATCTTTTCACCCTGATTTATACGGCTTTATGCTGGCACGTATTTGTGACAGTCGGCGCAAAAGGGCTAAGGCAGAGGGGGCATCTAAAGCCATTAATTCGACTTCGTCACACCCATACATCATATCCGTTTATGGAGCGGACCCATTCATACATCCGTTCATTCGTCCTCAGATAATAATTTTGACCTGAATTCATCTCCAACTCAAAACCCCCAGTGGCATTGATTTTCTATGGAAACATGGAGGACTTAGTGACCCGAAAAAGTTGACGTACGCCAGTTACCAGTTATAACACTGGATGTCTTCGGCCGGCTGGATTCGAACTTCCGTTATCATAAACGTGAGTCCAGCACCCTGCCAATCAGGCTATCCCGGCCCACTGAACCAAGAATAATACATTAAAATACTACCACTAGAAAATATTTATCCCCCTATTCAAAGCTAATTGACATTACTTTGATAAACATGGAGGAAGGCAAAACATCTGGCCATGGATAGAGTTAAATGGAGAGCTATGATAGAAGCTCCAATTCGGAGAGAAGAGGAATGTGTATGTGAAACTAATTAGCATAATTCAAGAAACCCCTCGGACCTTTAAGCTTGACTATTAGTCAGAGATGCCAACTTGCTCCGGACAGCAAATATATATTTTAAAGTGGTAGTTTATCAATTGTGACTCTTGGTTTAATAAATTCAATTTAGTTGATTTTTATCCACCACTATTTCTAAATAATTCCTAGGTTTATATAATTCACCAATTTGTAGTACTGAAGACCTGCTTTACCTTTTAAAAAACAAGCAAAAACAGTCAAATATTTGCTAAATTTACTTTGTAGTTATTTACCGTCTTTTGAATTACTTTGGCTTGTCCGGAGCAGTTGGCATCTCTGTATTAGTATATTAATCCGCTCATTTGTTCTTTTTTGCGCACTGTACACGATAACTACAATAGTTATGGCTCTTCTTAGATAAAATTTGGTTCCCAATTTTTCTTATCCTCAAAGGCTGAAAGAAAAATTTAAATATGTGACTTTTAAGTGCTTCGTAAAAAACACTTCCAAAAAAATTGAACTAGATTTTCTTGATTCCATTGCAGTTTTGTAGTAATAAAAATATGCAAAATATTTATATATATATATATATATATATATATATATATATATATATATATATATAATCATCAATTATATTAGTAAGCACTCTTTTGCGGATATAATCGTGTGGGCTGATGAAAAGATGGTATCTTTTTTCTCCGGTTTTTTTTTTTAAAAAAAAATTCATCTCTTTTTTTTTTTTAATCAGTTGTTTGTTATTTTTTTTAATTATTATTCCCCCCCCCCCTTTCTTCATATGTCTATAATTTTCCTTTGTTTTATCTTCATTTGAAGAGTTTCAATCAATCATAAATTAAATAAAATCAATTTAGTTACATTTTGCAGTATACTTTACAATACTTAACTGTATTTTGTTTACTGTTACGCGACTTAACTTGAAAATTGTAACACATTTTTAGTCTGTTGAGCCGATTTTCATTGCCTAAAAATAGGCAGTGGAACTTATCGTAATTTTTGTATTTTCTTTTTCCTGTAACAAAATATAACCCTAAAAATAATAACGATAACAGAAGAAAGTTGGAACAGTTGTAATAAATTGATTGCCTTTTTTTGCGAATTAAATGATCTAAAAATCTTTTATTTTGCTACTTCTCACAAAACAAATTTCAGAGTTACACTCGTATAAAACATTGTTTTTTTAATGCTCGATTAACTCGTTCGTAAAATCTTTTCTTTCGACAGAATGGGCTAATATCATCACTGCCATTCATAGTTGGAGTTCTAGTAGCCACTCTTGCCAGTATTATTGCAGACTTGTTGAGAAAGAAGCAATTCCATATAACAACTATAAGAAAAATTATGTCGTCGATTGGTAAGATATTATTGACTTACCGTCACGCACAAAAAAATCTCCCTCAGTGTACACAAAAGAGGAAAAACTGTCAGGCAGTCCACACACTGAGAGAACGAGCGAAAAGTAAAAGGCATACGAAAAGCAGATTTCCATACTTTTGCCGTCGCCAATAGCCCATTGTGCAGCTCTAGTGTGACGTAAATTAACAACAACAACAACAACCATACTTTTGCATTACCATGCACACATCACCTCTGCGCGTCCTAATGCAAAAGTATAGGAATTCGCTACCTGTATGCCTCTTTCTTATGGCTTGCTTGCTCAGTGTGTGGCCTGCCTTAGTAAAACCATTTCATTTTATCATGTTTTGAGGAGGAAGAAAAAAATCCTTGGAACGTGCAAAGCTGGAAAAAATTAAAAATTGGTATCGATTTCTTAGTCTTAGCTTTTACTTCAGAATTAAAATATCATAAAAGCTGGAAAGCTGAAAATGTCAATTGGTGATAAAACGGAAGGAAAATTTGCTTGTTTTAAGAGACGATAATAATTTGCATTGACATCAGGCAAAGAGCTCCACTTGCAATTTGTGCACTTTAGCTAGTCGCAAACTGTTCGAATGACTATAAATTCCGCATGTAGCGGACTAGAAAGAATTGAAACTATAAATTAGCACATAGAGCTCCAAGGAAATTTGATCCTCTTACCTAATCGAAAAGTTAACGGAATTATGATTGGTGATAAATTCCTTTTTAGCAATAAAATCATAATAAATTATGTTTAATGGCTGCCAGAAACAGATTGAAGCTAGAATTGTTATTCATCACAGAGCTCCACAAGACAGAGCTCTGTTTTGAACACTCAAGTGAGTCAAAAGTGGCCGGAATTATAATAGACGACAAACTCTCTTTGGCGATAATTCTGCTTGTAGCTGTCAGAAAATAGCTGTCAGAAATCTGCTGTAGCTGTCATTCTGCTTGTCAGAAAATAATTAAAAAGTGAATTGTAATTTGACACCGGGATCCAATAGAGATTTTCTTGCTCTAGATTGTTCGGAAAGTGCTCGAAATTTCGATAGGGCCCACAAATCAAGAACGATGTTAAATATTAATAAAAATAATTGTGGACATGAAAATTAGATTTTAATTTTTTTGTTTGGCAAGTACTAAAACTAAAGCAATTTTATAAGCACATATCCATTGCATCAGACATTGGAAGGAAAACGAGTCGTTTAACGACGTTGAAAATGATGAGTTGGTACCAGTCCTTCATAATTCGAGTTGTTGTTGTTTTTTTATGCCGCACTAGAGCTGCACAATGGCCTGAGAATGATCCGAAGACATGCCGTCACAATTTTCGTCCTCTGCAGAGGGGATGGCACCCTCGCTTCTGTAGCCCGACGATCGGCGCTCGAAGTCAAGCGCTTTACTGTATAACAGTTTAACGAAGACCAATACGGCACACCCTCGGTCCCTTCGTAGACTGATCCAAGTGGTCACCCACTCGCACACTAACCGCAGTCAGTGATGCTTGACTTCGGTGTTCTAATGGGAACCGTGTTTTAACGATCAGTCCACTGCGGGACTAATCAACACCTCCTAGAAGTAGAAAGGCCTCAGCACGGATCAATTTAGTAGTCCGATGTGATGAAGTTAACTGCGCAGTAGACGAAAAATAAGAAAGATGTCATTACGTTAGGGGTACTAAGCTGCGCAGTGGTTGAAAATACAAAATATGTCATTACGTTTGGACTACTAAGGGATATTTATGGTAACCCGTGCTGAGGCCTGTTCTTTCTAGGAGGTGTTGGACTAATTCGAGTTGACTACTTGGGGAAAATATTTTGAACCGAAATATTTGACTTTTTTGACAGCTTTCTTTGTTCCTGCTGCATGTTTGCTGTTGATTCCAGCTGTAGGTTGCAGGCCAGCAGCCATCATTGCTCTGTTCACTCTTGCAAACGCGTTCAGCACCTTCAAGTACTCTGGTTACCTCATAACCAACATGGACATGGCACCTAAATACGCCGGTAAGTACTTTTGAAACAGCCTTCAAAATACCAATGTTCTTAACTAGAACATAACACCTGCAATATTCTTAATCCTTCAAACCGGATCTTCAAAATTGGGCCAACACTTTTGCCATTCAAAATCTTTCGAAACATTTATTGCTGAAAGAAAAATGGTTCACATGAAGTTAGAGTCGAAGTGTTGTTGTTTTTGTTACTAATGCTACTTGCAAATATCAGCAAGACTGTAGAACTTATCTGCGAGCGGCGTGAGGATTAAGGGAATTAAACTTTTAAGGCAGAGAGTGCGTTTCTTGTTTTTCTACGGCTAAGAATACGACTTTCAACCACAGACATGCGTCACTGCCCGTTTTATAGGGAAACACATTCACGCACCTTTCATCCATCCTCTGATCGTAATTTTGATCTGAATCAAAGCCCTAGAGGTATTGATTTGTTAAGGGAGTTTGTGACCCTGGCAGATTTAACGTACAGCAGTCTTCCATTTTGTACACAGGGAGTCTTCGGCTGGCTGGGATCGAACTCGCGACCTTTTGAACATGAACCCAACTCCCTACCAAGTGTATCGTGGTATTTTGTAGAATAGAAGTTTTTTTGATCAATCTCTGTGCATTGGTCAGTCTAATAATTGATGGTTAAACTATGCTAGTGTCTGCAAGTTTTAGCTTCTTATTCTCCTCCACTTTCTTTTGTTAAACGCGAAGTAACTGACATCCCTAGTCTGAAGTCGTAGTATCTCAAAAATATTTTATTAGTGTTAGCAATGAGACCGGAAAGTGTAATCGTTTACAATATTTTCATTAAAGATAAGAGAAAGAATTATATGTACTGTTAGAAATGCTCCAAAACTACTTCTCTCAAAATGTTAATGTTTTCTTGAAAGGTTTGCGTTGATATCCATAATATCTGTACTTGATGTCGTGCAACCATGATATCGGTATTTAATGTGGTTTAACCACGATATCAGTACCTTGAGTCATAATACGCAACAATCTTAATAAAGTGTTAAATTGAACCACGCTTCCGTTCACTTCCGTTCACTTCGATCTGTAATTTCAGTATAATAAAATTATTTAATTTAATTGCTGCGATGGGACTCGACTTAGCACTATTTTAAGGTTTTGTGCAAATTTGAACGATATTATGCACAGCAGAAACTTCTACGGATTCTATGTAGTATTTTATATTTTTGTTTAAAATGGTAGTAACATTTATATATTTCCTTTTAATAATTTGATATTTAAATTAAATTTAGTATTTTGATCGTCACATGTAAAAGAATCAGTTAATTATATTAATTATGCAGGTTTTCAACTTTTTACGCTTTGTGAAAAAAAAATTTCCAGTGGTAGCAAATTTTATGTTTCAATCTATGATTCTTCACTAGGTAAATTTGATTTAAAGTTATTTTCCACTCCACTACATGCAAATGGTTCAAACGCTCATATAGGGAATCACATTCTTCCAGTTCTTTCAAGGGGGCCTCCCTGGGTGAGCGATATCGCCCGCCAAACTCTGCGCGAAGCGTGGATGTGGCGGGCTTGAATCCCACTGTAACCTTCTCAGAATTTTTCTATCTGTCCTTCTACTTTATTTTACAACCGTCGTTGAACAGGCGACCCAATTTCGAGTTTACGACTACCAATGTTCAACTCCGTAGCCTTGTAATTTAGAACCCAATACAGAATACAAGAGAATTCCTGGATCAGTACTCCCAGAGGTATGATTTGTTATGGGAACATGGAGGACATCGAGACTCGACAGATTTAACGTGCATCAGCCACCATTTTACTACACGAGGAGTCTTCGGTTCGGCGGGAATCAAACCGACGATCTCTTGGACATGGGCCCAGTGCCCTACCTACCAGACTATCCCGGCTTGTCCTTCTATTTGGAAAAGGTTTGTAAGCCTAAAATTGAGCACACAGGCTAGAAAATGTATGTAATTTTAGTAAAGTAATAAACAAGTTCTTTCATGGCGAGTCTTTTAAACTTTTGACGCAGAATTTTCATTAATCACGTTTCTCATACTTTTTTCCCCTTTTTTTGTATTAATTTAATGCAAAATAAGTAGAAAATATAGTATTTAGAATTTTAATAACTTATGGTTATATATGAAATAAGGATAGATGTGTGTTCTTTGGCAAGTATGGACTGATTGCTTTCCTCCAAATGATTATTTTTCAACTTTGCACTTATTTGCAGTTATTTAAAATCTAAGAGAAATAATATTTTTTTTTTGTTTAAAAATCAATTATTGGTGAATTTCTAACCCTTTGCCCTCCGAGTACTTTAAAATGCTGCTTGAATAACATAGACACTAAATTATTGAAGTTAGATAATACAGTATTTTTATATATTTTTAAAATTCTTAAAATAATGAAGTTGCTTATTATTAAGATATTAATGTTCTTAATTTTAGAGTGATGGCTATTGATGACGAATAGAGTGACGTTGGAAGGCAAAGAGTTAATATGAATGGGGGGGGAAAAAACATTTTTCAAATTTTTTTTTTTTTTTCTATTTTAGTACAAAACTAATTCTGGAGCCGTGATGGCTAAGGGGATCCAACGTTCGCCTTCCATTGAGGTGAGCTGAATTCGAATCCCAGTGATGGCTGGTCGATACGAACTCCGCGTTCGTCTTGCACCGACCACAGTGCTGACGTAAAATTATCCTCAGTGGTAGACGGATCATGGGTTAAAGTCCCCTTACGGTCAAGCTGACCGTTGGAGGTTTTCCTTTCCATGTAACGCAAATGCGAGTTAGTTCCATCAGTAAGTCCTCCACGAAAACAAATTTCTCCCAATACTTGATCCAGGAGTTCCCATATCTTCTGAATTGGGTTCAAAATTACAAGGCTGCGGAGCTGAACATTAGTAGTGGTAAACCCGAAAAATTAAGTCTGCTGTTTAACGACGTTTTTAATATATATATATATATATATATATATATATATATATATATATATATATATATATATATATATATATATATTTATATATTTTTTTTAAAAATTATGTAAGGTTGTATGAATGAAGAATAAAACCTATAAACGATTTTCTATTCCTGTATGCAGGCTCTGATTTTTAAATAAGTCACCCTATGAAAGATGGATATGTGTATTCTGTAATATTATATTCTGTTAGATTTTATGAATGAAGGATAAGTCTATAAACGGCTTTCTATCCTGACAGACTGACTTTTAAATTAATTTCCCTATTAATGATTTTTTTTTCTTTTTTTTTTTTTAAGACTGCTAATTTATTCAATCCGTTAAACATTTTTAGTATTTCAATTTTATTACCTTTTTACTAATTGTTTCTCATAGATGGCAGCACTAATATTTTACCTAAACATTTTTTTCTTCTTCTTCGATCAAATGTTTTTTTTTTAATTTTATTATATTCGATTCAAGCTATAAGCAATATTTTTCATCTTCGCGATTTTTGTTAACTGTTTTATTATTGTACTTTTAAACCTAAACCGCGTTTTAATTCACGCCGGTAAGTTTGATTTCCTTTTACATTTTTCTTTTATTTCATGATTTTTTACTACATTAAGTTTTTGCGATATCGACACATATAAAGAATAATTTTTATCTTAGGATAATTATTCTTTATTCAGAAATATCGCATTATTTATGGCAATTAGATGTGTCTTGACAACGACTATTTGCCTTTACCATTCTTGTTTCTCTACCATTTAGTTTTTTATTTTTATTTTATTCATGTTTTTCATGTTAATTTGTGTTTATATATATATATATATATATATATATATATATATATATATATATATATATATATATATATATATATATATATATATATATATATATATATATATATATATATATATATATATATATATATATATATATATATATATATATAATTCCGATAAAACATATTTTTTAATAACTATTGGACAGTATTTTATAATTAAAGGATACTAAAATATATTTTTATTTTTAATTAAAGTATCATGAGAAATATATGAAAGGGACACCAGTGTCTCATCTTCGTGAAAGCGATAAAATGTTGGGAAAATTAACCTGAATTCTGAAAGCTTTCGTTTCTGATTGTCTACTATTCGTTAAAATATTTTGCAAAAAGAGTAGTAGTTGGCAGCCCTAAAAAGATCGAACGCTTAGACCAGGAACATTTATAAAATTATTTCTTATCTACAATTAAATTTCAATTATCTCTTCATTATTATTATTATTATTATTGAGAAATGTATCCTCGAAGCGAGTGAAAGATGCTTCAAACTATTCCAACCTATTAAGTCTCATATTTCGTTTCTATTACCTTTTCTAAGGTATCATAATGGCTCTTACCGGTACATTCGCAAACTCAGCTGGATTCTTGGCCCCCGCATTCGCTGGATGGATTACAAAAACTGGGGTGATTATTCTATTTTATACTCCTTTTCTTCATCCAAACAATTAGATGTGCGATACAGTTGATAGTATATAAACTTCATTACTTCAGTCAACATGTTTCGAGCGCTCAAAAATAGTCACTCATTCTTAAGACTCGCCAGACATTGAATGAGGCAAACCAAAGAAACAGAAAACGTTTCTGTTTCATTCTCAGCTACCGCGTTATTTTTTTCTTGTTTTGTATATTCACTTTTAATTATTTTCCATTACTTTCGTTGACGTTTTCTGTTGAAAATCTCTTTTCTCCATTCACGTCTTAGCTAGCCCTGAACAAAGAGTGACCATTTATGAGGGCTCGAAACGTGTAGGCTTTTCATATTTGATATTCTTTGAAGCAAACGAAGTTCTTATGTAATAAGGTATATCTTTCTGCTACTATTTTTGGGGATTATTCATTTAACAACACTTAGGGACAAATTTTTCTTGTATTTTCCCAAATACTTGATCTTACCTTATTCAGGGGGGGGGGGGATTTTAAATCTGAAATTAGTTTTGTTCCGAAAGCTACAGGTCTCTTTTTTTCAAAATAACATTGTTAGTTTATTTTGTTTTTTTTTTCCGAATGCACAAGTTTATAAAGAACGTATAGGTTTATATACATGCATTGATAATTGTCTGCTCCTTTAAAAATTGCAAAGACATATGACTTTACCGTATTGCATCTTAAACTGAAGCTTATCGCCTTCTTTCTACCACTCCCTAAGTAGGGGAAGAGTGGAGACACTTAGTATTCACTCGAGAGAATTTTTAAAAAATCCTGATTATAAATATATTATTGAATTACACAAAAATTATAGCTTGTAGAGATTTGAAGCGAGATTACTAAGATCCGTTCAACAGATCCTTGTAACTGAAGATTTAATTCGAAATGTTTTGATTTTTTTTTTCTCTATAAATTTTACTCTGTAGTTTTCAATTGCTTAACAACTGATAACACCTCTTTTAGCTATTATGCTATATTTTTGGAACAGCTTTTGAACCAAGTCTAAAGTCCTCTTTTCGACTTTAGTGACTTTGTCGAAAAAACCAGGACATTGTTAGATGCACAAAATCGGGTAGTACAAATGGCTATAAACTACAGTCTTGGTCATAGCAAAATCTTAGGAAGTTGCCTTACTGTACCTCAGCTATATTTGCCACTTTATTTGAAATTCTATTTCAGCGTTCACGGCATTGAGTTAAAAAGAAAATATAGTTATCAAGCCCCTTTTCTTGAAATCTATCGTGCAACACTTACCTTATTTTTTCTATTGCCCTGACAGTATAATATAAACTCATAAAGCCTGAATCAATGCTAAGAAGCATAATGAGAAGCATATAAGAAACAGAGCTTAATTTACTCAAAACTACAAGCATGTGTAACTCAAAATTACCCTTTAGTTCTTTGATTTTAAAACCTCTATACACACAGTCTAGTCACATTAATGTAACCACCTGTCAAAAGCCAGAATAACCACCTTTGACAGAGCGGACCGCTGCGAGACGTGCAGGAAGAGAGTCAATTAGGTTTACTCTTGCTAGCCCGGTGGTTCATCTGGGCGGTCAGTTGCACGTCTATTCGCCCGAACATGAGGGTGACTGCGTTACATTTTGTTGCTTTGTAGTAGAAATCTGCGTTTAGTTTGTATATGTATTCTGATAAAGACGGAATCTTGAGATCTTTGTGGATATTAGTATTTCTGATGAACCATATGGCACGGGTGAGTTTTCTAAGTTTTTTGTTTTGACACTGATTGAGTTTTTTCATTAGATGTTCTGGTATAGTTGTCCAGGCAGTGAGGCATATGTTAGTATTGGTCGGATCATTGAATTTTCTGAGTTTTAATAAGAGATTCTGATTATAGATGAGTGGTTGAATTATAGTAGTTGCTGCATTTGCTTTATCTGTTATATTTTTAATATGATCATTCCAGGTGAGTGTGCTATTTATAATGAGACCGAAGTAGTTTGCTTTTTTGACTATTGGAATTTGGATGTTGAACAGTTTTGGTTCGCATTGGGGTAGTATTTTCAGTATTCTTTTTTGTAAAATTAGAATTTGGGATTTATCGGCATTTACAGCAGTTTTCCATGAAATGCTTTCCGATGCCCTAGGATGTCCTTTATATACACTCCACTATAATGTGCTGCCACCTGCCTTCTGTGATTGGTTATTTCACGTTGACGTCGAAAGTAGGTGGAGGTCACATTAATGTAACTGGACTATGTATTTCTCATCGCAGAAAAATCATTGTGTTAATGTAATGCTATAAACAGATATTTCAGCTAGGAAAACAAGTTTTTTTTCTTAAATTTTAAGGCATATGTACTAGAGATGAGATAGGCGTAGCCCGGGCCATATGCGGGCTCAGGCTCTTTTATTGAAGGAAGTTCTTGGGCGGGCTCAGACTCATGATTAAAATTTTGATAATCTTTTATATTACTTATAAACAAACGCTTGGTTCAGTTATTAAGTTTAAAAAAATTAAGTAGTAAGTGTGGTGAACTTATGGTTTCAAATGTCATAGAGAGAGATTACATTTAGTCTGGTAGTAAAAAGGAATATTTAGTCTATCGTGAATGATGTGAAGTGAGCACCCTTTGGGGATTGGCGAGCATGGGTGGACCCTCCAAGTATATCATAGTTCTTGCCTGTAAAAGAACGTTTTAGCAAAAACGTAGAACATTTATTTCCCTTTTTTATTTAATATTACATACATTTTGCATAATAATAATTATGTAAATTTTTTTCGCTAATGTATATTTTTAAAGATCAGTTATCCTCATACTAAGGAGAGAAGAAATTATCCGACGTATATCTCGGACACGGGCTGTAAGTATTTCTATGGCCTCTGGTGAGCTCGGATTAAAAATCTTCGGGCATGGACCTCCAAAAGTGAACCCGAATTCATCTCTAATATATACCTGATTTAGCGGACCCAGTTGTATAAAACCAGGTACTAAAACACTTCCAAAAAAATAATTTTCCCTCCTAAATCTAGCTTGTCTGCTTTTTCATTGAATAATACTTATTTTTAGAACAGATGACCTAGTTTATTATTCAAACAAAAACTAAAGCAATTTAATGCTCCCAGCTGCTCTGAAAACTTGGTAATGTCCAGTTTTCACCTACATTTTTTTTATCCTTTTAAAGAAGTTGAATTAAGAAGTGTTAAATGTGATTTAGTTGTTGCCTTTTAAAACATATTATGCTGGGAAATTTGAAATTTATTTGGACTTATAACTCTCATCTTAGCATACTTTGGAGAACTGGCGAAATGTCTTCATAACCACTGCTGCTATACTTATCTCAGGAGGAGTTGTTTTCGATATATTTAGCCAAGCCACCATACAACCATGGGGAGCGGGGCCAGAAAACGAGACTGATCCAAACGATACAAACGAAAGCAAGACGTGAAGCCTCTGAATCTCGAGAAGTACATAAATACACAAACTATAATGAAGTGCTGTTTTAATGTTTTTTATAATGTAAATAAATTATATAATGAGGATTTTGATTGATTATTTATAGAAGAAATATAATCTCACCGCGCACAAAATTAGTCCCCCTGAGAGAATCATGTAAAACATCCTTCAACTCTGGCTCTGGACTTGATAACTGCATACCCTCATAGTCATTTGGTTGTTCGAAGTCTAGAGGCCCCGTGGGGATCTTTTACCTCTCCATCATGTCATACTTAGCCTTGTAATTTTAATCATGAGTTTAAAAAAAAAGGAATTAAGAGAAAAGATTGGATTACGAAATCATAAAGTAGATGCAAGAATAAAATTGATTACTGTACAGCGATAGCAGGGCCAAAGAGTTGCGACTGTAACGCCAGTAATTATTAGGATATCATGATTATAATCAACCGCAATCAGGGCCGTCTTTAAACTATTTGAGGCCCTGGGCACATTAGGATCATGGGGCCCCTATGACCTTGAGAAAACACTATTTAGTTACAATAGATAAAGAAAGACAAACAAGGTTCTAAATTTATTTTTATTTAGTTACTAGCTATAAAAAAATAGGAAATATAAAAAATAATCTACAAAAGTAACTCGCTTAACTTAAAATCCTTAGATTAATTCTATGTTGATTGCAAAGGTACCCTTCTAGATTTAAGATGAGCAAAATCGTTAATCACTTCTTCAAAATCTATGGTATTGAGAATATCACATTCTATGGACATCAGCGACAAACTATTTAATCTCTCTTGAAGCATTGTACTTCTTAATTCATTTTTTATTCGTTTCAATTTGGAGAAGGAGCGTTCTCCGCTGCAGTTAGTTACCATCATGCTTAAAAATATTCTCAATGCAATTTCTACGTTAGGAAATGTGTCTTCAATTTAGTTTTGCTTTAATAGATTATATACTTCCTGTACACTGTTAGATGCTTCATTTTCACTCTGAACATTTATTAAGTATTCTTTTAAATGTTGACATTCTATTTCTAACTCTTTTTCATTTACATCTTCGTGATAGATTTGAGAAAATTCTTTGCATCCTTGTCGTATCTCTTCGGAATTCAGAGTTTTTAAGTGAAAAAATAAACTAAAACGTTGACTGACGATCTCATATGAACTTTGTCGCTGTTTTAGATGAACACTCAAGGTATCGATTATTGGGAGAAAGGTTTCTACGTTGAATCGCTCTTTTCCATTCAATTGGACTGATGGCGCAGAGCCATCAAAAAAACTCTGCCGTGAGCTCCTACGTCTTGTTCTTTGAGATAGATCCTTGTAGTCAGATTCTGGGTTATTTTCTTTGGCAGATGATTCGAAGTTATCAAATTTATCCCTGAGGTTAGTAATAAAATCATAAAGTGAAGTCAACAAATTGGTTGCAACGTCCAGTGTTATTGTTTCTTTCTGAAGATAATTACTTGTTTTGTCTATTCTTTCCAATATAGTGCTCCAGATTTCCGTCAGTATAATAAATTCTAGATTTCCCATTTTTCTAGACAGACTAAGGGCTTCGTCTCTTGTTTCTCGTGCCTGTTCAGTATCGTTTGCGATGGTGATTAAAGCTTCTAATATTCTTTTATAACCCCCATGCAAAGCACTTACTGCATCAGCTCGGGCTGACCATCTGGTTTGTGAAAGACTCTTAACAACTTTTTTTGAACCTAAATGTTCTGTTAACATATTCCATCTGTGGGTAGAGCCCGAAAAAAAGTTGTACACTTTCTGAACTATTTCAAAAAACTGTGATGCCTCCGGTACACACCCAGCAGCATGGACACCTACCAAGTTTAGTGAATGTCCTGCACATGGTATAAAGGTGGCAAATTCACATTTTTCCTTGATTCTTGTTTGTAGACCACTATACTTTCCCGACATATTTGAAGCATTGTCGTAGCTTTGTCCTCTGCAATCTTTTATGGGAATATCATGTATCTCTAAAAAATTTAAGATGGTCTCCGCTAAATACTTAGATTTATGTTCTTTAATAGGTATAAATTTCAAAAACCTTTCAACAGGAACACAGTCTTTTACGTATCGAATGATGAAAGTTAGCTGGTCAATATGAGACAGATCGGGCGTACTGTCAACGCTTATGGAAAAATATTTTGCTGATTTAACTTCATTTATAATTTTTTTTAGAACCTGTTTTCCCATTACTTCAATAAACTCATTACAGATATTTGCTGATAAATAAGAAATGTTACCCTTTCCAGGATTCCCAAATTTTTTTAAGTGATCTGCAAGAAATGGATCAAATTCACTCAATAATTCCACACAACCCAAATAATTTCCATTGTTTGGAGATCCTAGGATTTCATTGTCGCCGCGAAATGGAAACCCTCTCGATGCCAAAAAATTTTACAACAGCTACAATCCGTTTAAGTACGTTTCTCCAGTAATCCACTTCCTTTTGATGTTGAGATAATAAGTCTATATCTACTCTACCAACCGCTTTACTTCGTGCCAGATAAGTCATCATAGATTGCTTATGCGCTGGGCTATTTTCATGTGTTAAAATTATGTGATTAATATGCTTCCAATCATTACATCCATTCCGAGAGCAAAGATTAACATCAATTGGGTTAAATAAGCAGCATGAAAAACAAAATACAGAGCATTTGGAAGGCGAATACAGCAACCATTTTCTTTCGACGCTTTCATTGTTCTTTAATTTGCGAATAAATAATGCTTTGTTGAAATATCTCGTTACTAATTTATTACCATCTTTGTATGTTCTGGATGCCTCGGAAACGTCAGAATCTTTATTTTGAAAATATACTGGTCCCTTACGAATTAAAATTTCGCGATTTATTTCAACAAACTTTTCGTGAAAATAATCGGCGGGATCGTGCGATATTAATTCTTCTGTGTTGGAAAACTGCTGTTCAATTGACACAGTTGGAGTTGTCGGTTTTAGTGAAGTCACTGAAGTCGTTGCACTTTCGTCGTAGGAATAGTCGCTTTCTGATTCAATCTCTTTTTCAAAATTGGAACATGAAGGTTTAGAAATTCCCGCAATTTGTAATTGAGCTGAGTCATCATGTGGAACATTTATGAGTTGATTGCTACTTACAGAAGTTTCTCCAGTAGTAGTAGTAAAATATGATGTTAATTTTGGTAACTTTTCAATTACTTCTTTCTGATGTAGAGCTTTTTTCCTTTTTTCAGATCCACTAGGATATGACCGTTTCGACATTTTATATTATAATTCACTATTTAATTAATTTTATAACGAAAATATTCGCTAACACAAAACAGACAAAATGACGATTTAATCAAACAATACTATTTTTTTTATCAGAGCTCGAGCACAGTCAGTAACAAACTAACAACTACAAACAAAACAAACGCCACAACATCGCAGACAAATACTTGAAGGGAATTCCCGTTCGTCAAGTCAAACGACGATCGGGAATCGGGAATTCCCCTTTTTTGTCTTTGGTATTACGAATGACGTTCGAATAGGTTTCTTTAAGACATAAACCACACCGCATCAAATAATTCTTTTTTTAATTTAATAATTTTTTTTTAAATTGTATTCTTATACTTACATATAGGTATTTAAATTAACCTAAACATACTAATATCGGAAAAACTCATTTTTGAGAGAGAGTGGAGTATTATACCCTGTTTATTTATTAGTTTGATCTTTCTTTTTGACAGATGTCAAATCTGAAATCGATATAACTTTGCAACGACGAACAATATCTTCTTATTTTAATAATATTAAAAATTGATAATAATCATAAGAATAGACACACAACATAAAAGTACCTGTTAAGGACTCAAGCATTTTCCGAAAGTCTTAAGTGGTTTTTATTGCTTCGAGGTAAAATTTAAATAGAAAAACTGAAAACAATGGTTTCTTACCTACCCAATGTTTTTATGTCTAGTGCAATAAAATTGATTGACGAATGAATTTATTTATTTTGAATAGTTTAAAACATACATACAGCCACATATTTAGCCAACACATTTTTTACACCAATAGATATTTTCTGTTTCCCATCACTGACCCATCTGTCAAAAAGTTCAAGCTATGTTGTACAAGGTATAGCTATCCGCATGCGGCAAACTAAAGCTAATATAATAAGCGTAGGTATTGTAGTAAGTCATTATCATCAGATTTTTCAAAATTAATGTTTTTCGGTAATAATGTATCGGTTATCATTTGGTAATCTGGCAGGAACTAGGGGGCCCCATTCGATCGCGGGGCCCTGGGCACGTGCCCATAGTGCCCAGTGGGGAAGAGGGGCCTGACCGCAATGCTAATAAGCACGACTACAGTATCTATAAAATTATCAATTAGAATCGATTATAGCGCCATGCACATGTAGTGATAAAATAGTAAAGCCATATTGGCACTGAGGCAGGCCTTTTTTGTAAATATCCCTTAATTAGAGTAAAATTTATTTGAGAGAATTGTATCACTAGTGAAAAAGTGAGCTAAGGGTCTAGTTTTTGTATATTCTTTGACCATATCAGCATCAAAGATTATGTTTTAATTAGCTGTAGTATATTTGAGAGCTTTTTTTATAAAATTGAATATTTAAGATCATAAGTGTTTCAGTTAAAGTTTTTAATTTAAAATCAGTGTTTATGGCCTTGTAATGTAGTAGTCCACAGTCTTATAGGATTATTAATATTATGCAAGTCATGTAAATGTAGCATTTGATTTTACGAGACATTTTTGAGTTGAGACCCAGTAAGCATTTTATTTGATTGTAAGTCTCAGAGGCTTTTCTAATGGTTTTGGACGTTATGGCCATTCCAGTTCAAATCTTTATTAATAGTAAGACCTAGAAATGTGGCTTTGTTGAGGATAGGGATATCGTTATTAAGAAAAAGGTTGATAAATTTTGAATATCAAGTCTTCTGGGTTTTTTAAAAATGTGTGTTTTGGTATTAGGATCATTTGGTTTACTGTATTTTTAACGTTCCTTTTTATATCTTTTACTAATCTAACGTCTAATTTCTTGGTAGGTAGGTACTTTATTTGCGTTACATTAGAGTACTGCGTAGTGAGCTATGGGCCTCCCAGACTTTGGAGGAGAGTGTCAAACTTTTTACAGAGGTTAAAAATGAAATATGTGAGCTTGAAACTAAAGATGGATATATCCAAACTATAGTTAGATCTATATCAGTTAAAGATTATTTATCCTAAAGAGTGGACTTCTTCCTACTTTATTGCAAATCCTACTTTATTGCAAATTTTTGTAACTACTTATACATAAAGCCATGGTGGCTCCCGGGATAGAGCTTTCGTCTTCCTATAAGGTAAACTGGGCTCAAATCCCAGCTGGTCGATACGAATTCCGCACCCGGGTCACGCCGACCACAGTGCTGACGTAAAGTCTCCTTAGTGGTAGACGGTTCATGGGTTAGAGTTCCCTTGCTGTCAGGCTAACCGTGGGAGGTACTCGGGGTTTTCCTCACCATATAGCCCAAATGTGGGTTAGTTCTACCAAAAATTCCTTCACGGCGGCAAATTTCTCACAATACTCGATACAAGAGCTCCCTTGTCTTCAGGATTGGGCTCAAAATTACAAATATACGGAGTTGAACATTAGTAGCGGTAAACCCAAAGAATTGGGTTGACTATTCAACGACGGTTATAAAATATAATAAAACTTAGATATAAATATGTATAATGTAAAAATCTATTTAAAAAATTGCATGGTGTGCTGGGTTGGGGGTACATTATCGATGACGTGTGCAAACAGTAGGCAGCAATCTGGTGATCCCCGAAGAGCCATTTAGATTGTCATCCGATTGTCCTTAGACCAGTGTTTCCCAAAGTGTGGTACGTGTACCCCCAGGGGTACGGAAACAGTTTACGGGGGGTACGCGTTCTTATGCGAAATATCTTGCAACAAATGAAAATTTCAAAAAATTTTATTTAAAAACTGATCTTGCCATGAAAATTTACGATTACGTATTTTTCTATTGGCTATTTTTTGCTGAGTTAACGGTTAATAATTAGTGGTGTCAACAGTTGTGATCTTTAACTTTTGTGTAATTTTTTTACATAAAAAATACATTCGTTTTTTTATTAGTGGTACACAGTGTTACGAAAAATTTAGAAAGGGTACACAAAAGTCATAAGTTTGGAAAACACTGTCCTAGACGAAAGTGTAAATGATTAGAAACTGCATGGAAAACTAACTGCTCTAACTTGCGTGAATCCCATTTATGTGTATTTGCATATGCGAATAGCAAGCCCTAAGAATCATCCATTAAGTGGAACCCCAATATTAAAATGGAGCTTGATCCCGTAATACCAACCCATGGGCCATACTCACTGCATGTTCTAAAACGTATATGCGTATTTATATGTGAACAAGAATCTGAATGACAAGTTCAGGCTCAATCAGGACAGGAACTCACAAGAAGTATAAGTGGTTCTTAAAATGAATTGCTCACGCACGCGTGAATCACAGTCTCATTCCATCTATTTATCTTTTACGTGCATGCGAATGTTTAAAAAACAACATGTAATTCAAACTGCAATCGCAGGTGCGAAACGTATACACGTACAGTTGAATCAATTCAACGCAGCAACTTGAATGGTCCTTTAAAAGGAAAATTTTAATCCACCGCACGTGCGGCTAAATTATCCGCATCAATCGAAACTTGCAAAAAATTTTGCCTGTTAGTTTCTGGCTGCAGATAATATGAAGGCACTCATATTGTTTGCGTTCTGTTTTATAAATTTACTTCTAATTATTTGCAAAATACCGGACATTTTCATGATTTAAACGTTTCCTCAGTCATGTCATTTAAATCATGTCATTTAAATTCACGTAACATCAGAAAACAACTCAACATAACTTTTTTCCTATTGTTAAACACGCTACAGGCGTTGTTATTGGTGTTTTACCGCGTTTCTTTAATTTTGTATATTTTGTTATTCTTCAAAATTTTTAAGTTAAAAATTTTAATAATTGTGAATAAATATGGCATAATTGTGTGCAGTGTAATGATTTATAAAGCATCTCCTCTTCTTTAGTGTTGTTCCTTGGAATATAAAAACCGCGCAAACTAAGCCTATCTGGAAATAACCGCTACTTATTGTTCTTTGTAATGCGTAGTTGATCTCTTTGTAATATTTTACTGATTCTTATCAAGTTTACTCTCGGAATTTTTCTGAATAGTGTAAGTAATTTTTGCACTTGACATTGTATTTGTTGTTATTGTTTGTATATGTTTTGTTGACTGTGAGGAGGCGGTATGTCTGGGCTTTGACGGCTGCAGACCCTAAACTTTATGTAGTGTTTGTATTATGAAAGTGCGTCTTGTTATTATGTGCAATAACTTCATAAAGATTGTTTTGCTACATATTGCACCAATAATAACAGATTCATGCTTGTAACTGCAAAGTTTAATTATCTGTTGACAAACTGAAATATAGCCGTACACCGCTTTGTTTGACTTTTCGATTTGGCGCCAAAAAATGTCGCCAAGATCCATATTTAGACAGCTGATAAGGCGGGATTTTTTCAATACCTTGCTCTCCACCTTTTGTTTGTAAATAAAAAATTAATCGTTTTTATTTATTTATTTACATTTTTTTAGTGTTTTTATAAAATAATTTTATTTATTTTTTGTTATTTAATTAGATTCTGATGTTATCCTTGCTTATCATGCCAAGACATGTTTTTGTTCATAATCCAAGTATAATTGCTATTTTTTATTTAATTCCAAATATTAGATTTACAATATTTTTTTTTTAATATTATATTAATTTTATTAAAAAAAATATTAATATAAATAATATTTTTAAAAAAATTCTGTTTATTTCAATAGCAAGTAAATCATTGAGTATCATGTTAAAGCATGTTAATGAAGTCTGTGTTATTCTAGTATTATATAAAACAACAAATTTTTTTTATTAATTTATAAATCACTGTTATATTATTTGATGTCCATATTGTTTTCTGTAAGTATTATTACTTGTATTAGATTATGCCTGTTATTCAAAAAAAAGTTATTTCTTAACATGTTGATAGTTAATATTGAATTTATAGTATGATTCTAATCTGAAGTTGCGCTTTGATCTTTTTAATTTATTCAGATGATTACTAATCATTTCTTCTTTTTTTTTTTTTAATATTAAATCTTTAAAATTATATATGAAGTTTCTCAGCTTATTACATTGCAACGTAGGGACTAATTTTCACTAGATATTAAATTAAATAGTTTTATATTATTGAACCATTTTGTACTTTGTAAGATTATTTTAACTATATATTCATTATGGAAGTGCTTCATATACTTTGTTCACTTACTTTGTACTTTGTTCGCATACTTTGTAATGAATATTATCTTTTCCTCTCCTTCTTATTGTATATAAATTCTGAATATACTTTCAAGAACCTATTAACTAGCATGTCATTTTCTTAGAATATATATTAAATATACACTCTATATGAGTTTAACGATTGAAACAATTTTATTTAAACTCAGACTATCTATAACCATGTAAATTAAGGACCATAACTTGTTTATATAGATACAGAGATGCCAATTTGCTCTGGACAGCAAATATATATTTTAAAGTGATAATTAATCAATTGTGATTCTTGATTTAATAAATTCAATTCAGTAAATTTTTATCCACCATTTCTAAATAATTTGTAGGCTTATATAATTCACCACTTTATAGTACTTATGTCATGCTATACTTTTTAAAAGCAAGCAAAAATAGTCAAATATTTGCAAAATTTACTTTGTAATTAGTTACCGTTTTTTTAATTATTTTGGCGTGTCCGGAGCAGTTGGCATCTCTGTAGATAGAGGACATTTAAAAGTTTTTTTATCAAACAACTTGCTACTGCATACTTTTTTAGTGTATGTCAAATGTAATATTGTTAATTTCTTAGGTGTAACATATGGGGAGGCACACTTTTTAATTTTAAAAAAACTTTGTTTATTGTAAGTGTTATGTATTTATGCATGTTTATTTTTTATATGTATGCATATTTATATATAACTATGTATAAAACTTAAAATAAGCCATCATTTATAATCAAAGCGTGCCCCCCCCTCCCTTATGCTATGCATATTGTTAATCTATTTTTGAAAATTCTTAGCTTCTATTAATTTTTGAAATTAAAATATATTTAATAGCCTTTAAGTGCGTATTTGTCATTTATAGGGCCTTTACTGTGTTTGCACATTCTACCTAGAAACCAATAGTTGTAAGCAGATTTTTATGTCAAATTGACTGCATATAAATTATTTATTTTGCACCAAAGCAAAAAAGTCTGCACGAAATTGTTTTTTTAATTAAGCATTATTTTTCTTTATAGAATCTCTTATATTGTAAGTTGGATGAGGTTGTTAAAATGTTTTTAGAGCAAATGAAATATATTTGGTGTGGTGATAAATTAAACTTTAAAAAGACAATATCAGTAACTTGTATTTTTATGAGGTTTTTTAATTATATGCTTCAAATCCTCATATGAATAATAAATTTTTAAAAAAAGTAATAAAATCAGGGTTACAGTGATTTTAAATCATTTTTTTTACATATTAATATATATAACTTAATTTACTAAATAATATGGGCTGTATTAAGAAAAAAAAATTTTTTAATACAGGAATCTTTGCATTGTGATTATTTTTGTTATAAGTAGTTAAACACAGTCATTCTTTTTCAGAATAAAATGTTTCTTGAACATAACGCATATGTTGAAAATAAATCAGTAGATGAACGTATATCAAGAGCTATTGATAATGATCATACTGCAGCTATGAAAGCACCTAGTGTTAGTAAAAAGCATTTAAAAAAGAAGAGCAGTAAGTGCTTTGTTTTATATTATGCATTGTTTTTCTCTTATTTAAAAATGTATGTAGAATGTGTATTAATTGATGTGTTATGATTATTGTAAAAAAATTTCTGATGTCATGTTTTGTCTGACAAAGATTTTTTTGACCAATATTTTTTCTATCTTCTCTGGTGTTTCAGGATGTTAAAAGTTTGGCCTTAATTCTGTGTCTATCTTAACATAGAATTATTAATATTTTTAAATTTAAATATTTTTCCTTGTGAACTTTTCAAAGAAAAAGAAAAATCTTGTCCAAACGAAATAAAAATTGAGTAATGCAACTGTTTTATAATTTGTCAGAAGGTTCAAGGATTTTCACATTAACTCCTTATAAATAAATTAGCTGTTTTCATATTTGGGTAGTATGCAGAATTTTTAACTATATTATATCATATTTTTTAATTAATTTTTTACGGTATATGAGTTAGTATGCTAATTTGATAGTATTTTAATAAAATTTGAATGTGATTATTTGATTAGATAAACTTTATTAAAATAAAGGTATGAATGCTAACTTATGTAAAATATTAAAAAAAAAATTCAGTTTTAATTTCTTAAGAAATTTATTAATTTTATTTTTCTTCTCAATTCTTACTTATTTCAATTTGGTATATTTAAAAATAAATTGTTAAATAGCATGGAAATTAATACTATTATTTAAAGTAGATAGTAGTTATCAACTGTTTAACAGATTGTATTAATTTGTTTAAAAGAAGTTTCTTCCACTTGTTTAGGAGTCTATTTTTTTTAAGTAGTTTTTTCCATTAATGGAAAATTAATCCTTGCTTTTAACTAATGTTTAATAATGTAAACATTCGTTAGTGTTTGATACTTTATTAGTACTATAATTTAATTCACGAAGTATGTTTTTAAACTTAAACACTATAAGAACCAATTGTGTTACCAGCAGGGCTGCAATGGGTATGGAAAAGTAAAAGCTAAAAGTTTATTTTGTGTTGGTAGAAACGAGAGTAAAGTGCATGTTTACCATGACTTATTGATGGGTGTATTATATAGTAAACATTAATTAAATTCCTAATTTTTTTTTTAAGGAAATTTGGAATTTAGAAATTATTTAAAATTATACAATATTATACTTTATTTTGGATAGAAAAAGATCCAGCATCAGTTGAGGGTAAAAAGGATTTTGTTTATTTAAAACAAAATGCTAAGTAATAGGTTGCGTTTAAATTAAAAGTATGTCTGTGGAAAGAAATTTCACCACTAAATTAGCATTAATAAACAATTTATAAATATCCACTTTTTTTATTAAATGCTACTCTAATAAAAAAAGAGTAACTGAGAATTATGAATAAAATATTACTTTGCTTTTCAACTTAACATGCAATTTAATATTAAAATGTTATATTAATGTGTAGAGTTCCTTTTTGTTTGTAATATGTATGAAAAACCTCATACTTCATCATTATTTAATGTCATTAACTGTATTCAATTTGACGTTTGTATCAATTTAACTAATGGGCTAATATTTTTGTTCTCAAATTAATTCATATGAATTTTAAGTAAGCCTTGAAAGATTTAAGATACTATATTTGAATTTGAGAAATATTTGAAAGTAATAGAATGATGAAAACATCTAAAAACATTAAGTTGCATGGTGTAATTAGCTGTATTCAATTTAATTCATGAACTAATCATATTTATTTTCTCAATATAAGTAATACAAATTTTAAGAATAGCCTGAAAAATAAAGGTAATATATTCTTCAATTCAAAAATATTTGAAAATAATAGAACAATAAAAAGAACTGAAAATTTCAAGTTGCCTTCATTCATGTATATATAAAATAGTAAAGTAATGATATGTTTTACTGCTAATGATGCATAGGAATACTTTTGAATATCCTCTTTAACAGGGTTGGGTTTTTGACGTCAAAAAGTGGTTTTTGACATGACAAGGGTATAATACTGGTTTAAACCGTCAAAAACCCGTTGAAAACGTCAAAAACTGAAGTTTGCCAAGAAAATATATAAACTTCAAAACTACCAACAGTTGCCATGCATTATATGGAAATTTAATTATACTATAGGTAATCAGCAGGTTTTAAAATATTTTTTTATTAAAATTAAGGTAAAATAACAGATTTAAAATCTCAGAAATTTATATTCAAATGCATGTGCAGAAAAATTTTGCACAAAAATTGTTTAAATATTTATATTTTGAAAAAAAAAAATTTTTTTTTTGATATTTAAGAAAATTAAAAGTTTATTACCATGCATTTTTGACATATAAGGAATATTTAACTAATATTTATATTTATAAGGAACTTACAAGTTATGTTGTATAAATACAAACTTGATACAAGTGTATAAAAAAAAATTTTAATGTTAGACTGAATATCTTTATTATCCAGTATGTTAATTTGAATTTAAAAGTAGTTATATTTATGAATAATGATAAATACAATTCATATTGTTTATTATATTTATTTATAATTATTACACTTATCATTTTAAAACAATTTTCATCTCTTAATTTTTTTTCTCCACTTGTATTAAGAATACAAATAATGTATATCTTGAAAGTAAGAAGTAATTATTCAACAGCTGAATATTTAGATATTCAACAAAACTATATAGTATTCAGCAAAATGAAATTCACAAGTATTTGGATAAACTAAATTTTCAGCATAGTAAATGAATAGGCTGAATATACTGTAAATCGACACTAACTACTCTGTGTATTTAACAGAAAGCACTTAAATTTGTATTGTCTTATGTTAACTATGAATTAAAAAAAAATTTAAGATTTAAAATTCAGAATTACTGATTTTTCTGAAAAACTAACAACCAATCACAAAAGTCAAACGAAACAGAAGAACATTACAGTCACTGATCCATGAAATATGTAAACAAATTATTATGGAAATTTTTTAATTACCCTAATTAAATACATAATTTTAAAAATTAGAACATGCATCACACTACATAATCAAAATGAAAATGATGGAAGTAGAAATTTAATTCAAAATACAATAGTCTAGTTCATTTGCACCTCGCAGCATACGGTAGCACATAACTAGTTTTGAACATTTTTCCACCACCAAACAAAGTATGTTGAAAGCGGTTCACTAATCCCCCTCCCCCCAGTTTACTTTAGAAGAGCTAAAAATAGACAAAAATTCCCTGATTGTGAATGTTGCATGTGCCCAACCTGTTTAAAAGATTTTTCTTTAAAAGATGTCTAATGTACAAAACTGCTAATGTTTATCTTTAAAAATGTCTAATTTTTAGTATAATCTATATTATACACTAAATTTGGTTTTAAATAAATTTCTTAATATCACTGCAGATTTTCAATAACACATGAAAATGAAAACATAATATTACAAAAGATGTGAGACATAATATTACAAAAGATGTACAAGATTTTGGTTACTTTTCAAAATATAAGTGTTTCTTCAAAATTTTAAATTTATTTTTTCTAGAACATATTTAGAAACACTATCCTTTATAAAAAAAATATATAAATTTTATGTATTAATTAAATTTCACATATGAATATAGATTTTTGACATTTTCGACATTTTTGACAGTGAGGTTTTTGACGTGACGGTTTAAACCATGGTTTAAACTGTCAAAAACTGTCACATGTCAAAAACCTGCCAACCCTGCTCTTTAATATAGGCATTGCATTTTATAAATTTTAAAATCGATAAAAACAGACTGCGTAGATACTTAACTTATTTTGACAATTTTTTCTCTTTAAAAAAAAAGATTGTAATTTAAGCCATCGTTTAAATCACAAATAACAAACACTGTCTAGTATGCTACAGTAATAATATATGGTTTGTGATATGTTTCATTTTCTGTATTATATTCACATTTTTTCACTATGTGACTATAACTGTTTATGACTATTCATAGTTATATACAGGGAAAAGATTTTTAAACAAAAATTGTCTGGGTTAATTCTGTAGATGTTTTTCTATACAAGAAAATCAAGAACAAAAATATGTCAACCCTTAAAATGTAGGGAAAAGCACTATATATAGAAAAAATTTTCTCAATAGTTAATTTCCTAATTTGTAAACTGACACAATGTGTGTTATGTTTTTCATTTACATTATGTATTTAAATGCTATAATGCTCTAAAGTAGTTACAATTTCAGAAAATTTATTTTGAATGTGATCTTAAATTTCATTGATTAAATTGCAATTTTGAAATTAAATATAAAAGAATATTTTTTTAATTTCTAGATGGCGATCCTTACAATCAAGAAATGATCACAGTGTGCATGTTATGTAAAAAAGCATTCAAAAACCACATATTTTATAGAAAACATCTGAGGTTGCATGAAAAAACTCTAGTCTGCACACTTTGTGGAAAAGTGTTTTCCAAAAAACATCATTTACAAGGACACATGTTGACTCATTCGAAACATCAATATCAATGTCAGATTTGTCATAAGCGCTTCTCCCAGAAAGGCAATTACAATCAGCATTTAAAATTTCACGCAAGCAAAAAATTGTACAAATGCAACATTTGCGACAAAGATTTCTCCCAGCAAGAGCATTTAAAAGCTCACCTGCGCCACCACAATAATGAGAGGCCATTCGAATGTGAACTATGCCATAAATCCTTCAATATAAAAAGCTCTTTACAACGCCACATGAACTGTCACACAGGTGAAAAACCTTTTATCTGTGATATTTGCAACAGAGGATACACTAGGCGTTCAGTACTGATGCTGCATATTCAGCAGGTGCACGAAAATAAGAAGCCTTTCCAATGCGATGAGTGTCAGTTGTGTTTTTCTCAGAAAGGAAACCTCCAAGCTCATTTTCGTCGAAAGCACCTGCAGCCTAAATCGGACGGGAAGCGAAGCAAGGATAAGGAAGGCAAGAACAAGAGAAGTCTGAAACGAGCGAGGCAACGGTCGAATGCCGCTAAAGTTGCTGCTGGCAAGAACTTTCCTCATCTCAGTTCTTACGGAGAAGATCCTTCGAAAAAGTTGAACAAAGCTCGCATGGACAATACATCGCTCCACAGCTATGCGAGCAAGGTCAAGGCTATAGTGAATCGTGGTGCTGCGAGGGTGCAAACAGCGAGGGCTTCAGAGGACCAAAAGTATTTGAACAAATCTAAGTCTGTATTTCCATATGAGAATGGAAACCGTAAAACACAGTCCAATGGCCAGTCTACGTCGTATAATGCAGCGCAACTCGATGCTTCCTCCTTTGATAGCAATAGTTCTTGTAGTTTATCGGATGAGGCTGTCGATGTTGGCTGTAGCTCTAGCAGTGGCGATGACATTCCAGAAATCAATTTCCCTAGTATTCTCGAGAACCATTCGGAAGAGCCTTATGATATGAAAGGTTACGATTTTGAGAGCCTTCTGGATAAAGGGTGGGAATATCTTGTCACGGATAGCGAGAATATTTTAAGTTCCTCTTTAACTCCAGAAATGGATGTGTTTACTTCCCCTACTAAAGTTAGTACTTCACTGACAAAAAGTGATCCTGATGATATATTTTCTAGTTTGTCTTGGACTGATGATCAGCCTTTATTCACTGCGGAGGATTTAGAGGAAATCAAGGATATTTCGAGCATTTCCGGTATGAATTCCTTAATTCAGGGCAGCTTGGAGGGCATAAAATGTGAATCTACCGAGCGATCCAGCTGTAATTCGAACATTAAAATTGGTAATTCTTTCGTTTCAAATATGCATAAGTATAATTATACAGAACCACCTATGGTATGAATCATGTCTTTTTATATATATATAAATAAATATATCTCATAGCTGTCATTCCTATGCAGTTATATGGAAATATCGATTAGGTACAACTTAATTCTGAGACACACACAAAAGATTATATAGAGAATAGTATAAAAAATATTTATGTATTGACGAAAATGTGAATAGGATTAATGTGCTCTGTTTAGCAGTATTTGTAAGTGGGAATGGTTTTTGTGATGATATATTTTCATAAAATGTGTGTAAGGTATGCCAGTATTTCAATTTTGTGCATTTGATTCCTGTTATATGTATTGACTCCAAATATTGACTTTGTAAAATATTATGAAATTTTTAAAAAACGAAAAAAAAAAATCTTATCAATTGTGAATCAAGAATAAAATTGAAGTTTAATTCAGAGCTTTTAAAATTGCCGGTGTTCATAAAAAGTATTGCCACTTTTAATTACTATAAAGAGTACAAAAAAATAAGGTTTAGGTTTGTCAGCTATGAATATTGTATGTAGCACTTTACGTACTTTCACTATTCCTCTGTACCTTTCTGTAATAAAATGTTCTAAAAAGAAGCTATTTTTTCAATGTTCATTACACCAAAAAGATAATATTTCTTATGTTTATTAACATTTTTACCTCAACCATGAAGTATTATAAAATGAATTAAATTTTTTTTTAATTTGCGCTTGAAATTTTTGAAAAATAACTTTATATTCAATTCTTTATCAGGTAAGTTTATAAAGTTTAAATTTTTGTTGGGGAATGAAATACGAAATTAAAAAACCAAGAGATTCTTCCCCGCTGTCATTTGATTATACTTAATTTATTTTTTATGATAATAAAGTATATCAATTTTAAACATTTATGCACTCATATTAATCTATAAGTTTGAATTTTTTATTAAATTTTTCAAGCATTCTTTTTGTTTGTTTCAGTCATTATTTCTGTTGTAGACAACATATGTCTTTTTTTTTTCTCCTTATTACTTAACAAAAGCATCGCATAGTTAATATTTGTCGTACAGAGTGTGTTCCGCATCAAGAAGCTGCTTTTCTCTTCTGTATTGAGGTAGTGGATATTTTCTGTTTCACACAGAGAAAAGAGAAATTTCTTGCATAGTAAAACCAGTTGAACCTCTGGCTGCAGAGTTTAAAGCAAATATTAACCTCAAAAAGAAGATGTATATCATACATAACATAAATCAAATATTATTGCCGGCATATTTTTTTCTTTTAAAAAAGTGGGTTAAATTTATACATAAAATTGGATTAATTCGTAATTGTAATTCAGGATACAAACTTGAAATGTGCTGCAAAATAGCTTAAGTCTTGTTGCTTGTACAAGTTTCATTTTGCTATTGTAGAGCTCCAATGCGACATCTTGCGGTGATTCAAGAATTTAGCCTCACAGGTAGTGCTTAGGACAGGTTGCCATAAAACTCGTGTGCACAATAATATAATTGATTTCACCTATAATTATCTATAACTAAAATTTATACAAAACAATGAACTATGTTTTAATAAAAATTTCGAAACTAACAGAATAAGTGTGCAACTTTTTTCTGTTAATATATATTAAAAAAAAACTAGAATAATACATTCTGAGCAAGGATAAGTAAATGAAACTTTAAAATAATATGCTGATTCCCAGTATGTTATATTCAATATTATACTGATTTCTAATTTGTTGTATTCCTTTATATAATGAATATTTACAATATAGTAATAAAATACAACTTTCAATAAAACATACATCCAGATATCAACAAAGTGGAAAAGAAAATCCAGCTCTTGAAATAAAATAATTGCATGTTTTAACTCTAAAATAAGCCACTCAAGGGAACTAATATTTTGCCGTGAGTGAGAGGGGGAAACAAAGTTTTCCAACGAAAATATGAATATCGCCATCTTATTTTTGCCTGACTTGACAATGTGCACTTTTGATTATCAGTGAGAAGCAATCCATGTTTCACTCTCTCTGGATGAAATTCTAAGAGGTATCACTCTTATTCCATTCAAACATTTTTTACAAATTATGTGCAATAAAATAAAAAGAAAGGTGGTTTAAAAATTTCCTTTGAAGTCTTTGCTAGACTGAATTACTCATTTTATGTTATAACCGTCGTTGAATTGCCGACCCAATTTAGGACTCTTAATGTACATCGCCGTAGCCTTGTGGTATTGAATCTGATCCAGAAGACAAGGGAACTCCAGGATCAAGTATTGGGAGAAATTAGCTTCCGTGGAAGGTTTTTCGATGGAACTACCTCGCCTTTACGTTACATGGAGAGAGAAACCACGAAAACCTCTAACTCACCACTGAGAATATTTTTATGTCGGTGCGGAATTCGTATAGACCAGCTATCACTGGGATTGGAACCCAGATCGCTTCATTGAAAGGCGAGTGCTCTATCCCTTAAGCCACCACGGCTTCTGAATTACTCATTGTCAATCAACGCATTTTGCGATGTTCTCCCTAAGCGTTTTTTTTTTAGAGCGGCCTTCTCTTTGATCCTTGCAAATGCGTCATCCTGGGAGCGGGATAGCCCATCACCTCCTACATCAGAAAGCCTCCACACGGTTTCTTATAAGTAGTCTGCGTAGATTATTTAAATAGCGAACCACTTGTGCACATGAACCCAAATTCTTTTTGAAATGTACTTGAGAGAAATTTACCATATAATTTCAGAATTGAATCTGTAGTGGTTGACAAGTAAATAAAACAAACCAATTATATTCTTAAAGAAATTTTTAGACAATATTTGCTACCACTTTCTAATTTTTAATATATTTCATATTAAATGGTTCTTTCACTATTTGGTTTACTTTCATAGTGGTCTGATCGGACTACCTACATAACAAATCAATACCTCTGGGGGTACTGATCCCGGAGATCCCTTGTCTTCTGGATTTGGATCAAAATTATAAGGATACGGAGTTGAACAGTGGTAGTCGTGAACCCAGAATTGGATCGGCTGTTCAACGACGCTTAAAAACGCTTCTCTTTTATAATTTTTTTTTGGAAAGGGTTGTTGTCTTAACCACATGTTTCAATAGAGTCCACTTCTGATTTATTTAGTTAATGGTAATTATTTAACAGGGCTCCTTTTTATTAAAATTTGTCCTGTACAGTCTAGTTATATAGTTAAAATTCGCATGATGTTAGGCCTCAGAGTTATTCATATCTTTTATTTGGGAGGAAAGTATATTGATGATTCTTTTAGTGATTTTAAATTTTACCATTATTTTTTTTAATGAATAGCTTTTAATTAAAAATGCAAGTGTTTATTTTCTCATAATTTCCAGTTTAAAATTTATATAAAAAAAAACAATTGAGCTTTTTTTTTTGTCAAGTTTTTTTTTCAAGATAAATTTATACACAGATTATTATTATTTTTTTTTTACTGCTTTTAATTATGTTCTGTTATTATAATAAGGAGTGAGAATTACTTGGTGAAATACGCACATAAAAGAGTATAATTTAAAGAACAAATTCAGTTATTACATAACATTACATATTTTGATAAATTTTAGCGGTGATAAGTGAATGCCCTTTCTAAACTCAAAGTGCCCTTTTTTATTCCTGGGGAGCACTAACATTTTGTTTTGACAAATGTTTGATAGATATTTTCGAAGTTAAGGAATAAAAAAAAAATCAATTTTTGGTTACTGTATTGATATGAAAAGTTCCGGTGCCAGAATTGAATCAGGATAAAAAGAAGAAAAAAAAGTGGTAGCCAAATAAAAACGTTAAATAATCATTTACGTTGACTTAAAAATACCGAATAAGGGTCTCTAAGTTGCAGGGTTGGCAGGTTTTTGACGGTTTAAACCGTCACGTCAAAAACCTCACTGTCAAAATCCTATATTCATATGTGAAATTTAATTAATGCATAAAATTTATATATTTTTTACAAAGGATAGTGTTTCTAAATATGTTCTAGAAAAAATAAATTTTGAAGAAACACTTATATTTTGAATAGTAACCAAAATCTTGTACTTTTGAAAACTCACATCTTTTGTAATATTATGTATTCATTTTCATGTGTTATTGAAAATCTGCAGTGATATTAAGAAATTTATTTATAACCAAATTTAGTGTATAGTATAGATTATACTAAAAATTAGACATTTTTAAAGATAAACATTAGCAGTTTTGTACATTAGACATCTTCTTTTAAAGAAAAATCTTTTTAATATTGTTTTAAATCTTCTTAATAATCTTTTTAACATAAGACAATACAAATTTAAGTGCTTTCTGTTAAATACACAGAGTAGTTAGTGTCGATTTACAGTATATTCAGCCTATTCATTTACTATGCTGAAAATTTACTTTATCCAAATACTTGTGAATTTCATATTGCTGAATACGATATAGTTTTGTTGAATATCTAAATATTCAGCTGTTGAATAATTACTTCTTGCTTTCAAGATATACATTATTTGTATTCTTAATACAAGTGGAGAAAAAAAAATAAAGAGATAAAAATTGTTTTAAAATGATAAGTGTAATAATTATAAATAAATATAATAAACAATATGAATTATATTTATCGTTATTCCTAAATATAACTACTTTTAAATTCAAATTAACGTACTGGATAATAAAGATATTCGGTATAACATTAAAAAAAAATTTATACACTTGTATCAAGTTTGTATTTATACCACATAACTTGTAAGTTCCTTATAAATATTAGTTATATGTTCCTTATATGTCAAAAATGCATAGTAATAAACTTTTAATTTTCTTAAATATCAACAAAAAAAAATTTTTTTTCAAAATATAAATATTTAAACAATTTTTGTGCAAAATTTTTCTGCACATGCATTTGAATATAAATTTCTGAGGTTTTAAATCTGTTATTTTACCTTAATTTTAATTAAAAAATATTTTAAAACCTGCTGATTACCTATAGTATAATTAAATTTCAATATAATGCACGGCGACTGTTGGTAGTTTTGAAGTTTATATATTTTCTTGGCAAACTTCAGTTTTTGACGGTTTAAACCAGTATTATACCCTTGTCATGTCAAAAACCACTTTTTGACGTCAAAAACCCAACCCTGCTAAGTTGTAGTAGTAAATGACCTCAAAAAATATCACTATTCGGTAATTTATAAAATTTTATCTGAAGCTCGGCATATTTTTTAGACATTGTCAAATACTTTTTAAATAAAGTTTTTCCTTATATTCTGCCATTTAAGAAAAACTATTAAATTAAACTGTCATCTTTTCACAACTTTCCTTATTTCTAGTAGCAGGTACAAGAAAGCCTAAACCTGCTACATGAAACAAGGTTTAACGTGTATAAATGTGTCCGACACATTCACAGGCATTGATTATTGTCGTAAAACAAGGGCGAAATTTACATCCCAGCGGAGGAGGACGTATGTACCAGAAAAAATAAGACTGTGTTACATTAAAAATATTTTTATTTAATTCACTGTAGAAATATTAACAACTCATAATTCAACTTTGAATATAATTTTTGTGAGATAGTGTGCTATTTTCTTTAATTGAGATCAATTTCATTTCAATGTAGTAAGTGTATACAATTAATGCTTCGATTCACTACATCTTCTTAATTTCGCCCTTTAATCGGAATTACGCTGTTTCATCGATTATCATTATATTACATTAAAATAAAATAAATGATTATAAATATTCGAATATCTTTTCATCGTAGCCGTTTTTGTGGAAAGTTTAAGATATTAGGGCGCACCTAAGTCTATATACGGCAGTGTCGAAAGACCATCACCTGTTAGCGTCTTTGGTTACCAAATTTAAATAGTAATGATTTGTGTAAAAATGTATTTATTGTCTACAGATTGAAGTGGAATTAAGTCGGAATAATTGTTGACTAAGATGAAAATATGCTATCATGATTTAGATCAAAACATAGAAGAGTAAATTTTATTCATTTAGACATACTTATGCAGGATTTAGGGCTCACTATTAAAATCTGTCGGGGCACAAAGTCCTCCAAGTTCCCAATATTTCTGTGATTACCGAAGCAGAGATTGATTGTGCTCTGGTTCAAATAAAATTACGATCTGCTGATGGATGGTGTGTTACTGTGTCCCCCCTGTAAAACGGGATGTGACGTACGTATGTTGTCTCCTGATTATCCTCAGGAATGTTCCCCAAACCGTTACCAATATAGCAGCTCGATATGCAGCACTAATGCTACGTAAATGAAAGAAAAGAGCCAAAGTAGTGCTCAGTTTTAAAAACGACTTATAATCCCTGGTAAATTGATGAACTGGTAGCAGATATTAAAGAAAAACAGTATACATGGAGCTCCATTGGGATTCAAATATATATTATCTTTACATAATATATATCTTTATTGAACTTCTTTTTACCAGACAAACCTGTGTTGGCAGGCCACATATAGTATCTAAACTCTTTTTTATAATATATTCTAAAAAAATTTATGGAATATATGTAATATTCTACCCAGGGTTCCATTTAGGTGCTCTTTAAATAAAAAGTCTTCCGCGGTGGACTGATCGTTAAGACACGGTTCCCAGCAGATCACCGAAGTCAAGCTTGGCTTAACCCCGTCCCGCCTCCTGTGGGAGGCATCCGGGGAGGCAGATGATCCATTGAACAAACATAGTGTAGTTTTTACAAGTGAAAGATGATAAATATAATGGCAACTATGAACAGAAGTAAAGATGATCAGTACAATAGACAAAATATGGTTTTTACAGGTGAGTGAAGGGGTTGTACGACGCAACCACACTGCTCAGTGAGCAATTATAGCAATTACACTAATAAGTTGAGACATATGCGATGATGATGATTACAGTGGAAAGCATGAACATAAGTAAAGATGATCAGTTCAACAGACATAAGGTAATTTTGCGATGTTCCATAAGGTAATGTCTGATTGACATAAAGTCCGTCTAATTGCAATGATAATAAATACAGTGGTTGGTTGGAACAAATCTAAAGATGGTAAATACAATGGGAATTATGAACTGAGACAAAGATGGTCATTACAGCAAGAGTAATGTGATTTTACAAGTGAATGAGGGGGTTGTGTGACGCTGCAACAGTGCCCAGTAAGCAAGTATAATATTTACAGGAGAATGTTGAAACAGATGTGAAGATGATGGGCACGGCGGTAATCATGAACAGAAGTAAAGATGTTCGATTACACAAACAAAAAATGGTTTTTATATGGGGGGGTTGTGTGACAAATCTACGGTTTCCAATAAGGTAAGGTCTAATTGGCATTATATCCGCGAGCTGTAGCAAGATTTCGATCTGTGTAGTGATTGTTATGCATAATGATTTGACGACTGTGAGAAGTGTTATCTGTCGATGATTTCCGGCGTATGTCTCTCGAAGTGTGACTTGATTATTTCAATGATTCCCTGTTTAATCTGTTTGTTTCTCCAATTTTGTCTCAATTGTTCGTAATTGAACCCGGCAGGGAAGAAGCCTGTTCTTATGGTTTGGTATTCAGGGCATCTGGTTAGTATGTGGTCCAAGTTATCGGTGGTGTTACATGAGGGGCAGTTAGGATCTTTATGATGAAAGCGGGCCTGATAGGTGTGCTGGGTACCGTGATCTGTTAAGAATTGGTTGAGATAAAAATTACTGTTTAATGTTCTTGGGTTTACGTTTTTAATTAGATTATAAGTGTGTCGACCCTGTTCATGTTCTTCATCCCATCTCTTCTGCCATATGTCCAAAATCTCGTCTCTCTTTTGCTGCCGAATGGTTCTTCTTGATGGGCAATTATAAGTATCGATTTTTTCTAGTTCGCAGGCCTTTTTGGCACAAATGTCCGCTTTTTCATTTCCTTCGTGTCACACATGGGCCCTTATCCATGACAAGCCAATGTTGTTTTTGTGGTGCATTTTTATCATAGTTACGAGATAGTCCGCGTCTTTCGGCCGCTCAAGTGCTTGGAGGCCCGAAAGTGAGTCTGAGAATATGTTGACATGTTTACTGATCCCGTTCGTGTTTATGAACATTATTGCCTGAAGAACTGCCCTCAGTTCTGCTTTCAATACAGTGGAATTTTCACAAAGTCTGAATTGGCATTGGTCAATCTGGTTACCATTTTGGTAAAGATCCACTGAGAAGATCACCGAAGTCAAGCATCACTGTCTGCGGTCAGTGTGCTGGTGGGTGACCACTTGGATTAGCTGCGATGGGATCGAGGGTGCGCGGTAACGGTCCTCGTTAACTGTTCTGCCGTAAAGCACTCGACTTCAAGTGCAGGCCGTCGGGCTACCGAAGCGGGGGTGCCACCCCCTCTGCAGAGGATCATAATTGTGATGACGTGTCTTCGGATCATCCTTAAGGATGTTTCCCAGACCGTCGCCAACAGCCCACTGCGCAGCTCTAGTGTGAAGTAAAATAAAATTAATTAAAAAAAAAGTTCATCAAGTGAATTAGGGAAAGTTAGATGCTACCTTATTTATTATTATACGAGTTAACCCATATTTCTTTCCAGCTGCTCTCTATTTTTTCCTGCCTCGATCAAATTAGGAATTTCATTTCGCAAAATTGGGATGGCACGTCTTTGAATTATCCTCAGGGAAGATTTCCAGATCATTGCCGATTGCCCGTTGTGCAACTTTGGTGCGACGAAAATAAAGTACCTAATCGACTTAAATAAAGTCCTAAAGTTCCGCAAAATGGGAGTTCGCTCCCCCTTCTCAAAAATATGAGTTTGCAGCGCCCCTGAGTCTATAATAGTTTCTTATTATTTGCACATGCGTGGAGTAAAATTTCACGCAGTGAGAATAGCTCCTCAGATTTCCCTGGATTACTAACTACTAGGTTCCGGTTTTTTTCTCGTAAAGTGTAAAGTGAAGTGAGAGAGTGAAACCGATCGGATTTTGTTGTTATTTTTCACTTTCTTTCTGCTACACTTCAAAACGCCTCCTCACGTCGAAAATTACTCTAGCCGTGCTTTACTCATTTTAATATGTCAGATTTTGAATTTGAAGGTGAGATAGTAAATCATGTTCCTACCGAAGAAGACCCTGCTGCTGCTTTTTTGGCTAGAGAACAGGATGAATTAGCAGGTTTAGAAGATGATAACTTAGGCTTAGGAGCTGCAACGACAGAAGAAGAAACTAATAACAGTTTTCCTACAGGTAGTTCGAGAAACTTGTTTCATTAATTATGTCTTTATTATAATATCTAGACTTTCCTATAGTTAATTATGTTTATTTGTTTTCTCATTTTATTTCAACTTTTCATTTGAAAGTATTCATGAGTAAAAAAAAATATCTTCGTTCATTGAAATACGAATTGGAGTGTCCCATTATTATAATTCTCTAATTGTGCTTCAATTAGTTCATATTCTAGCTTTAAATAAGTTTACTTGTTTTGTTAGTTCTCGTTTCTTCCATAATTAGTTTAATGTATTAAAATTTAGAGATTTAGCTATGGTTATTATTTCTAATGATTTTTGTCGCCAAATTTGGCATAGTATGATTTTTGGCAAAAAATTTACTATCAATATTTTGTTAGGTATCTTTAAAAATCCCACTTATTTTTTAATTTGTTCTTCATATTCTTGGGGAGGTTTCCGTATCGTAATTCTTAATTTGGTTAAAAAAAGAGTTACATTTGTTTGAGGATATTTCCGCATCATTAACCATTTGCAAATTTAAAATTAAAAAAGAAAAACATTTCGGTGTTTGCTTGGGGTGGCTGAGAGTTGTACCTTTCATCTTTTCTGATGAAGTCTTAAGTTAAATAATTTTCAGTACTTTCTTTTAAATCATACATTGTAATCTGACATTTTGCCTTTTTTAAACTTGCCAACTTACTAGGTACCTACAGTGTTTGAATACAAATATTTTACACTAGCTTTTAAAGATAGTCTGTCAGAAACGCCATGAAGTCAAAAGATTACATACAAAACAGAAAAAATCAATCTTAATTTTGTAAAGAAAATTTTAAAGCTGAACTGAACATCTCAGTTTTTCAAGAAAAAGTGCAGAAAAAAGATTCTAATAGAAAACCTCTAATTGCTATGTAATAATAAAAACTAATTTTTTTAAAAAAAAATAGAAGCAGAAACAAAAATAGTTCTTATTTTTTTAATGAAAAATGTTAATTTTCAAATTTCCGTATTTTTAAGTGATGATACAAATAGACGTCTGGTCGATGTGCCATGCTCTTTGGAGCTACCCAACCTCTTAAGTCTAAGAGATGATAAAAGGATAACTCTCGTTTAAAAATGTTATGTCGTTACAGGGTTGGCAAGTTTTTGACACATGACGGTTTTTACCAGTTTGTACCATGGTTTTTACCCTCATGTCAAAAAACCCTCTGTCAAATACCCATAGTTTTGATAAAACTGTATCATGGGTGCAAGTTTTCCGTCCCCAGGACGGATTTCCGTCTTTCGAAAGTGTCTGCAGACGGAAGTAAGACGGAAACAGAACTAACTCGAAGACAGAAATCGGAATTTTTTTTTCTGTCTTTAAAAATATTTTTAGGTCTACTCTCTACTACTTAAAAATATTTTTTAGGTCTACGTTATTGGTCTACTTTCTTATGTCTTGTTGTTATTTTATCAAAAGAGAGATGAATAAATATTTTTTGTACAGTATTTAAACTTGATGTATTATGGTAAAGCTTTCTTAGATATTTTGCATATGTCGGGGGGAGGGGGTATTGTGCATGTTAGGTATTTCTGTCAAAAAATTTTCAGTCTTGTCCTTTTTTCCAACTTGCACCCATGAACTGTGTTTTAATTTGAGTTTAACTTCTTATGACTTAAAATTAATTCATTTTTGGGCAATAAAATTACAAAAAAAGTTGTTAAAAGATATTTAAAAACAGTTTTTTGCATTTTCCCAACATGATTATATCAAATCATACTATTTGAAGTAAAATATTAGTTGAAACAAAATTTTAAACATTTCCAAGCATCATTTTGTTTAGCATATTGCATTACTGAAGAATGTCAAGTTATTCCTAACTTAGAGTTTGTTAGCAGTTACAAGTTTTGAAAGTTTTGTTTAGCTTATTTCTAATATTTAAGAAATCCCAAATTTTAAATTCTTCTTTTTAGTTCTTGAATTTATTAATAGTTCCAAGTTATTTTGTTTGTTTGTTTATTTTGAACAATTAAGAAGTGTAAAATTTTGAATCCTTTGCAAATCAAGCTATGATGATTAAAGTCAAGTATCACTATTTTCAATAAGTATGTTACAATATTTCTATATGAATGTATATCCTTCTATAAGAATACGTGTATATAGTTGCAAAATCAATAGCAATCATTTACAACATTCACTTATAAAGGCAATTAAGTGAAAATAATGTATTGTAAACTACAGGGGGGGGAGGTGGGCGCACGATGCGCCCACTTAAAGCTTGGGGGGGGATTGTTACAAAATAAAACGAATAGTTTTGGGGGAATTTAGAATTTGCCCAAGAATGCGTCCAAGAGCTTGGAGGGGGGGGGCTACTGGTCTGCTATATGCCATAAATTTAAGAAAACAGTAGGTTTTTGGCGGTTTTTACTGGTATAAACACGGTTTTTACCACTGTCATGTCAAAAACCAGTTTTTGACGGCAAAAACCCAACCCTGTGTCGTTACAAGATTGCTTAAGGAAAACAGAAAAAGGTTCTTAATTCTGAAAATGGAACGATAACATTGAAAATCATGGTCTCTGTGTTACCAGTTATTTCTTACTGTACAGGAAAAGAGCGGCGATAAAAGAATAGCGTCATGAGAAACACTCTTTTAAAATGTTGCGCTATAATAAGAGTATCAAACTCTTAAGAACAAAAAAGTATGAATTTCAAATCCTCAATTCTTAAAAACAAAAAAGTATGAAAAAAAACTTACTAAATTGACTTGCCTGAATATAATTATGAAAAAAATAACTAACAGCACTTCAAAATTAATGATTTGGTATAAGGTAATCCAGTTTCAATTATACAAATTCCAAAAAATACTTAAGCAAATATTTGGCTGAATATTCGTTGCATATCTAGAATTTGTCTGTGTTGCTGGAGTAGGTTACTAGGCTTTTATTGGTTTAAAGTTATACACATTCTTTAAACCAACTTTATTATGATTAGTCTCAACCTCCTAATGTAATAATTCAAAATATACTCGATTAAACAAACACACGACACAATAAAAATTTAAATAATTTAATGTTTAGTATCCTTTAAACAAAAGTAGCTGAGATAATTTCTGTGAAAATTTTGTTAAATCCTGTGATACATTGTTAATAGAAGCATTTTGTTTTAAAAGCGAAAAATTGTTTTAGACTTACTTAAAAATTTTCATTGACTAGAAGCAAAATTTAATTTTGAATTACTATATTGGAATAAAGAGCACAATATGAACAGTCTATTAAAGTTAATATTAGTCCTATGGAATGGCAATCATGACTTCGTGGCAGCCCTCATGATGGGAGGTCGTACTAAAAAGCATGGACAGTATTTTGTTGAAATTTGTTGTGAATTTTGTTGAAATGTTTTGTGAATTGTTAATTTGTCTTTTAAAGCTAGTGCAACATTGCCTTGTAATTATTATTTATAATTGTCTACATATCAAATTTTATTTTTCAGAAAACTTCGTTAACCATAATGCAGTCAATGGTGAGGTATGTATTTTAATGTCTATTTTGTGAGGATTAAATGCAAAATTTGTGTACATTACTTATTAGCTTTCGTAAAATATGCATCATTGATTATTTGGAATTAAGCTAATCTTATATTAAGTAAAAAATTTTTTTAAGTGAAACTCTTTTATGAGTTCATTATCATTTATCAGTTTTTTTCCCCAATGTGATTTCTTTAATCTTATATTTTTTAAAATCCTAATCGAAATTTTATGTTCCTAATTTTAGTTTATTTTGATAATTTATTCCATGTTATTTTTTAAAACTATTAGATTTTTATGCCTTTAAATGTTCTTTGTGTATTTAAATTTTAATTCAAATTTTCCTTAATTGGTACTTATATCTTGTTTGAATAAAAATTCTTAATTTTTTTTCTTTCAGAATTTTAAGTCTTGTTTGTTAATTAAAAAATTTACTCCGCCATCGTAGATTTAACACAAACTTTATAAAAAACTGCTAAATGTTTTTCAGTAAATTAAACACTGTCTGTTGACTTAAGTCACTTTTTTTTTTTTTAAGTATATATAATTGTGATTTTTTGACATATTTTGCAAAATTGTTTTAAAGTCACATATTACTAAAACAGATAAATCAAAATATATGCAGTAGCCCCTTAAAAGTATGAGGTTATAAAAAGTTTTACAGTTAAATTAGATAGAAAAATAGAATAAGAAAGAAATAGTATTTAAAGCACCCTTCTTTAAGGATTCCTTTATGACAATGTAGGCAAAATAAATACATTTATCTGATTCGAAGGCTCTGTATTAATATTATGTAACTTATAAATATTACGTAACTTATTAATATTATGTAACTTATACATACTATGTAACTTTTACATACTATGTAACTTTTACATACTATGTAACTTATACATACTATGTAACTTATACATACTATGTAACTTATACATACTATGTAACTTATGCATACTATGTAACTTATACATACTATGTAACTTATACATACTATGTAACTTATACATACTATGTAACTTATACATACTATGTAACTTATACATACTATGTAACTTATACATATTATGTAACTTATACATATTATGTAACTTATTATATTCAACTTTAGACAGCCACTTCAAGTATCATCTCAGATCTACATTTATTATATTTATGCATTTTAATGTTAGTTATTTTAGTATTATCATTGAACATAGAATAACCAGCAATATTTTTAATTTAAGAAATGTTATAATATATACATTTAGAGTTGATTTTGGAAAGATTAATTCAAAATAATTACAAGATATTCTTTCAGGACTCTCGAACCATGTGACTTGTTTTTTAAATTAGAAATTATATTGCTTCTACAAAATAGAAATTCTGCTTTATTGTTAATTTCTGCTGAAACATTGAGTTCGACTAGCTGTTAGTTAACTGAATGAGCCTTTTTGGTGGTACAACAAATTAGTAACTAGACTTATCCGTGTACTTTTTATTTGGTTGTAATAGTTATGATCCATTGAAAACTTGATGGATTTTTTTATCTTATGAACTTTGTTCTGTTTTAGCATATAAATGGTAACAATGAACCTTTTCCTGCTTCAACGCCCGCTCGTTCAGTAAATAGAGAAGAACCACAAAAAATAAAAATTTGGCGTGAAGAACAGCGTCAAATGTTAGAAGTTAAAGGTAATTATTAGTTTCTTATGAGCATAATTTGTACTCTTCTGTTAAAGGGGGCTAACACCAAACATAATAATGAGTCATCATTAATAATTGTTTATCTTTAGTAATTTGATTATTTTTGAATTGGATTGGTTTTTGATTGCCGAATGTAATATAAAATCTGGTTAATAAAGGGATGTGAGTACCGTTGCCCGTTTTACCCTTTCAATAATATAAGTCCCAGAGTTCCCCATACTGATAGTTGCGATGAAAAGTTGCCTCTGTTATTCCAAATTTGCTCACTCTTATTATTTTGTCAACCCATTTCATGAAATAGTATCCTTAAATTTACACACTTTTTAAGCATTTTTAATTTGAACGGGATTAGAAAATCCAAGTGCAATTTTCAAATAAAAATCTATTAGAATTAGAAAAAATACTGCATATTTTACTTCTTTATTTTTATTTTCGTACATAATAACGGTTACATGAAATCACTTCGCAATTGCTGGTACTTACCTCGTTGCGTAATTACTTCATGCAACATTTTTTTTTCTATAAATCATTATTCTATCACTGTCATTATTCTATTTTTCTATAAATCAGAACACACAGGTCAGAAACCAAAATCTAATGCAATTGATGAAAACATCCAAGTTAATTACCTTTTTTCCTTTCTTATGCTTATATTAGTTTTCTGAATTTTAATATGCAGCAAGAAGGTATTACTTGAGCAAGTAAACTGAACAGTAAATTCTGAACAGTAAATTATTAAAAAAAATCGGCTTAATGAATTTCATTACTTTTAAGACAGTGAAACACATTAAGCTCATTTTCAGAGCTGTTGTGTCCCATGCCATGTATCAGTTTGAAATTTTGATATTTAAATAGCAAAGTATGTTTCCACTTTAACCTTAAAAAGAGCGACTGTAAGCATCTTTTGAACAGAAGGAGCAGAAACATATGTAACAGAAGGAAGGGTTTTTTTTGTTGAACATATTAAGTATATATGTTAACGTTAGGTAGCAAATAATTACACTATTGATAGCTAAACAAAATTTAATATGACATAGGTAAATTCAGAAGGACAAAAAAAAACACTTAGAAAATAGCAGGGAGAAGAACGTCTCCTCATCGTTGCATATTCATCGTAATACTCTCGTTACAAAATCGTTGTCTGCTCGTTTACTATTGTCTGGTAATTAGTCATTATCGCCATCTGGCGGCGTTTATAGTTATGTTCAATTCCACAACCTTAACATACACACACACACACACACACATATATATATATATATATATATATAAAACTTATCGTTTATCAAGCCTTCTTTAAAATTAATACTATTTGAGTGCTTTTAATGAACCATTCCGCAATACGGAATTGGAAGAAAAAGATAATAATCCTTTTTTTTTTTTTTTTTTTTTGAAATCAGGTTTTATTTTGTTTTAAACAAAGTGTTAAATATAATATATGTCGCTTTTAAAAGTAATAAGGCTATTATTAAGTATAACTGCAAAAACTAATTATTATCATTAAATAATTGAAAAAAATATCCACTATCTTTCAAAAGATACCAAAATAAACAAAGAATAACTAAATTAGGAGTATACTTTTATATTTTACTTTTAAACTTAACATGAAAATAAAAGCTTAGTATCAAAGGGAGTTCTTTATCAATATAAATGAAAATATCACATTTGATACTATTTAATATCATTAGTTAGCAGTATTCTTTATACAACATTACTGTAAATTTATTACTAAAAGTAATGATGTCTATTTTATTTTCAATTGAGCAAATACATATTTTTATTTTTCACTTAAAGGAGCATGTAAAATGTAATTTTTTTTTCTATTAAAACATATTTTGGAATGATGAAAAGGTCTAAAAATGTTAAATGGGCTACGTTTGACATTTTTAGTCCTGTACACATCAAATAATGAATAGTGAAGTAAAAGTATGTTTTAACAATAAAGTATAAACTTATTTTTTTAAATTTATTAACCTGCTAAATAAAATTTAAAAAAGCCTCTCATTCCCATTTATGCTTGTCCTATAATTACATTTTTTAAATAGTTTTAAAAACTATCAGAACACAGTCTGTGATGTTCTGTATTTTTAAGGACATTATAGCTTGACTTTAAATATACCAACATCAATTACTTTATATAAAAAATTATTTTTGTCAAAGAGCAATAAATATATATACATTTAAAAATCACATTTTGTAGGTGTACATACAATAACACACATTTGTGGTTAAACTCCAAATTACAAAGATTTAATGGAAATATTTATTTTATTTGGCTTTATTTAAGCTGAAGGTATTTATCTTATCTAAATAATGGAAAATTTAGTTATTTAAAAGACATTTGCTTTGACTTAAATCATGGTTTAAACCAACCAACTTTGCTACAATATTTGAAAGTTTCAAATTCTGCATTTTAATTTTTAATGAAATGATGTTTCAAGATGGTGTAACTTACATTTAATTGTTTTCATTTTTTAAAAGAATAAGTTTTTTTCTTCAGATGCTGAAGAGGAAAAGAAAAAATTAGAGCTTAAAGAAGGTGCAAAAAAAGAATTGGATGATTGGTATGCTTTATACAAAGAACAGATTGAAAAATCTAAATTGAATAATAGGTGAGTTGTTTAGAAAATCTTTTGAAAACTGGGTGTTACTTAATGTTCTTGTTAGGATATTTTATAGCTTGAAGTATTATATAATTTAAGAACATTTGTATTTTTGTTTTGGATAAGAGAAAAAAAAGTTTTTTTACTACCATGAACTAAATTATTAAGATTTACTTTTGTATTTAAGCTTTATAATAAGAATAAAAACAAGAAATTGTGTTGTGGAATTCACATTGTACATCACTTTGAATCTGCAAAACACTCTCGTAGTAGAAGGTCTTGAAAGAGTTTTAATGAAACTTTCAAGTTCTTTAAAGTGATGTAAAATTTGAATCTTTGTTATTATTTACTTTCATAGTTATTTAAAAAATTTTAAATCAAATGTTTTTATATGAATCTTGTCCCTTCAAATTTATTCCTGTTCCTTGTGCAGTTAATAGTTAAGTAGTTAATTTGTTTTAAATCATAATTTTCAATATTTTTATATAAAATATTTGATTGGAATGTTTCGATTTATATATTGCTTAGTGTAGTGTTTTCAAATTTACTAAGTTTCCTATGTTTTATTTCATTTTTCATTGCTAGTTTTTGTTTTCAAAGCATTGTTATGTGTAAATGCAGCTGTTTTGCTCGAACGTACTTTTTTAGTCTTTAGTTCTTAGTTTCTTGTGCATTTATGATGCTATGTTTTGTGGTTGCTGAAATCATTTTGTTAAAATCTTGCTATCTTTATAATTTCTTTTTTACTATGCTAACAGGGAAGAATCTAAGTAAGTTCACTTTTACTTCTATTTTCTATCTTTAACGCTCAACATTGCTTTGTATGGCTTCATATCTTCAGCTTAAGTTTAAAAATTTTAAAAAAAATTTATGGTTTGTAGTTAAGCTTTTAAAATGTTTAAGTATTGATATGTAAGAAATAAGATTCTGTATAATATTTTAAGGTGAAAATGCTAACACTTTTTATAAATTCATCTGTTTAGAGGTCAATCAGAAAGGGAATTAGATCTGTTTAGATATTTTTCATTAAAATTGTGAATAAAGTTAAATAAAGACCCCTTCAAAAATTTTCTTGCTACTTAAACTATTCCTTAGCCGAATCCAATATATTTAATATTAAGATTCCAATTTGTTTGTATTTCTACATTATAAAAAGTAATTTTCATAAGTGTTAAAACATTTACTTCATGCTTGAATAGCAAAAACACCTTTAAACGGAATAGAAAAAACATAGGTAAAAAAAGTGTTATGCAATTTTTTTATCCACTCTCAATAGGCAATTTTATAAGCAATTTGCTAGACTTAACTCTTACATAATTAAAAAAAAATACTTAATCTTTTGCTCAATTAATTTTTCTATATTTGAAAATTTAGTTAAAATACATAAATAAGTTAAATAAATAAAAATAAAAAAAATTTGTTTTTCACAGTATACTTACGTAGCTATTTTTCACAGAATTTGAACTCTTAAGAAATACCAGATTTACCTCTGTTATAGATAAAGAAAATTTCATTTTTAAAACATTTCTGTTCAGAGAATGAGATGTAATTAATTTCTTAATCAACATATGATTGCAGGTGTTTTGTTAATTGTAATTATCAAATCAGGAAATACACTAGGAGCTGGTTTTCTAAATCGAAGGGACTTCAATTTTTAATCTTAATGAGGCTCTAATTTATAATAAAAGTTGCATTTTTGTCTTGTTTACTCTGTTTATAAAACATTAAGTGAATTGATCTAGTTTTTATTGAAATCATCGCAGTCGGCATTTTTATCTAAGCTGTAATCTCAACATAATAAAATTTAATCTATCTATGGAAATTTTTATTGAAATATCAATGTATGCAATAATATTTGTTGAGTATTTAAATTGATGGTTGGTGTTTGTGTTATAAATATTCGTAATCTTTCATTGTTAAGATAGTCATCACTGTGCATTGTTTGATATTTGTAAACTGCTTTTGTATCTTCCATCCATATTAATGTTAAATGTAATCCCGATGTTCTGATCTCTAAATCATTGTTGTCTGATTGTTTCTTTTTCAGTGTCTTTTTTTTTTTAATTTGATAATGAACATCTTATTTTTAGTTTAAACTTACTACTTTTTTATTGAAGTAATTTTTTTAAAAATCAGTAATCATATCACAGAGGTTTTATGCTTGTACACAAAATGTTTCTTGGATGGATTGTTTTTAAAATGCAGGCATGTCATTATTCCTTCGATTTGCAATTTTCCTTTTTTTATTTTTTTATCCTCCAATTTTTATTTCTGAGAATGTGCCAAACATTTCCTACTGTGCACTTTTCAAAATTTATAGAAGCTTAAAAGAATCAACTTTAAATCCCTAGATGAATGAAGATGAAATTCTATACTTTTTAACTCGCTTCATAAATGGGGTCGTTAATACAAACTTTTTCAAATGCTTCGTGTTCGGTCTTTAATCATCTATCAGAAGTAAATTCTCCCTCTAGTACCAAGTTTTTTTAAAAATATTGTAATTAATCCTTAACCAAAGGTGACCCATCCGAGACGAAACCTATATTGTTTTTTCATATTTTACTAGTTGAAATTGCATTTCCGAACAATTTACTTTGTAATCATCAATTTAATTTTTTCTTTGAAATTACGAACTGATTATTTCATAAATCTAATAAAATTAAATTATGTTTAATAATTATATTTTGAATTATATTTATTACTTAAATTTTGAATTATATTTATTACTTTTAAAATGATATAGTTGAAATGCTTGCAACACAAATGTAAAATTTATCCTTTTTCGTAATTAAAAAGTTGATAAATTTCATTTCAAATTCGTAAGGCACATAACGTAAAGAGAGGAACAGGAAAATACAAATTGAGAGAGTATGTGCTAAGGTTACTTAATCTGTGCATTTATATTCCATGAATGTATAATTTTACAGTGCTTTTAAAAATTCCTTTTATTAACTTTAAAGCAAATGAAGTGTCTATTTCTATTTCAAAACCGGCCACTTGACATTGTGTTACATTAGCAATAATTTTATCTATCTATATTTTATTCTTAAATTTAATATGCATAATTCTGGAAATCATATGAAAAACCTCTTTTATTCTTTGGTAAAATTGGATTTTTTGATGAAAATCACCATGTGGGTTAGGTTTTTTCATAAAAACTGATTTTATTAAACACTCCTTTAATCCTAATTTAAAGTATTATTACTTAAATCACCTGAAATTAAACTTAAATTCCTTTTTAAAATTTTTATTCTTTTTTTATATATATTTCTCGAGTTTGTGGTCTTGTGTCTGAAAATCTTTTTATAATTAGATATTTAAACATAATTATAGACTATATAATAATACTAATTAGCATTAGTCATTGACTTGTGTTAAAGCTAAAACTTATATTAAAAATATTTTAGTTTAAATTTAACAAAAATTTCTACTTTATTTAAAGTTTGAATAATATTGTTGGTAGGTGTTATTAAAATTGCGCTTAATTTTTTTTATAATATCATATATAAATTTATTTTCAAGTTTGCAGGATTAAATTTTAATTGTTCTTTTTAATAATAAAATAGAAATTCATAAGTAGCAAATAATTAAATAAATCATTTTTAAACTTTTAATAAGACTTTAATAAAAGAAAAAAAAATATATTTTTCTCTAATTATCTAATTTGTTAATATGACATATGTTAATGATTCAAAATTCCTAAACTTAATAGAAAAAATGTTATGTTAATACTCTCTATATATATTTATATATATATATTTTAATTATGCCCCTTATAACAGCTTTTGTTTTTAATCATGTGTCAAAACATTTTTAAAAAAAATAAATATCATAGTTACAATTTAAAATAAAATTTATTTCTGCTTATTTATTGAAAAAAGTATCAAGATTTGAATTACTTGTACTATGTGTGAATTTACAGTTAATACTTTTAACATAAATAAAAAATTGCTTAAGTATTATTTGGTGTTAAAATTTTAACTTACTTTTGTCATACCTTTATAAAAGCTGCCAACCTGGAACTACTGGCAGTCCATAATAATTACAATTATTACATAAAATAAGAATAATTATCAGATAGGAACTACCAGAAATCCTGGTGGAAAGGTATTTAAAATATTCTAGTCTAGCCTCTAATGAAAGCTGTAGCAGTATTTCAACCGGTAATGACTTCCTTGCTATGTACTTTCCCCATGTTACTTGCTCTGTAACTTTCATAAACTGATGGACTGCTCTTGTCTAGAGAGCTCTGACCTGTAATCTTTTCTAAGAGTTCGTGGAAACACTACTGGAAAGCTGAGGACTGAATGGGTCATCTATCTTTTTTCAGTCACACTCTTGTTACTTTTTAGTTTTTCTGTTATTTGTTTTCTGGTGTCAGAATTGTCTTTTATTCACATTATTTCAAATTAAGAAAATATATAATTACAATGGCAGTGGTTTAATAACTGAGCGAACAAATATTTTTTAAGATTTTGCTGTTACTGAGATGTCCTCTACACTTGAAGGATTCTAGTTCCTCCTTGCTAACCTGTGGTGAATTATATAATTGCAATTTCATTATTTTATCTGTTCAGTTACTAAATATTTTTGAATATTTTTTTTGTTCCATTTTATTCATAAGTGCACTCTATTGAACCAAGTGAACTAAATTTTAGCGGTGTAAGTATCTTTAATGCTTGAAAGTGTTTTACAAATTTCGTAACTAGTAGATTTATTGGATATCAATAAAAAAAATTATATAAATATCAATTAGTTAAAGAAAACAAAATTTATACTTTCTGTTGGTTAACAAAGTCTGAAGCTCTTTTTTGTCTATATTTGTTTATATTCGATTCGATTATGTGCTGTGGTAGTCAAAACCATTTTTAATTAAATCTTGAAACATAAATTCAGCTTCTATTTTGAATATTTGAGAACTCCTGGGTAATAACTTGTGGATTTTACAGGTCTGCTTTATGCTTGAAATTTATATTAATTAAATTTATATGTTCTTTAATGTAATGTTTCTTTTTGTTGTTGTTATTTTTCTAACATATATTGAAATGTGTTTCAGAAATGCTGAGAAAGAATGGATTGCCGATAGAGATGCGGAGTCACCCGGTCAAGAGTGGGAAAGAATCGCTCGCCTTTGTGACTTCAACCCCAAATCATCCCGAAGTACCAAGGATACCTCTCGCATGAGGTCTATCATTCTGCAGCTTAAGCAATCGCCAATGCCACCCCGCAAATCCTCTTAATGTGCAAATTGTCTAATCTTTAATCTTTTTTGAACTTTTTTTTTCAGAGCTTAGCTCTTGGCAGTATAGATCTTCAATACGATTCACTCGTGAAAAGTAATATAAGAGCATTCCATGTAAGATATGTTGAAAATGAATTTTGATGTTTGAAAACTCATTAATCCTCAGTTCGTTTACGGAACCTGCTTTTTTTTTCCTCCTTCCCAGTTGGCATTTAATGCGCTATCATTGTGTACGTTACTTGTGAATTTTAGCATTTCCAAATACTTTTTTTCTATTTTTATTAAGCTCTGTTGGATATACTGTTTGGATTGGCATGCAAAAAAATTCTGTTAAAATTATCCTACTCATTGTTGAATTATGATTATTTATTTTGAATGTTATTTAGAAAATGTCTTTACAAAATATAATGTTAATAATAGTATTTCTTTCAGTAGAATTTGTAGCCATATATGAATAAAGTTATTGGACCGTAATAACTCTCTTTGTCTTATTTATAATGCTGCAAATAATTAAATACTTCTAATGTTATTGTCTTAATAAAGGTGATAAAAAAGCTTACCTTGGCGAAGAATTAGATTTATTCCGAGTTTTGGTTGGAAAATGAATTAATATAACAGGGCTCCCATAGGTCAGAGAAAGCCTGGAATTGTCAGGGAATTTTATTTTGCCTCTTTAAAACAAGGAATAATCAGAAAAAACTGCAATTAAAAAAAAAAAAAAAAAACAATTCTCAGAAAACTTCTACTAATCCAGTCTCAGATTTGTCAGTAACAGTAATCAGTTATTGAGATTCGATGTAAATAAATTTAACATCGATTGCAATTATTTGTTATAAAAATTTCACATTTTATTGAAATTTTTATTGACCAAACTATTGGGACCATATTTTCCAGATATATTTTGGGGTTCAGAAATCCGAACCCTAGGAAAAAAAGCTATATTTGTTCAGAGAAAGTCTGTTCTTGTGTCTGATTTCATAACTTGAAACATCATCTGCTTTTATTAATCAACGTATTTGAGTTCACCCCCCTGGAACCATTAAGATTTGAATCTTAGAATGTGAAGATCAGATCAAAAGTTATTTGGGCTGGTCTGTTTTTATTTTGCGCACTGTACCCAGGGCTGGATTAACCTATAGGCACGTGCCTAGGGCCTACGAAAAACTTGGGAGAAAAAAATTTGTTGACAAAAATAATTTAGCTTTAAAAATAACAAGTGTATTTTGCACAAAATTATGAAGATACAAATAAAAATATAATATTTTTCGGTAATAAATTATTTTGCAGAATCTTATGATCTAATATATTACTTTTTTGGATTCAACGAAATCTTGTATTAAGCTGTCGAATTCCAAACTACAGAAAATTTCGTATTCAATAGAGTCGTGTTCAATAGTAGTGCGAGCGATGCCAAACGATCTCGATTCATTGTTGAACGCAAATAATTTTTTATCAATTTTAATCTGGAGAAAGATCTTTCTCACTTAGTTATCATAGTAGTATCATGAAAACTATGAAGCTATTTGTAGTATAAATATTTCTTGTAATTAATCTCACTATCAATTTCACTGTTTTTTTTTGCAGGTTTGTTGTATTGTTGACGTGAAGTGTTTACATAGTTATCGATCGAACTAATCATAATGGTATTATCGATATCAACTGCAATATCGGCAGTATGTCGGTATTGCAGATAAAGTTCGATAAACAAATTTGTAAATTAAAATCCATATTAATAAAAATGTAAAAAAAAATATGCAAGAAAATTTTAGCATATATTTTGAAAAGAGGGGAGGGCCCAAAAACGGCTATGCCTAGGGCCTACGAAAGGTATAATCCGGCTCTGACTGTACCTGTTATGTCATGTACCATTTTAACAATTTTATGTGTTTTAGTAAGATAAATTTTTAATATGCATTTTACTTTGGATTTGTTTTTAAAACTGTTTTGTACAGCTTGTGGACTTCAACCATCACGACAGAAATGTAGACAAGATTTTGGATTTTTTTTCCTCCAAAAATTTAGTAATAGTAGCCATATTTTTTTCTTCCCAGAGCATGTATTAACTTCCGGAGATGCTAGTTTGTCCTGCTTTGTAAAAAGATATTTTCCATTTGTTGAAAAATCGTTTTAATATTTTAAAAAGTACTGATATTGCCCACCAGTAAATAAAAATAATTTTGACGTACAATTTATTTTGGAAAATACAGGAATGAGTTTTTTTCACTTTTTATCAGATTTCCGCCTTTCATGCTTTTTTTTTTTTTTTTCAAATTTCGAAAGCAAACGAAATAAAAGCGGTGGATTTGCAGTGAAAATATTTATTTGCTCATTCAATTAATTTTGCAAATTTTTATTTATTATTGCTGAACAAAAACAAGCCATTTAGAAATTCCTAGTACAGAATGTGCTAATATCTTGATGTATATATATATATAATACTAATAGCTTGCTCTCCTGTACTTATTAATCCAAATGCAAACAGCTTTTCAATCGCAAAAATGTCACATGTCATTCGCGAGTCACAGTTTGCCGCTCACGGTTTTAACCCACCAATGCCAACCACAAACCGCAGAAAGTACCACAGTAGTTGCAGTTAAAAAGAAGCCTGATTGGTGATACCAAGTGACTTTAAGGCAGAGGGTGCGTTTTTTGTTGTTTTACAGTGACACCATCTATGCCCAAAAATACGACTTCAGCCACACACTCGTTAAAGCCCGTTTATGGGGTCGTGGGCCCATTCATACATCCATCATCCACAGATCGTAGTTTCGACCTGAATCAGAGAACGATTAATCTCTAATTCGATACCCCAGAGGTACAATTTGTTATAGGAACATGGAGGACTTGGTAACCCAACAGATATAACGTGCACCAATCACCATTTACTACACGGAAAGTCTTCTCCCGGTGGGGATCGAACTCACGACGTTGTGAACGTTGGCCCAACGCTCTAGCAACCGGGCTATCCCTGCCCTACTAGATTTACGTGAGTGACTTAAGAGGACTATATCACGAGAGAAATGCATCCTGGCACATTCTCTTTCATCTGCATGGTGAATTTAAAGTAGAGAAAAAAATGAGCTCAGGTAAGCTACGAAATTACAACTGATGAAAGAAAAACATTTTCATACTATCAAAATGCAAACAAATGACAGGATTGCGCCAAAGAGTGAATCTAAATGACCGTTAGATTTCTGTCAAATGGCGAAATTGGTGCTTAAACATTTCATTTAAAATGATTTTGACCATAATGACATTTAAGTTATAAACAACTCAACGATAGAATTAAAAGACCTGAGATCTACACGCTTCATAAGAATACTTCGGTATACTTGGAGTTGCAAATGAATCAAGCAGAAAAACATCCATTTCTATGATTTTATTTGTTCTTTATTCACATTGTTTTGATTTCTTTGCATCGCATGCTTTACATTAAGGAGTATGCGAAATTTTATGTAGAATAAATTTATTATTATTTTATTACATGTTAATATTTTAAAAGCGTTAGCCCATAAAATGCGCACTGAAGTTATAATATTAAACCTTTAGATTCAGTAAACTGCCGTGCAATTAAGAAAATAACATACGTTTTTCACAATAGGTTTTCGAAAAACGTGACTTGACAAGTATTTTCTTTTCCTTGCCAATACTGCAGTAATACTTGCTTTAAAACAGAATTTCAGAAAAGTATTAAGAGAAATTGATTTCCGAAACTTGCAAAAAAGTATAGCTTATTATAGAAAAATAACGAATACATAAAAATCTTCATTTAAAATTTTTGTCGTTCTCGTTGATTTTTTTTATTTGAAATCATACACGTTTTCAAAAACTCGCATTATGAACAGCGTATGTTTGTGTAGTTAAAATGAACATTCTGAATCAGTCACTATACATGTTTTCAAGAAAGTTCTTTCATCAGCATTTCAATTCCACGCTATACGAAAAGTGTATAAGAATATTTATGTAGTTATAATAAACCAGGTAATACTGTAAGCATGTTCTCAAACAATTTGTTAGTATGAAACATTTCAATACTATGCAATTCGAAAAGCGTATTCAGTATATTTACCAAATGCAGTAAACATGTTTTCCAAAAAACTGTTTTTCACAGCATTCAATACCACGCAATACGAAAATTTTGTGTAATTATAATAAATATTCTAATTTAGTATACATATTATCGTTTTCAAAAAGTTGTATCGGTTCCAAAAAAGTGTTTCAAAAGTAGCAATTTTATACTACGCAGACACATTACGGAAAACATATAAGCGTATTTGTATAGCTAAAATAAATCTAATTTATAATACATGTTTTCAAAAACGTTTCTCAGTAGCATTTAAATACCACGCAATACGAAAAACGCATAAGCATATTTATTAAAAAGTTGCGTAATTGTAAGAGAAATAACATGACGCAATGAAATTTATCACTTGATTAAGCATCTTTTTTTCTACAAATCTTAGGTGTTAGGAATGATAATGAACAACGCTTAGAAACGTTTAAGAAAAAATAAATGCCTAACCTCGTGACACATTTGTTTTCCAATTATAGTTTTATTTTCTAAAAATAATCACGTTTTATTTGTTTCAGCGAAAAAGAGAGAAAGGAACTTTTTTTGGTAATATAAATATGTGCACAGAATATATAAAAATTAAGTCAGCTGTTTCTGTTACACACATGTTAAGTTTTACGAATTTCTTCGTTGACATTTCGTAAAATTGAAGCTATTTTTTTAATTATTCTATTATTAAACGTTAGTAGCAAAACTTAACTGACAGTTAAAATTGAATTCTTAATTTAATCTAAAAAAAATTCACTTGATGGCAATTTTTTTCTGACATAAAATAGTTGCACCACCGGAGATTTATTCTATTATTTTTCTCTCATTTTCCAAGCATTGTTCCACAGATTGTGATTTTTTTCCCATTACCTTAAAATTATGTATTATTAGTTTAGAATATAAAATAAATAAATATAGCACAAATAATTTTTATTATTATTCAAAAAAGGATTCAGTAGAAGTTAATCGAAGAAATATATCTACTTGATAAAAATATAAATTTTCTTCTACTTTTTTTAATATGAAATGATTTTTTTCCCCTTGCGCTTTTTGGATATATTATTTGGTGAAGATATATATCAAAATTATTTTATTTATTTATTATATTCAACTCCGTAGTCTTGTAATTTTTAACCAAACCCAGAATGCAAGGGAACGCCTAGATCAAGCATTAGGACAAACTAAAAAATTGTGATTGAACTAAACCACATATGTTTTACATGCAGAGGAAAACCACGAAAATCTAGCACGTTTTGCCTGGTGCCTATAAGATTCCAGCCCATGATCCGTAGAATAATTTTTGTACAATTTTATCTCATTTCAAATGATAAGCAAATTCACAAAAATACTTTTTTTTAATCTAAAAAAAGTCAGTTTTGCACTTTTGAATTAAAATTGAATTTAAGAATCATTGGTACAAGATCCGGGATAAGCTATACTGCGCTAAATGTGAAGAGAATTACGCTTCTTACGCAAGATTATCAACGGTTCTATTAACTAAATCTGATACGAGAAATCCTAAAAAAAGTGGAAAGATCTCTGCCTTTTTTTTGGGATCGTGGAATCTTTGCTTATCTGAATAATATAAAAACTAAAGACCAACCTAACGCAGTATAATTTTCTTCAAAAAAATAATTTATTTTATTTATTTATTTTTATTATTCATTTAAATAAATACTGAACGGAAATAATGAAATGTATGTATTACCTAGTCATTTATTATCCAATCGAATCTTCTTGCCTTTTATTTAAAAATATTTTTAATAATTTAAACAGAATTAACTCTTTAAAAGTATTTTATTTATATTTTACCGCTGACGACGAGTTTAAAAAATTAAAAATTCGAGTAAGGAGTGCCAAAAAAGAATTTCGAAGAAGAAAAAAAAAAGAAAACTAAATTAAATTTTTTTTTTTTTGTAATGCGATTTATTTGGGTAGATGAATCACATTTGTAAGATGAATCACATTTGTACTTCGAGAAAAAACACGTTTTTAAAGTTAGTTTCAAATTTTTTTATATCAAATTACAAGAATTTAAGTTGAAATTGCATGAAATTGAACATTTTTTTTTTAATGATGCTAAGGCCTACTCTTGCACACCTGCACACGGTGAATAGTAAAAAATTTCTTCTCTTAGCTACCATTTTAATATAAAAAATATCCTAGCTACTTTTAGTCCTGCAGTGGACTGATCGTTAAAACACGGTTCCCAGCAGGTCTCCAAAGTCAGCGTGCGGGTCAGCAGGCTGCGGTCAGCGTGTGGGTGGGCGACCACTTGGATCAGTCTGTGTTGGAACCGAGGGTGTGCGATATTGGTCTTCGTTAAACTGTTCTACCGTAAAGTGCTCGACTTCACGTGCAGGTCGTCGGGCTACCGAAGCGGGGTTGCCATACCCTCTGCAGAGAATCAAAATTGTAATGGCATGTCTTCGGATCATCTTCAGGGATGTTTCCCAAACAGTCGCCAATAGCCCATTGTGCATTTCCATAGTGCAACGTAAGTGAACTACAACAACAACCCAGCTACTTCATTACAAACGTAAAACTAGATCTTAATTTTAATAATGTATTCTATTGTGCAGAGACTAGCTTTATTTCTTAGACTAATGTTTATAACTAAAATTTTCTTAGCACTTTTTACTTTTTGAGCTATTTGGTACATTCAAATAGCATCAGATCTTAAAGGGATAAACGATAATGATGTAGTATCTTAATGTGGCGTAACTACTACTACAAATATTAAATACCAAATCACTAGTATATAGGACATGTTAACTCGATTCTATCTTGAGGTACCTTTTGACAGATGAAGGTTGGCATAGTCTAATATTAAACTCCCCTCATTGGTGACCCGGACGTGATATGAACTAGCCAACATTGATGGATGGTTCACATTAAACAGTTGATTTGCTTAAAAATATACTGCTCAAAGAAAAAAAAATCCGGTGAAGTAAATAAAGTCTCCCGGTCAATAAACAATATTGAAAGGAAAAAAATGAGCGAAATGCTATAAACAAAAATAAGAAAAATAATAAGCAAAATGCTATAAAAAATGAAGAAAAAAATATAATGAGCGAAAATGTTATAAATATATAAACAGCATTAATCAACTAGTGGTAATCGTTCATCGAATTCTATCACAGATAAAATTTTAAAAGGGGAGTAATGTGGCGTAACTACCACTACAAATATTAAATACCAAATCACTAGTATATAGAACATGTTAACTCGATTCTATCTTGAGGACCCTTTTGATAGATGAAAGTTGGCATAGTCTAAGATTAATCTCCCCTCTTTAAAAATAATATCCCCCATCGGCATTGTCGTAAGTTTACCAACACTTAGTTTAAAATATTTAAGTTTTCGATTACTACTTTAATCTCTTTTATTTTCCTAAACCATGTCAAAAAAATTCCTTTTTTTAAATTTTTAATAGGAATAAGTTATATTTGAAATTGGCCTTGATGTGCTAGCTAAAACGAAAAACTATTCCTTACATTTCATCAATATTTTGTAGTTTATTTCTTTTTTTTCAGCAATTTCTTTCTCAGCAATGATTAATTAAAGCATATGCTTAATTAATCATAAAGCATTTGCTTAAAGCATATTCTATTAATTATAAATTGTATAATTTATAAGGATAACAATTATTTTGTCTCAATTTCTAAAAGGTTTTGTTTCTCGATTTTGAGGCTTTTTTTTTTTTCTAACGAAAAAATTATATCTTAATTTACCAACAACGAATTTTAATGATGTTGATGAGTTTATTTAAATTCTAGATTCACGATAAAATCGTCATAATTATTGTATGGAAATTGTTTACAAACTAAAAAGAACTGGAGTTTTTTTTATACGCTGCATAATGTGGCATTGCGCATCATAAAATTTTTTTTTCTTTGTACCTGACATTATTTTCCTTTTTCACCTACTCTCAACCATAGAGTCTCAACAGGTAACGTAATCCAAGAAAAAAAATATAAATTTCTGACTTCATTTGTCATTTCAAGGTTTTCCAGTTTTTTTCATTCTTAGATCCACATCACGATTCCATTCTTTGCGCCGTGCATTCAACTTCTTTCGACACTACAAGAAAGTGATTTTTCGAACGGTAGGATTTTTGATCGTGGTGCGCATTGACCCTCTCAGTCCGTTTGTTGTTATGGTCAACAGGTGACGTCAACGCCTCGCGCTGGCATGGCGGTTCAATGTAAAAAGTGAATGAAGTATCTATCATATGTTCTGCTCTAGTTATTAACAACTAAACTATGGAAGTGTGATATAATTCATAAGAATCTCAAACATGGAAATCAATCCGGACTTTGATGCCGGAGAAGTTGCGCGAACTGTTGCGCTAGCTGTCACTAATCTACACAGTCGAAATTTATCATCTGACAGCGGTAACGATGAAACACCTCTAGTCCGAAATCGTGAACATAGTATTAATACAAACATGGATAATGAAGATAAAACTAAATTAGTGTCTTCTCAAAGCTCAGGATGGAAAGGTAAATAAACGTACATGAGTACATAAGTCACATATATATAAAAACACCGTTCTACAGTTATTGTTATAAATATCTACATTACACCTATGTTTTGGTTTATACATACATTTTCATATCTATATTCTATCAAAACGTATGATGTATTTTTGTTTATGATGTATATTTACTATTTTACAAAGTTTAGTTGATGTTTTCTTGTTACCATATGTTTTCTAAAAACACCCTCTAACTTTCTATTTTCCCTTGAAAAACAGTGCAAGGCATGCTCTTATTTTTTAGTTGGTTGAGTAGTTTCGTATTTGAAATTGATTTAAGTAGTTGGTTTATTTTTTACAAAGTGTTCAGTTTCAATATTTTAACTGTGGTATTTTTGGGCATGATTTTTTTCACTTCTAAAATGCCCAATTTTTTTAATTTATTTTATTTACATATATTTATATGCAGTTAAACTTCCTTTAAAGACTGCCTCAAGACAATGGAAACCTCTGATGAATGACCATATGTTTATGGTTCCAAAACTTTTCCATAGGATTTACACTACAGGGAACCTTTAAATCAATGATTTCTGATTAAAGGGCACTCCTTGCTGCTAGCATGAGTTGTGTATCATGGTAGTCAACTTTTTTCCATTTTTTCATCTTTGGTCTGCAATATTTTAACTCATTATTACTAATCATAGCTTTTACCATCTTTTATATACATTTAAATCATTGTTAGAAATTTTTAAGTATTTATAAAATAGAGAATCATAGATTGGGCAATTCATTTGCACCTACTATAGATAAACAGGAAGGGTGGTCAGCAGGAATTGCAGAAATTTTGTTCTTTTCATTTTCTATTGAAATTGTTAAGCATTCATGCAAAAGTCAATCATAATTTCGTCAGTTCATATCACAAATGAAGTGCATTCCTCATGTCTGATCTTCCAGAATTACAGGTATCTTGTTCTTTTAACGTAGACAATTCGTAATGTGTCATCTGCCAGATTTCAATTCATGTAGTTGGTAATAATAGTATGAATGTAAAGAAGTTAGCTATAACTTTAGTCATCGTTTGTGTATTATGCATTTTTAAAAAAAATTTTTTTTAAATTTTTGTTTTTTGGTGCTGTATGATAATTATTTTTTAACAACCAATTCATTTATAACTAACTCTGAATGGCAGCTACCTCTTAACACCAGTCATAGTTCCAGTCATAGATACAGCATAGTTCCGCCAGGGACTCTTGTCCAGTGGTTATACTGTATATATATATACAGTCAGACCTCGATATAAGGTCACCCCGCATATAAGGTCACTTTTCCAATGTCCCGGCTCACTGAATAGGAATTCCTTGTTACAGATTATCGTATATACAGTCAATTCGCTATAACTCGAAGTACGATAACTCGAATATTACTATAACTCGATTTTTTTTATGAGGTCCCGACCCTTTTATCTTCAATTTCATGTTAATTATTCTCGATTACTCGAATTTTACTCCCTTTAACTCGATTTTTTTTGGATCTTTTAAAGCAAGAAAAAAAAACCTAGGAGCTGATATCTTGCCCCTTCCTTAGCAACACACACACAATGTCTTTCGCACTCTTCATGGAGAAGCTAAAGCTGTCCCTCTTGAAGTATGTGAACAGTGGTTAAATGAAACGTTACCAAATTTACTTCAAGGATACAGTTAAAATGATGTTTTCAATATTGATGAAATGGGTTTATTTTTTAAATGTCTTCCGAATGTTTAAGGATGTTTAAGGATGAAAACTGCTCAGGGGGTAAAATGAGCAAGAAACGTTTGACTGTCCTAGTTGGAGGAAATGCGTCTGGGACAGAGAAATTGCCCTTACTTGTTATCGGAAAATACCAAAATCCCCGATGTTTCAGGAATGTAAAAACGTATCCTTTGGATTACAAGTCTAACAAAATGTTTTGGATGACATCAGTTTTATTTGAAGACTATGAAAGAAAATTGGATCGGAAATTCTTCGCTAAAAAAAAAAAAAAAGTGATACTCTTTATGGAAAAATGCACAGCGCATAGTTATCTACCTAATTTGAAAGCAGTAAACTTGCAGTTTCTACCACCAAACACAACAGCAAAGTTGCAGCCGATGGATCAGGGTATCATAAAGTGCTTCAAACAGTCTTATCGTAAATGGCTTGTCAGAAAAATGATCTTAAATATTGTAAGCATTTAGAAGATTTGTAATTAATAAGCATTAATTAAATAATCCGACAATATTTTGAAAGTCCAAAACCGAAACTAACGGTAAGTCGAACTTCCGATATGTCGAAGTTTTTCGTCAGTCCTATCAGATTCGAGTTATCGCGAATTCACTGTATATGGTCAAGTTTTAAAAATCGTTATCGCTTATAAGGTCATTTTTATCTGAGGTGAGGCGAGCTCTTTTATAACAAAAGCCTATTTAACTTCCTTACAAGGCAATTACCCCTCTCGAGTTCTAGGAAAATGTTGCAGCCAACGAACAAGCTGCAATTTCTGAAATTGTTTCACAAGTTGTGGACAGTGAGGACAATGACAGTGACCCTGAGATTGTAGCTGTAACCCAAGTGGAAGCCTTCAATGCAACAAATGTCACACGAAATTGTTTTACAAACCATGAGGGAGCTGAGGAACATTTTGAGAAGTTACAAAATCTAGAAAGCATTGTTCGAAAAATGAAACCAAAAACGAGACAGACCAGCATAAATGATTATTTTAAATAAGGTAAGATGTAATGTATGTATGTACACTTTGAGAAAATTTGTAAACAGCTTTATTTTAATTTTAAAAAATTTAAAAATCTAACTTTCTATAATTCGCTACTAATTCTGTTAAAATTTATTTACTTAAATAGATAATTTATGGCCGATCGTTTTCGTTTGTATTACCATTTCTAAAAAATCATAGTGTGTACTATTTACGTGCTTAGTTACGAACTGCTAATGAATCGGTTAAAAGGTCACCCCTCTTATAAGGTCACTTTTGCGATGTCCCTTAGGGTGACCTTATATTGAGGTCTGACTGTCTATATATAGACTTAGATAAAATGAAAAACTTTCTGTGCGCACTGATTAACTCTTGTAACTAGTGTCAACCATTTTGTCGCACCCTCATTTTGACAAAATTCGTCTGAAAATCTTGTATTTTTTTTTTAAATGTTACATTTTTATAGAACTCTTATATATAGTCATACTACAGGAATGAGTTTGGTAGCAAACCAAAAAAGCTGAAGATAGAAATTCAAAAATGTGCCAAGCAAAAACATTTCTTAAATAATTGAAAAATACCTGAAATTTGAGCAAGAAAAAATTGTAAGTATGAAGCATTTATCCACAAAATGTTATCAATGTTTTAATAAAATTGTTGATGCAAGATTTTGAGATGTGCTCATGGGGGTGAGGTGAAGTGATGGAGGGGGAATTAAGGGAAGATTTGGTAGCAGTTTTCATCATAACAGTTAAAGCTTGGTCGAAATAGACATTTATTTTTTAAATTTAGACACAATAAAATTATCTATTTTTCTTAATTTTGAATTTCATTACTAAAATATTGAGTAAAAAATCATAATATTAGAAGGGGCTGTGCCTCAAAATCTATAAAATGTGAGGGGGCTAAGGTCCCCTCTCCCGGTTTCCCGGTCCCTGTGGGCAGATATAGACCAAAAGTTTAGGTACTTATCAGTTATCTGGGTACAAGATAAAAAACCTTGTATCAAAATGGTCACTAAGTTTTTAAGCAGTAAGTAAGGTAATTATTATTTAGTTAATAATAATAAATTAAGTTCTGTTTTCTGTATATTTAATTTAATTTGTGTTAATTAATTGTTGTGTTGTTACGTATGGCTTTATTAGAAATATTAATCCATATACAATGTTCAGCTTTAAGTGGACATAAACAAGGAGTAAAAAGGAACAAAATTACCTTAACAAACAATGAAAACACATGACAAACGCATAATTAACTCAAAATTAATTGTAATAAACACAAAAGTCAACCTGAGTTAAATCAGTTACTGGCTAATGCAATGACACAACTTGACAATTTTTTTCAGGTGTTTTCTGGTACCTAGCTAATTGTATCAACTATTTTGATAGATTTTTGGTTTTCTCAAAACAGTATAAAAAATACCTTATATTCATTATATTTTTGCTTTCAAATATCTTTTATTTTTCACTGCTTAATTTTTAAATGTTATAATCTAACATAAGAAGTGCTTAAAATGAGCTATTAAAAATCTAGTCAATATTAACTAGCCACAGTTTATGCTTATTCGTGTTTTAAGCGTCTAGAAACTTGTGGTTTAATTATCAAAATTTGTTTCTATTTCTTTCAGATTATTTCAAAAATATTCCTGCTCGCCATGTTTTAACGATTCTGGGATTTCTTGGATTTTGCAATGTCTATGCTTTAAGGGTCAATTTAAGTGTTGCTATGGTGGCAATGGTTAATATAGATACCAATACAACTGTTGTTAGTGAATGTTCTGTTGGACCATTAAATGATACTCATAAAATAAAGGTAAGGGTGCTTTGACTTTAAATTATTGAACTTGTTTGATTGGTATTTTTATTGTTAAATATAAACCATTAGGGTAAAAATCTTCCCCGAATTCACAATTTACTGCTTTTTGTATATTTCTTTGATTCCATTTTTTTTTAAATGTCTAATTTCTACTTTTTTATTATTATTCATTTCTGAAGATGGTAGGTTGGTACTTTATTTACGTCGCACAAGGGGCAATTGGCGTAGGTCTGGGAAATGTCCCTAAAGATTATCCGAAGACATGCCATCACAATTTTGATCGCCTGCAGATGTTATAGCTTACCTGCTTTGGTAGCCAGACGACCTGTGCTAGAAGTTTAGCACTCAATGGTACAACAGCTTAACGAAGACCTAAACTATGCACCCTTGGGCCGACACAGGCTGATCAAAGTGGTCACCCACTAGCTGACTAACCGCAGCCAGCAATGCTTGACTTCAGTGTTCTACTGGGAACCGTGTTTTTACGATCAGTTTACTGTGGGACGCTTCTGAAGATGTAAAACCATGTTTCTCCCCATTGGAAAACCAGTGTGGGGATTGAACTAGAAATGAGATTCCAACATCTGTGTCTTAATTGTGAGTTATCGTATGTATGGTGGGGGTGGTTAGTCTAATTTAGTGGTTAGTGGAGGTAGCATCATCATAGTTTTAAGCACATAATAGCCGATACATTTTGGATATTTATCCGCAGAAAAATAAATAAAATCATTTAGGAAAATTTTTTTTATTATGTAAATCTTATTATAATGAACATAGAGCCACATTCCTAAAGTATGAAATAAGAAAGTCTCTTAAATGGATCAAGCGATTCATCCTTGTTTTCTCATCAAGAAAATCATTAAACAACGCTCGACAAACAATGAGGGCCTAAACCTCCAGTACTAATGCAAAGAATTCAAAATTAAAAGTAAGGGAATTGTTTCCAATAGACAGTTAGGAGCATGGGAAGAGATCCATGATCTGAGGTTTATCGAAAGAGAAAATCGCCAAAAACAAAGCCAACCCAACATTAAATTTGAAAATAATTTGGCTACGGCTAATTTCCAAAAAGACTGTGAGAATTAGTATAACCATGTAACTTTAAAATTTTTGAGGTAAGTGATAGAGGATAAAGAGTTATAAATAGATTTTGTTCTTTGACAGTGAATTAATGAGTTTTACATTTGTTTTAAAATAAAAAGTTAGCTGTTACATTGATTGTAAAGAAAAGAATTAAATATTTATACTAGCTTTTTGTAAAATGTAATAAAAATTAAATAATTGGTTTAATTTAATTAAAATTCGATTAAGAATGATTTAAAAAAAATAAATTTAAGAAACTTCAAAAGCTAGGAAATATGTAATGCCTATTATGCCTATGATGTGTATAAAAAAAAAAATAATAATTTGGAATGAAAAAAATTTATGTGAATCTCTTTAATTAATCGCTAAGGATGATTCACTTTCATGAAATTGTAACTTATGTATGTAGCATACTTTTTGCATTTTTTTGTAAGGTTAATTATTTTTATTTATTTATAATTTCTTTCTTTATTTTTGTTATGAATAAATTATTTATTAATGGATACTTATCTTTTCTTTAATGTTTATCGCTAGTTGCTTAAAAATCTAGTTACTCAATTAAATATTTTTCTTTTTTTGCATCTCTGCTGTTTTCCCACCTGATAAAAATGGGAGTTATTGTCAAAATTAAGTCTATAATCATATACTTGCATAGGAGATATACTATTATTGAGCAATTGTTTTACGATTTAGGACAGTATTTATTCATTAGTTTTGTTACTTTGATTCCAGTTACTAATGAATGATTAAGTTCGAAATAAGAATTATGTTAATAAATGATAATTTAAAGACAAGGTGACATAATAAATGACTGCAACGTAATAAATGAAATGATTTGAGCAAGTTTGATTTTATAAAGTGCTAGAGTTTTAGTGGCAATACTTCCACAGACATGATATTCTTTTGTTACTGAATTGTATTAACAAGTATGTATTTTACTTAATCACTCTTGATGTGTTATGATTTTCTTTTAGTATACTTTAAGTTTTTTTTTCACTTATTTTTTTATTCTTATTTTCTCCGAAACTTGACTGTAACTAGCATAACTTGCTTAAAATTATTGGGTACTTATAACCAGGGATGTAGAAAATTCTCAGAGCCTAATATTTCGTTAGAGCACAGTTTTTATAGTATAAAATTTCCTCCAATATAGTGCTTTATTTTTTTTTTTAGTTGCAATAACTTTTTCAAAATACTTTTAGATTAAAATTTTACATTTTTTTTCTAAGGAAGAAAAAAAATATTCTCTTGATTTTGCAAGGTTCTTGAATAAATTAGCATATATGTCTAAAATAATTGAAATTAAAATATATTGAAATAATAATTTATGAAACTAATTTTAAGGTTCTGCTCATAAACTTCTAAATTCAAACTACTATTAAGTAAATAAATTGACTTATAAAGTCATTTGTGTTACATATTGTTCTTTCAAAACTTTAGTCAACATGTATTATTTTCTATTCCATTTTTTTACAATAAAATTTTTTTTTTCATAGACCCTGCTTATAACTTGTTTGGGCATAACGACTCATCAACCATTTTTATCAGTTATATACAGCTTAATTATTTATATATTTTTATAAAAATTTTGCAACTAAGAATCTATCCTTATATGCTTAAGGAATAATTTAATGAAAAATTTAAAGCTTTTTTTTTTTTATCTTGGCCTAATTTTGGCTTTTTAAAAAATATTTTTTAGTTACAAAAATTTTTTCAATATAGTTTTAGAATACTTTTATCATTAAAATTTTGTTATATTTTTTTCTCTTACATAGAAAAAAATTCACTTGATTTAACGCAATTCTTGAATAACTCAGCATGTTTAAAATAATTAAAACCAAACTATATTGAAGTAATAATTTATTAAACTAAATTTAAGATTCTGCTCACAAATTTAAGGAATTCAAACTAATAAGGAAAGAAATTGAGTCATAAAGTCATTTGTGTTATATATTGTTATTCCAAAACTTTTTTCTACAGGTATTATTTTCTATTCCATTTTTTATATTTTTTTTTTTATTGAGAAAAACTTGATGAAGTTTTGAAATTTTTTTTTCAATAAAAAATTTTGTAGCATTTTTTTGCAATAGACTAAAACTTTGCTTATAGACCCTGCTTATAATTTGTTTGGGCATAGAAACTTATCAACAATTTTTATCAGTTATATACAACTTAATTATTTATATATTTTTTCCATATAATTTTGCAACCAAAAATCTGTTAATCCTTATATGCTTAAGAAATAATTTAATGAAAAATGTAAAGCTTTTTTTATCTTGGCCTAGCTATGGCTTTTTTTAATATATATATATTTTAAATTTTTTATAACCGTCGTTGAACAGCCGACAAAATTTTTTGGGTTTACGACATCTAATGTTCAACTCCGTAGCCCTGTAATTTTAAACCCTTTCCAGAAGACAAGGGAACTTCCGGATCGAGTATTGGAGAAATTTGCCTTCGTGGAGATTTCTTTGGAGGAACTTATCCGCTGTTGCGTGACATGCAAAGGAAGACCACGAGAACCTCCCAGGGTTAGCCTGACAGCAAGGGGATTCTAACCCATGATCCATCTACCTCTGAGGATATTTCACGTCAGCACTGCGGTTGGTGCAAGCCGGACACAGAATTCGTATCGACTGGGATTCGAACCCGGTTCGCTTCATTGGAAGGCGAACACTCTATCCCCTGAGCCATAAGCGACTCGCCTTTTTCTTCTTCTTTTTTTATATTTGCTTAAACTATTATATCTGAATAAAATTATTTTTCAGGATGGTGAATTTAAATGGGATTCCAATACCCAAGGAACGATCTTAGGCTCTTTCTTCTATGGGTATTTACTCACTCAAGTTCCTGGTGGACGAATGGCCGAAAAATTTGGTGGAAAATGGCTATTTGGGTTAGGAGTACTTTGCACCTCTGTTTTAACATTGCTGACGCCCATAGCTGCCAGATGGGGTGTTGTGCCCCTTATTGTTTTGAGAGTTTGTGAAGGACTCGGAGAGGTAAGGTGGGTGTTAATAATCTCTAAAATTTGGTATTTTCAGCAAATAAATTCATCAAGTTTGATTAAATCTGAAGTAATTTGATCAAATTTGATCAAATTTGAAGTAAATTCATCAAAATTAAGGATTAATAAAACTGGTTATTTCAGCATCTATACAGATTATTTCATTTATAAGGAATCGGAAGAATAAGTAAAAAAGTTTAAATTACAACCGCATAATAATTCTCATAAATTTTGGAAATGAGTATGTTTTGCTGTGTAAAACCATCAGTTTATTCAATATTTTTACTACAAATAAAAATAATGAATAATAAGGACAAATATTTCTCAGCTACAGGAAAATTTTATGTTTACTGCAAGATAAAATGAATTGCCCCCATACGGTTTATTCCTTTTATAGGGAATAAGAAAAATTAAGTAAAAAGTTTTAAAATACTGCAGCATAATACAGGGTGCGTATCGTTTTTAAAAAGTGCTTAAAATTGCTTATTTTTTATTATCGTTTTTTAAAAGCTCTTAAAGGTGCTTTTTTCATTGGTTGTTTTTAAAAAGTGCTTAATTTTCCCTTTACCCTGTTGATTTTAACATGCAAAAAGACACTGTTCATACTGTTCTATTCAATGTTTTCACAATTAATTCAACCCCAATCTATTTCGGCGTACCATCGGTTCTTAGCGTATGAAAACGCCATTAGTTTTATGATTCAAAATTTCATGATTTTTGACAATTGTCAAAAACTTTTCCTTGCAAAACTAAAGTTTTTTTTTTTTGACATGACGGTTAAATCCGGATTAAACCGTCAATTGTCAAAAACTTGCCAACCCTGCCTACTTATATATATATATTTTTAAAGTGCTTAAAAATATTTTTGAGTGCTTGAAAAGTGCTTAGAAGGTGCTTATTTTTTGTCGAAAAATTTGGCTACGCACCCTGTAATAGCTTTCATAAATCTTTGAAGTGAATGATACTCTACCGTGCTAAGCCAGCAGTTTTACTCAGTAATGCTAGTATTAATAAAAATATTAAATTAAGACAAATATTTCTCAGCTACAGGAAAACTCTACTTTTATTACTTTTACCCTGTTAAAAGTTTAAATGGACACATTTTTTTGTGCTTAAGCAAATTTTTTATAAATTAAGAACCAAATGTTTTTCTTTTATTTTAGAAAATTTTATCCAAATGATTTAAGGTGAAATAAAAAAAAAAAATAAAAACTTTGAGAAGCCTGTAGAAATTTTTTTGAGGCCAGCATATTATTAAAGGGAAAGTAGAATATTTACTTTATCGAATTCATTTTTGTAAAACCAAACGCTTGTGCATGCTGGTTTTCAAAGCTAGTGGTATGCAGAAATGGGAGATTTGGAGTTTTTATTGTAAGAAGTAAAATAGTGTAAGGAACAAATAGTGTGAGGACAATAGTGTAAGGAAACACAAGTAATATAATTATTTTATGTATTTTATTCCTTCTGAGTTATTCAATTATTCTTGATAGTAAATCAGTAGGAAACATTCACATTGTATTTACATAGCTGCAAACTCTATTGGATTTACCAGTTGACTACTGTTTCACCTGGTCTACTGGTTTAATAAAAATTCTCCTGGTTTTTTGTACATTTTAAAATATTCCCTAAAATTGAGTAAGTTTCCTAAAAAAATCCCTGTTAAAGTAGAATTTTTACATAATTTATTGCTTGCTTGAATATTTAAATAAGTATGACTAATACAAAATGAACCAAGCCTCATTTATAATAATCATTTTAAAGCTTTTTTTTTTTTCAGTTTGTTTTTATTTAGAACTCGGTTTTTAAATTAAAAAATTCTTTTAACCATCAATATTAAATTACTTGTCCATAACTATTCAAAATTATGATTTAATATAATAAAAAAGACATTTCATGTTCATTTAATGTCGTTTATAAATGAAAAGTATTACAAAACATTTGCAGTTATAAGTGTAATAAAGTTTTGTATTTTGATGACAAAAAAAATCCCTAAAATTCCCTATATGTATAATATTGAGTATATTATGCAACAGTTATCATGAAATATATATTATTTCATAAAATCTTCTGGATTTTTCCCTGTGTTGTTGACAGCTATGTATTTATATTAAAAAAGATTCAGTTCTGATGTTTTTACTTCAAATTAAAATGATTTAATTAAAAAAAAACTTATTTGTAGGGTGTTACATTTCCTGCAATGCACGCTATGTTAGGTACTTGGTTACCGAAAATGGAACGAAGTCTTTTAGGCACCATAATATACAGTGGTGCCCAGATTGGAACAGTCATTTCAATGCCAATATCTGGGCTGCTTTGTGATTCAGATTTCCTTGGAGGATGGCCATCTGTTTTCTATGTGTTTGGTGTGTTTTTATCTCTTCCTTCTCATGTATTCTGCTTTTATTTTACATTTATAAATGATAATTTATTTTTGATTTTTAAACCAACTTTTTTTTATTAACTTTTTGATTGAAATATTTTTTATTTTGTAGGTACCCTTGGTTGTATATGGACCATATTTTGGGGCATTTTGATCTATGAAACGCCTGACGTTCATCCTCGAATCTCAAGAGCTGAACTATTACTTATTCAAGCTGACAGAAGTGATGACAGTCAGAAAAAAAATGTAAATATATTTTTGCATTCACTTTTTTTTTAATGATAGAATTATACATTCAAGGATTTCTATTATAATAAAATTTTTATCATGACAAATCTGATCTTGTCACATTATTTTTTACTTTCTTGGTTTAAATAATTGTTCTTTTATTGTCTTGAAAATACAGTCAGACCTCTATTTAACGAAGTTGCTAAATCCTGACAATAAGTTCGTTATATGGAAAATTCGTTAAATAGAAAATCACTTTTTGAAATACTTAAACACAAAACAGGTTTTAAATTCATAAACACTAGACACAGTTAAAATGCCAATTGATGCACCTTTATCTTGTAAGCTAGTATCTACTATTTATATTATAAATCTTAGTTATAAAAGAAATTTGCATGGAAAACAAGAATAGAGCAAAACATTGTCCAGTAGTACACTATCATGCTACATAATTTTAAACTAAAAAAAAAGCTAAATTTATGTATAATATTATAGCTGCATTTATTTGCTGCATAAAATTATAACTGCAAAGTAATTTTAAACCTACATTACCATATGAGTTCTTAAGTTTAATTGCTACTGATAAAATCTGTTAGTTTTGTCTGAGTTTTTCGTTTGAATTGCAAACAAAAAGGAATTTTACTGTTTTCTCTAAAAGTGGCTTCAAAAATCAATTCAAGGTCATTTTCCCCATAAAATGCGATAACAAGTTTAAAATGTTCTGAAATATTGGGAAATAGGAAAAGTAGATATCAAAGAAAATTTCGTTAAATAGAAAATTCACTTCGCAATTTGGAAGTTATTTTACGAAGAAATTTTCAAAATGTTCCTGGTTCCTCAAAAAAACTCGCAAAATGGAAGTTCGTTAAATAGAAGTCCGTCTGTAATTTTCTAATTTTTAGAATTTGCACTTCTTTGTTAAATTTGATTTTGTCTTATTCTTATTCTCTATTTTTTTTATATGAGTATACATATTGTTTTTGGATTTTATTTCAATAGACTTTTTTATGAAAGAATTACAATTTATTGCTTTTTTTTTTAGCATTTTATAATTACTTTGCAGCTTTTCATAAAAATTAACACATTTATCATCAAATTTTTAACTAATAAACATGATCCTGGTTTATATGTATACCTTCACCAAATTTTTAACTCTAATAAACATGTGGGGGCGGAGTTATCGACAATACCAACCTTCATATATCAAAAGGTACCTCGTGATTGAATCAAGTTTGGACTTGGATATGTGATTTGCCGAAGTACCTGCCCACGGATGCGGGCACCTCTCTTCTTCATCTGTTTACTGGCCCTAGGGCAATTGAGACTAGTGGCTTTGGTTCAGGGAAAAGAAATATCAGTTTACTAACATTGGTTAGCTATCTATAAAGTTAATTACTGGAAGGTCCCTAGAGTCATTAGCATGTTAAAAAAAATGAATTGAAAAAATATGTACAAGATTATTTACATGATTGAAAAATAAGGAAAATTAAAATATAATATATTTACAATATTTACATATTGGCAATGTTTATATATCATGATATTTGTATTAATTAGTGTGAGCCTCTGTTATAACAATGACCCGGTCGTCCCGGTAAACGACCGCTCGTACCGGGTTGCTCATCGTTTTAAGTTTAATAGACCTACAGCTTGCCTGGATGGGACCCTACAGGGTTGCTCCTTCAACGGGTTTGCCGTAGGCGTAGAGTCATGTCTATGAATGCTTGTGTCTGTTATTTGTATGTGGTCTTAAAGTGTTTGGATAAAATCATATCTGATAGTAAGAAGTTTGTGATGGGGTTATAATTTTTGATATCGTGTATCAGTTCTTTATTGAAGATTAGATTAAAGTCTGATGTTGTGCTATTCATAGCCGCACTATAGAAACTGGTGCTTAATTTGTTCATGTGTTCATTTATGGTTTCTAGCTCTAGATCTCTTCTAAGGGTCTTCTTGTTTTGTATCACTTCTAGTTTTTTTGTTTGGGTTTTGTTCAGGCATCTCCATGCAGGGCTGGCATAAGTAATGATAGGTCGTATGCAGGAGATGTATAGCAGTCTTTTTAGGTTCAGCGGTAGTTTTGAATTTGCATTAAGTAGTGCTCTGAGGCATGAAAAGGCAGCAAGTGATTTATTTTTGATTTTCTCAACATGGTCATTCCAATTGAGTTTATCGTCTATTGTAAGTCCTAGATAATCTGCTTTGTCCACAATTGATACATAATTTGAGAAAAGTGATACCCTATTTGTGATAGGTTTGCGTCTCTTCTTTTTTCTAATAATCATTAGCTTAGACTTATCAGCATTAATGGATATTTTATTCTTAGCACACCAATCTTTGATAGGTGGCATGTAGTCATTTAGTTTTTTCACGGCTTGGTTTGGATTTAGTGAGCGATATGCGATGGCCGTATCATCTGCGTAAAAAGCAATCATATAATTAGCATTATCAGTAGTGATCGGAAAGTCACTTGTATAAACTAAGTATAATACAGGGCCTAAAATACTACCCTGAGGTACGCCAGCATTTATTGGGCATTCATTTGAGAGCTTGTTGTTGAGTCTGATTTGGAAGGTGCGTTTACTCAGGTATGAATCAATTATATGTATGATGCCATATGGAAGTGCTTGTTTAATCAGTTTAGATATTAATGCTTTGTGCCAGACGCGGTCGAATGCTTTCGCCACGTCTAGCATAAGCAGTGCTGTCGCTTCGTTTTTGTAAAGGCCGTCGCTTATAAAGTCAATTAGCCTGGTGAGCTATTTTGTCGTGGACAGATCCTTTCTGAACCCGAATTGCTCTTTTGGTGTAAAGTCAGTTAGTGGTTGTAGCCTGTTTAGAATAATCCGTTCGAATATCTTACCAAATGTTGGTAGTAAGCTTATTGGTCTAAAGTTAGTCGCAATTCGAGAGTCTTTTCCCGGTTTGGAAAATAAAATAATGGTAGCATTTTTCCAGATGTCTGGAAAGATATTATTTCTCAGGCAGGCATTATAGATGTTGCATAAGTTATTGAGTTTATTTTGTGGCAGATATTTGACCATGATATTATTAACGTTATCCATGTCTGGGGCTTTTCTATTATTGAGTTTCTTAATTATGCTGATCATCTCAGTATTGGGGAGTTCATCTAAATTATTGAGGCTGTTGTGATTATTAAAATAATCATTATAGATCTTATCAATGGCCTTGTCTTCATTTTCATCAGAGGGTGTTTTATTTAGTTGAAATTGCTCTTGAATCGTATCAGCGAAAGTATTTAATTTATCCTCATCTTTATAGACATTTTTGTTGTCATGGATAATTGGTTTGTTGATCGTTTTCGTGATTTTTAAGGTTTTAGACATTTTCCAGACCGTTTGGTCCTCTGTGCACATACTCGATACTTTGTCTTCCCAATTGTCATTTCTGTATTGTTTACATATTTTCTTAATGTCTTTAGTGAGCCTGTTTAATTCTGCTTTATCTCTTGGGTTTCTGTGAGTTTGCCACTTTTTTCTAATATAATTTTTGTAGCCTATTAGCTACCTTAGTTCTTGTGGGAGTGCCATGTAGTTATGTTTACTGATGCTAGTTTTAGTGGCATCATTATAGGCTTGCTGAATATCTTTAGTTAGGTTGTTAATAGCGTTGTTTATGTCATCTATGGTGCTAAGGGTTGAGTTACTACTGTTCAGCGTAAGGATATTTGAGTATAGTTCCCAGTTGGTTTTCTTGGTGAAGGTTGGAGCATGTTCAATAGTGGAACCTATCGTAGCAATGACCGGGACGTGCTCACTATTTAGCTCAGTAAGGGTGTGACAACACATGGTGGTGTTGTTGTTGACAATAAAAAAGTCAAGTAGATCTGGCTGTTTATGGGGTGTATAAGGGAAATAAGTCGGTTCCATTGGTGATGTAACCGTAAGATTTAGATCTTGGATATGCTTATGGAGTTCTTTGCCGTGCTTGTTGTTTACTCTACTACCCCAAATAGTGTTCTTGGCGTTGAAGTCTCCGCCTATTATACAATTAACTCCATCTGGTAATAATATTTCCAACATATCTTTGGTTAGTATGTGTTTTGGTTTATTGTATATAGCAGTAATTTTGTAGTAGTCTCTGCTATTTTTGTAAAGAAGAATAGATATTTCCTCGTATCTGTCACAATTGTTATTGCTATATTGTACAGTATTAAGGCTTCTTTTTGCGAAGATTGCGGTCCCACCGCCTCTACAAATAGTCCTGTCTGTTCTATAAGTATTATAGTTTGTAAGTTTTAGCTTAGTGCTAGCATTTGCATGAGTCTTGGTTATTAGGGCGATATCAATATCATGTTCAAGGATAAAATTACTGAATTCGTGGAATTTTGTGCTAATGTTAGCCGCATTCCACAACATAATGCTAATAGGTTTACTATTCATCTTGGTATGTATGATATTCCTCTTGCTCTATTAATTTGACCGCTTTGCGAAGCTGGGGTATGGCATTTAATGCATTTAAGACACTGACCATATCATTTAATTTTTGGAAGATATTTTTGGCCTCGTTTATTGAGCTTTGCATATCTGAGTTATTTTGTCTTTTTAGGGCATCAGCATAACTTTTATTTTGATATGTTCTGTCACTCGGTCTATTATTTATGATTTCCGGCCTGATGGTGATGCCTGATGATGATTTGTGATGATTTCCGGCCTTTCCATTTTGTAGCCAGTGGTAATGTTTATTTCGTTGTCACTCCTATCCGTGTTGGATACTACAAGGCTCCCAGACGGTCCGTGCAGTTCCGGCGTAGCCATCCCTGTCGGTGCCATAAGGGTGCCAGGTAGCCCCGCATCTTGTGGCTGTGACATAGCCGTGTCCCCTGTATCCCGGTCAACAAGCTCTGATAAGAGCTCGGGTGGACGCGAGGTGCATAGAATCTACAGGCGGGGTGGCCGACCGTTCGGGGGTCTGGCCCCCGCGACACTCGGACTGTCCTACTCCTGCAGACCCGTCGATGATTTCGTTATCTATGATAGTAGAGAACTGGTTTCGAGGAGCAACCTCTCTCGTCCGTGGCTGAAATGCATGAGAATCAAGTTAACATGTCTTATATACCAGTGAATTGATGTTTAATATTCGTAGTGGTAATTATGCCACAAACATGATCCTGGTTTATATGTATACCTTTGTTCAACTTCCTTTCATTTCATTATTTATTTTGTATTTATAAAGTAATATAGTGACCTCCATTTTATGTTTTTTGGGTATAAAATGAAAGCTAAGTTATAATGAGAAATCTTAAAGTGAAAAACTTCTAATGTAAAAATTCAAGAACATATTTTGTACATCTAATTATTATTTCTGTTTTTAATCATGTAATACAATTAAGCTGATTTAAATATATTTCAAATACTATTAATTCCTGAAAAATCTTAAAAGCCTTTCTTTCAATATTTTTCTAAAACATAATTATTTAAAATATGTTTGTCAGTGAATGTCTATCAATTTCTTCTTTTGTGTAGAAACCAAATATTCCTTGGAAAAAGATACTGACATCTATTCCTGTGTGGACATTAATGATTACCCATTTTGGACAAAATTGGGGATTCTACACATTCTTAACTATGCTTCCAACGTATTTAAGCTCCATATTACGATTTAATATTAAAAGCGTAAGTATTGAAAGTTTGTATTATATATTTTCCTTTCAATAATTTTTAATTGAACTGTCACAAAACTTTAAAAATCTGTTTAGGTTTGTTTGTAATTTTCCTTATTTGAGTATGGATGTTGTATTTAAACTTAATTTAATTTTTTCTTAAAAATTCAAATTTTAGGTGTTGATTTTAGTTTTCAATATTAAGATTTTTTGTTCTAGCTGTAATCTTATTTTATCTCTATGTTTTATGATAAAATTTTTAAAGAAAATCTAAAAGTGATTTTTTGTATAATTTGTAACTAACTTTTTTAACACTTTCGACCTTAATTTAAAACATGCTAAGTTCAAAATACATTTTAGTTTATTTTAAAAATTATCAACATTTGTGAAAAATTTGTTTGAAAATTGAATTCCTAATTCCTTGAATTTTCTTTTTTGTCTTAGTCAAAATAATCAATTATGCTCATGTAAGTGTACATATTTTATTGTTGTAAAGAATTACATGTTCTATAAGATGTTAATATTTTTAATTTTTCTCTATTTATGTATTGCGTATTTTTTATTTTTTTTACCATAATTTCAATTTACAATACACTTTTTTTCCAATATAATATTATTATCACTAATCTGCATTGAAATCTTTTGGAAACTCCATTAATGTCCGATGGCTCTGAGACAGTGCTTTACTGGGCTGATTGAGACATTTTAAGGCAGTAACTTCGGCCATTTTTTTTTAATTGCATTTTTCATCTATATTTATTGTTTCATATTTATTTTGATATTTGTTTCTCTTTTGCCATTAGAAATAAAATATAAATCCATAATCTAATGTATTGTAATATAAAAATTTAAAATGAAATGTGTCAAAGAAGAAATCTTTAATATCATTTGCCAGTGGAGGAATTTTTAATATTATTTGGGAAATATACAGGGTAACAAAAAAATATAGGGATCATTTTTGAATGTTTATATTTCCAAAATTTATTATATAAATTCAGCGATGCTTCTCAATATGTCGACCTCCGGCATAATAGATTTGACTACAACGCTTAGGCCATGATTTTAAAGCCCGCAAAATGATTTCCTGGGGGATTTTCTTCACCTCTTCTCTAAGAGCTCTTTGAAGGCCTCTCAATGTAGAAAATCTTTTCTTATTCAGTTTGTTTTTCAGATGTCCCCATAGGAAATAGTCGCATGGTGAAGCATCAGGACTGTTTGGAATCCATTGTTCTGGTCTCAGGAATTTCACTTGCTGATCTGTTAGGAATTTCTGGGTGACCTTAGATGCATGCGATGGGGCAGAGTCCTGATGGAACACAGCATCACTATTAGAGTACAATCTGCTGTAATCATCCTTAAAAAAGGGCTTTAATATCTTCTGTATGGAATACTCAAAATTTATTTTGGGCCCCAGGTTTCACAAACCGAGGTTTGGTCACACCATGGGCGGATATGCCCATCCAAACCATTACGCCTTTGACATGAGGCACCGTGGTTGAGGGTGTCAAGTCTCGCCTGTTCTGTCCACGGCTAAGATATTGAACTTTAGATTTAGCATTGGTATCAGATAGATAGATCCAAGCTTCATCAGTTGTAATGAACTTTCGCCATCTGTCCTTACAGAGAAGCTTGTAGAGAGGCCATAAGAGTTGCCTCCTAATCTGCACCAATCTCTCACTTAAATGATGACATTTAGGTTTTTTATGGCATTTTTTCTTCAACTTTTGTTTTAGTTGATAGCTTACAACTTGCTGACTCAGGTTAAGAGCTTTAGCCATGCTTGCCTGTGTTGATGGATCCAGGTTTGATGTCATCTTATCAAGCTTCTGCAAATCTGATTTCTTCAACTTGCTTGGCCGTCCACTTCTTTTTGGTTTTGCATTATTTTGCATCAATCAGAGTTTTGAATTCTTGATGCGACTGATATGACTGAGTGAAATCGCAATACCTTTCTTTTTAAAATGGGTGTGTATAATCCTGTGGCTCCAGCGAAGTTCTAAAAATGCTTGTACTTGACCAATTAGCTCTTTGTCAAATTTCTTCAAAGGCATTTTTTTGATTTTATGAAATAGTATTGCAATTGAAAGTCTAATAGCAGAGCTTTAGATCAGTAAGCTATATATGTAAATAGGTTTTAAAATATTAGTGGTAGTTAGCCACAAAAGTGATCCCCATACTTTTTTGTTACCCTGTACTGTAATCAGAGTAGAAGTAGTGATATTAGCTGGTATTCATAATTAAAGACAAAACTTCTCAAAAGTTTTTAAATTAAGTAGTATTAATGCTTTTACATTTTTTAATAAGGTAAAAAAAATGGGAAATGTAAGTTCATGAGTAGTGTAACTTGAAAAAATCAAAATAAATTCCTATTAAGCACTTGTATTTTTTCTTATTACTATATATTCTAGAGGTTCCCTAACTTTCCCATGACATGGCACACCTAATAGCATGCGTACCACTCTTCAATCGTGGGGACTGAAATCAGTCTTGAGAAAAAATCAGTAGGCTAAATTTCATCAATTAATCTTTTTGCTATTTGATTTTATTTAATTATTTTTTATTATTATTTTCTTTTAAGTATTTTCGTTTGATTAATAATTTTTATTTTTATTTGCTGTTGAAAATAAATAAAATGGAAAAAAAAAATTTTTGATGAAATAATACAAACATTTTGTTTTCTCATACTTCTCTCAGTTTTGACTTATTAAATTAATTCTAACAAATGCAAAAAGTGAAATCTATTTATTTATGATCTAAATTTAGTACAAAGGAGATCAAACCTGATGCTCAGGTAATAGTTATTTGAATGACAAAATAAAATTTGATATACTGGTCTCTCACATTTCTTTGTCAATAATAATAAATGAGCAGTATTTTTCTTTATAATAGCATCTGCTAAAAGTTTGTACTGATATATTTCCTAAAGATACTTTTCTTACAAAACGGACAAAGTAACCCTAGTTAATGGCATGTGAAAGTATTGTTCATTAAAAAAAAAAAAAAATCTTTTCTTATTTAACTTTAATTTATTAAGAAAATTTAAATGCTCTTTTTTGCAGGGAAATATCAGTTTTCTTTAATTAAAATCTTTGATAACCTGTGTTTAAAATTAAATTATGGGAAGCTAGGTGGGCAGCTAAGTCAACTCTGTTATGACAATCAGTCATTTACATAAACAAAAGAAAAACAATTACTGGAATAAATAAAAATCGCAACCCATTAACCAATTTTTTAAATTTTTTGCTATTTTAAGTTTATGATTTGTTTAAACTTTTTTTTTCCTCACTCATTCACTCTTCTCATTTATTTTGCTTAGAATCTGCTTGTCTAAGCAGAAAATCAGTTTTTTCTCTTTGTGTTATTCAACAGAGAAACAATTATGGTTTAAAGAGTTATTTTTAACAAGTTTATCTGATTATAAAGCAAGCAAAGTTGTAATTATTATTATTATATTTTTTTAATTTCAAATTATTGTTCTGTATATAAATGCTTAAGTTAATTCCAAATATGAAACTAAACTTTGACTGTAGCAATTTTAAAATGTTTTTACCTTATAAGCCTCTGAATCTAAGCTGAGCAGATTAATCACTCTTTTGAGTTAGTTAAAACCAAAAAAGTTTTCCTTGTTCAGAGCACTGATACTATGCAATAATTTTTTCTATTTTAGGATGGTTTTATTTCTGCTCTTCCTTATCTCTTACAAGCTATTGTTGGATGGGTAACAAGCTATATTGCTGATTATGCCCGTCAAAGACAATATTTTACTATCAGCACCATTCGTAAAATCTGTAACACTGTTGGTAAGCTTTTCTTTATTATTTTAAATTTAAAAATTTTAAGTATTAGATGGGCAAAAAATTTCAGTTTTTCAATGTGAAATAATATTTAATTTTTTCTGTGGAAAAAATATACTTTGATCTGGCAAATATTGTGCCATAATTTAAAATTTATTATTGTATTATTTAAAATAATATTCTAACTTACGCTAAAAAATAATATCAATTTTACAATTAGTTAACTATTTGTTTTTAATTAAAACTGTATTATCAGAAGTTACTGGAAAGATGGCAAAAAGTCATCTAACAAAATGGAAGATATTTGACTTATTTGAAGATATTTGACTGATTATTGAATTGGCAATCCAATGTGGTTGTAATTACTATGCATTTGATTCTAATATCAAGCTCAATGAATTATGATTTATGTTGCATTAACTTTAATTTTATTGTCTTCTCGACCTTCATGTATTATGATTTAATTGTGGTAAAAAAAAGAATCCTAAATAGCTTTGATGTGACTTAAGTTGTTGTTGTTTCTTATCCTCTAATTGTCTGACTTCGTCAGACAAGATCCAGTAGGTTGTTGACCCTCTAAAAGTCGATGACAAGAAGTGGAGTAGCATATAAGTCTTCCTTGGAAAGGCCCAAGCAGTCAAGGATATGTCCGGCTGAGGCCTGCTGGGCTTCACATTTGGAGCAGACTGCATAAGTCTTTCTTCCTTCAAAGTACGAGAGACTATTCGTGTGTCCACTTGCCAATCTGGAAATAGCTATTTGAGATGCTCTATCACCTATAGGAACAAATGAAGAGCCCGGTTCTTTGGCCGCATACCAATGATGTGAGGGGGGGGGGGGATCCTCCACTTTTTTGATAGATGGCTTTTGATTTTGGACTGATACTCTGAAAAGGTAAGGGCTGAGGACGAAGATGTAAAATTACTACAGCCCTCCTTGGCCAAGCGATTTGCTTGCTCATTGCCAATGATGTCAGCGTGGGATGGTATCCACTGAAGATGAACGTCGTGGTGCTTTGAAATAAGTTGAAGTTTAAAAAGGATGGAGATGCTTGTTTTGTCTCCAACTTTCGTCCAGTTGTGTATGTGTTGAAGGCAGCTGCGACTGTCCGACAGGATCCAAATATCTCCAAAGCAGGGCTGATTGTGCACCGGAAAAATCCGGATTTCCGGATTTTTCGCTAACAGTGATCCGCAAGTTTCCGGAGATCGAAGGTCCAGATGTTTCAAAAGATCATTGATCACTGAAGTTTCCAGAAATCAAATTTTCAAAGGTGGAACTTAAAAGCACAGTTTATTTTATTTGCTTGTAAGGGAGAGCCAGAGAGATACTTTATAAGCTTATATTCATGATTAATATTCATTTTTTATCATTAAATAATTGTTATAATCATAAACTCAAAAAAGAAAGACATATTTGTAAATTTTAATTACTTCTCCAGGTCATCATAGATATGTGTAAATGGTATAGGTATGTGTAAAATGTTGAATATATTTTAAGTAAACTAAGAAATATTGAGAAAAAGGAAAAAACCTTGTTTAAATTTTTTTCAATTTAAACAGTTTTTTTTTTTTTTTCCATGAAAATTTCCGGAATTCTGACTTGGGCTCACAATCACCCCTGTCCAAAGTCACTCTCGTTGATTATAGCATCGATGCCCTGTTCAATTACGATTAATTCACTTCGAAAGTCAGATGGAGTAATTTTTCAATGAAGACACCGCTACCAGCTAGGTTTCCCAGTCCACTACCTTCTGTATAAATTTTTACACCGTCACTGGGAATCTCGCCTAAAATTTCCAAAGCTAGCTGCCTAAATTCAGCTGGAATATGATCTTTCTTTGTGACCGGAGCAGAAAAGCCGAAGTGTGACTTAAGTTGTTTATTTATTAATTAAATCTTGATAGTCTGAGTATTTTATATTTTTGATTGATAAATTGAAGAATTGTTTAATTATAGGTTTCATTGGACCAGCTATATGTTTACTTGGAGTTATTGTTAGTGGCTGTAATCACATATGGAGTGTCGTTTTCCTTACTCTGGCTATGGGTTTTAATGGATTTACTTTCTCAGGCTACATGGTGACACACGTTGATATGTCTCCAGAATTTGCTGGTATGTATTACATTATATGAAATGTTAAACAGTGAAAATTTGTCTTTGAGATGCATCAAAAGCTTGCTTTCTATAAATATTTTTTTAAACAAAATATATTCTGTTTATAGTTTTTATTTTTGTTCTTTAAGAATTGTGTTGTATTAAATTATTCATATTTCTAATAAAAGCTTGTACAAACATTTAAGGAAAAAAAAATGAAGGAATGTAAAAGCTAATTGAATAATAATCACACAATTTAAGTCAATTATTTTAAATCAAGGTTTAACTAATAAATTTTGAATTTATTCTACTAGGATCCTTAGAATTGTTCATTAAATTTTTAAATTATTTTTTCCCCCAGAAATTTAAGAGATTTCCTACGAAATAAAAACCACTCCCTTTTAATTTTGCTCACCAATCTTCAGAATTAGTTGTGCAATTTTCTGATTGCTTCATGATCTGAAATCATCCCAACTCAACTTTTTCACCTGATTGGTTGTGTGTGTAGCAGATTCCTTATAGAAATCAAGGTAAAGGAGTGAATTATTTTCTTTGAATAAAATTTAACTTCACAGTTAATTTACTCCAATTTACTCTGAAGTCAATTAGTAGTTTAAATAAAGTTTCAGAGGTAAAAGTATATGGCTACAAAAAAAATTCAATCTTCAGTTGTGGCTGGAAGCCCCCTGCAACAGGCGGAGATCTTTGTCATTCCTAAATATTCGGTCGCCAATAATAGTTAATGTTAGTGAAGCAACAAAAACTTGAATTTTACACACTCCACAATCACAACATAAACTTGTTCATCAAAGAGATTTGGATTTGAATACTTGGAGAGTGTACATTTCGCTCCCTGCTTTTGATATATAGTGTTTTAAAATAAAATAGTTGTTCAAGATAGAAAAAGAAAAGAAGAGGTAAATGTGTTTATTTCATCACTTAGTCTTTATTATTGCTATTTTAGTATAAAATATGTATATCTGTGCATTACAACGATAATTTCATTTACTTCTTAGAACTGTCGATGAATTTTTACTTATTTTTTTCAGGTACTCTTATGGGAATGACAAACGCATTTGCAACTTTAACTGGTTTTCTGGCTCCCAAGGCTGTTGGTGCCCTAACTCAAAATAATGTATGTTATTAAAAAAATTCATTAATTTGAACATCAAATTTTTCTTTCGATAATTTATATTTCTTAAAAGTAAAATTCTTCTTCACTTTGCTTTCTTAATGGTCCAAGATTTATATGATAATTTATTGTCTTAAAATATTCAAAGAAATTCATTTATATTATTTTCCTAAAATGCAATATTCATAATCTAACTTTACTCCCTTAAATACATTTTTCTGTTATCATACTTGTCAGATCAGTCTTGAATCTTTACTACAAAATGTTTCATAAAATTCTGTTATATTTTTCTTTTTTAAATCCGCAATTAAAAAATATATCTTCTTTAGATTGTCAATTTTTTTTTATTATTTAAGAATACAAATATGGCATTTCAGAAAAAGTGCATAAGATTTTTTTTTTCTCTTTTTCCACTCTCACCTATGTTTTTTCAATTTTACCTATTGTTCAAAACTTTAATAATAATCTTTTAGATTAAAGGTCTTTGACTAGGCCCACATCAACAGTGCCTGAATAAAAGTTGGCCACAGGCAATATAATTTTGAAATAAAGATTTTAAACTTTAAAAACAATGTCCCCCGGTTTAGTAAACTAAATTATCAAATTTGGTGTCCCACTTTCACTCTTTCATTTATTTTTCTTTGTTTTTAAACAACGTGGTTGATAAAATTAGATGAACAGTGTTTATTATAGTAGAAATTATTAAATTAGTTTTGCTTATAGATTTTTTTTATATAATGCTAATAAAATATTATTCAGGTTAAAATATAGCTATAAATGAAGTTGCATTACCTATAATTCAAGCTAGAGACAAATAATTTCAAGAAAACTGAAAGAGATACTTAACACTATTTGTTTCATTATTAATTTTTTAAAAAAAAGGTACTTTGAAAGCTCAAACACACCTCTTTCTACAGTCAACATGACATGAAAAATGAGGAATTTCTAAAGCAAAATCCACCATGCATCAATGCCTTTAGAAAGAAGTGCTCTGTTCAAGCACTTGAAATATGTGGACCTCTTTTTATATATATACCATATATACATTTCAGTTGCGAAACAAATAAAGTTTTATTGTTAAGTATAATCCTTACATTTTAATAATATCCATTTATATATTAAGGTAGGGGTGCACAACCTTTTTCAGTGAAGGGCCACATGCACAGCAGATTGACCAATGAAGGGCCGCATGCCAAAGTGTTTAGACCGACATATTGAAAGCAATTGTTGGTGGTGATTGTTATATAAACATCATTGTTTATATAACACTAAATTCTTTTTGTCGCTTAACCTTGTAATCTCTTTGCAGAAAATACAACACTTTAGAACGTTTAAAATTAGAAAATGCAAAACTAATTACTTAAGAAAGAAAACAGAATTCGAAAATCAGAATCAATTTATCAGAAAAAATTTAGATAAATTGAAATAATTTAAAAACTATGGAAAAATTGAAATTTTTTTATCACATTACAAAATACAAAAGTCCATTTAAACATAGATTTTAACGTTAAATTTTTTCTTCATAGAATTAAATTTCAAATAAATAAATATTCTAGTTATTAATATAAATTCAAGTTAAATACTTTGATTTAAAGAAAGTTTATAGGGTTAAAAATGATTAAAACAAAACCCCTTAAGTGGAAAATAAGATTTAGCATTTATTAGGGAATGTACTTGAACTTTCAGACATTTTTATTTTAAATTATAAGAGGCTGAGAGAGGGAAGAAAAAGAAAGAAAGAAAACACATTAAATTTTAAGGAACTATATTCCTTAATAATAAAAAACTATTAAGATACTTGTTTACAACTTTTTATGACGAATATATTTTTAACATGACACTTACTATTTACAATCAATTAACAATCAATAAAATTTACATTACTTTACGAAACTTATCTTGATTAAATTTTTTATACAGTTAAAATTTAATGATATGCAAATCGTTTCCCAGCATATAATCATAAATGATATAAAATGCTCCAAGAAGGTAGAAAATGGTTTAAAAAATTTCTTAATGGTTATACTGTAATTTGCAAAATTTTTGAATATTGTGAAAATTTTATCAACTTGATCATGTGATATTTTTTGAGCCATTAAATGAAAATGTAATGATTGTATTTAAAGACTACTCTGTAATTTTGAACAGGCCAAATTCATTCTGGAAAACAGTCTTTCGACAAAAGCTGTTGTTGTGGGTAGTATTAAACTTAGAGCAAATAACATCATCAGTTTTGGAATTTGTCCTAGATGGTGTTCTTCCTTTCTGGGTTTTTAAATCGCGGAAATACAAATAGCGATGTGTTATTTTTTAATTGCTTGAATACGAATTGCTATGCGTTATTTTTTAATTGCTTGAATACGAATTGCCATGTGTGATTTTTAAATTGCGTAAATAAAAAACTCGATGCTTGTTTTTCAAATCACGTGAATACGAATCTTGTGGCTTTTAAATTGCGAAAGGACTACTCACAACACTTGATTTTTAAAATGCATGAATATGAATCGCGATATATGATTTTTAAAACGCGTGCATATGAATTGCGAGAAAAGTAGCAACCGATGATATTTTAAACGCCAGAACACGAATCGCGATATGTGATTTTAAATCCCGTAAATACGAAACGCGATGGATTATTTTTAAATCTCGTTAATGTTAATACGAAATGCGATGGGCAATTTTCAGATAGCGTAAATACAAATTACGATGTATGACTTTTAAATTACAAGTGACAACAAAAAGAATAGGTTCGATGTGTGTTGTTAAACTTGCACGTGCTCATGGGACTAAAGAATTATGCCGTGTTTTGAATTATTTTTTTTTGCAAAACGGACCGCGTTTAATATAAACACATCTCGTTTTTTTTTTTCCTGGGAAGGTGTTGATTTGGCTAAGATACATAATTACTTTTTAAGTTACGAAAAAAAATTAAAACTGAATCGAATTTCACGAGTTGTAATATTGTGTGAAAATATCAGGTATATTCTAAATCACAAATAAAAATGCAGCAATAACGAGAAAGAAGAAAAAACACGCTCGAAAAACCTCTTAAAAAATGCGTGTTAATATCGGTACAACGCAAATGATAAAATCGGCACAAACAGAGCACGTAAAAAATAATTATTTTAATGCGCGATTCAAAACTCTCTTGCTGTCAAACCATAGTATTAAAAATATCATAATCTTTTTAAATTACGGGGAAAACGTAATAACTACTAAAACAATAGCCAAAATACTTTTATATTTCAGATGAAATTGGAGTAAATAAAGTCCATCAAAATTTTATGTAATTTAAATGCGGGATTTGAAATTAAAATGTCGCAATAGCGTATAAAAAATATCGGTACTTTCAAAACCTTGTAGAAATGTGTAGCAATAATTTCTAGAATAACGATTAAAAAATAATTTGATTTGCGATAAAATCGTTACAATTAAGCCGCGTCAAAAAATGGTTATCTAAATGAGCGATTCTTTACTCGCGATTCGTAATAATATCGTGCAAAAATATCGAAGTTTTAAAAACCGGGCGGAAATGTGCAGCAATAACTGTTGAAGAAAGGTTCTAAAGTCATTTAGATTTTCCATGAAGTTTGCACAAATAAAGCGTTTCATAACTTTCAAAAATCGCTATTTCAGAAACTACTTGAAAATGGGTAGCAATAACTACCGAAAAGTCATTGGAATCGGCACATACGAAAGGCGTCAAAAGTGGTAATTAAAATTCGTAAATCGTAATAATGATGTATTAAAAATATTGGGATTTTTAAAACTATGCTGAAATCCGTAGCATTAACCATCGAAAAACTACATTGATTGAGATTGGGTGCGTCAAAAACTTAAAAGTGTAAATTTAAATTACCGAATTATTTTTATTATTTTTCAAAAACAAATATTTAAAATTTTTTTTTCATTTTGTTCTGATTGCGGCAGCGGGCCGCACATCGAGGGTTGGCGGGCCGCATTTGGCCCGCGGGCCGCAGGTTGAGCACCCCTATATTAAGGTCCATATTCCATCTTAATAATTGCTTTTAAAATTCTCATTTCAATAATTCGTATTATATCTTTATTGTACTTTTACACAGACATTGCCTCAATGGAAGATAGTATTTTTATTATATTCCAAGTTATATTTTACTTTTTAATTAATCTTTGATTCATCTGTTCATTATAACTGAAATTAAAACTTTCATAAATCACATTAAGACAATTCTTATCTCCTCATTGCCTTTTTACGCAAAGATTATCATAATGGAAGATAATATTTTTACATATTTCAAGTTAATCTTTACATATTTAAAGTTAATCTGTACATTTTAATTAATCTCCGATTTATATATTGATGTGTATATTCTAACTTGGATTAATTCTTTCATAAATCACATTTCAATGATTCTTAATATCTTATCATTTCTTAATATCTTATCATTGTCTTTTTATGCAAACATTACAGCAATGGAACAGCGATTCTGCTTACACACTATAGCACATTAAGTATGCCAAAAATCATTATAGGGATGTGAAGCAAAAGTTATGACTATTTATCTTGGATGCTAAATTTTCCAGCACGGAAAAAAACTAGGGAAAAAAATGAAAACAGTTTTCTTCTAGTAAAAATGTAACAAAAAAGATTGATACTAATGCATGAAACAGAATATATAAGAACAAAAGTCAATGTGCCATCACAATGTATATAAATGGGAGATTTATATTATTTTAAATAGTTTAAAGAAGAAAAGAAAAAGATTTGGAGTTTCGAATGTAATGGTTTCTAAATACTCTTAGTTTCAAAGTCTAAGGGACTCCCAAACGAAAGATAGTATTTTTATATATTTCAGTTGTTTTTTCTGTTTTTGCTTATGTATTTCACATAATTCTTTATATTTCAACAACTTCTGTTTTATACATAAATGTCCATATATTTATTATGCTTGAATTAAGGCTTTTATTAAGAACATTTCAACAAATTTTACACAATTCCTTTTTTTAGCAAACATTAGCACAATGGAGGATAGTATTTTACATCGCTATAGGAGTGTATGTAGTTACCGGAGCTCTTTATGTTCTTTGTGGTTCTGCAAAGCTTCAAAAATGGGGAGCTTCAAAATCGAGATCTTTGAGTGACATAGCTGAGAAGGCTGAAACGACAAGTGATGAATAACTTATGTACTTATACTTTATAGTAGATTCTTTATTATATTTTTCAAATATCATTAAGATGTTTAATATATATCTATATATAGATATTTGAAATATTAGAAAATATTTATTATAAATATACATATACAATTTTATAAACTCCAGTTGTTTAGCTCTCATTGTTTTCATTGACATGTTTAGTTTATTTTTTACTTTATACACATTCTTAAATCCTTAATTTATTTTTTTAGCTCATATCTTTTTCTTTTTTTTTTTTTTAAATTTTATGTTGCACTTGTTCTTTTCTGTTATTTAATACTCAAGCAATGTATATTGTTCAAAGAGTGTCTTTAGCGTAATTTATTTTAGGATTCATAATTAATGCTGTTTTATGTATTTATTTCTTTTAGATTTTCATTTTATTAATGTCAATATATCTTTTATAAGTATGTGTTTATATAGATAGGTCATTTTTAATGTTTACAACTTTACAGTAACGCAAATTCTTAACTGAATATTCTAAAGTAATTTTACAAATTTTAATATAAGAGAGAATTGTAATCTGTTTTTAAAATGAAAAGAGATTTTCCTTAACAATACAAAAATGTTGTTTACAGTTTTAAAATGGATTTATGTTCTTGTATTACCCTTTGGCATTGTTGTGATCTTTGCTTTTTTGTTTTTATTTGTTTTTCCTTTCTCATTTCTTTGTTTTACAATTAAAATTTTTTTTTGTTTAATTTTTTTTTCTTCAAAATATTTAAGTTTTTTTTTACTTAGTTTGGCACAGTATAGCCACAACTTTTCTTTGTGCTATTAAACCTAGACAAATTATCCACAATTTAATGTCTAACAGAAAAGTGAAATAAATAATTGAAATTTTTGTAACTCTATATTTATAATTGTTTATTATAAACTATAAATATTTCTGTTTTTCAGTTAACAAATAATAATTATATTGGATTGCTTATTTAATAGTTTGACTTTAGCCTGAAGGGCAATATTATTTTAAATGAAAAGGGCTAATGCTATTTTTAGCAAGGGAAGTCTAAATTTTTTCATTAGTTAATCTCTTTGTAGTAATATATTATTAGTATTTATGGTATAGGTTCCTTGAATTGATTTAAAGAGAACTTGCATGCTTTACAGTATCATAAATGTGTTTCTAACATTATTTAATGTTTGGAAGAATTTTGTCCGTAAACACAGCACTTTAACTCATATAGATTAAAGCAATGTCATCCACCTTACCCGATATTCATAAATACTTAGTTTTTGACGTAGTTGTCTGGCTCAGAAAATAATATTATTTTACTCAATTTGATAATTTTAAAAAAAAATTTTTTTTTTATTCCTATATCATTTTGCTCAAATCAGTATCATTTACCTGTTTTTAGAAAATCTTGAAATTCAAATAATGCTTGGAATTACTATAGATTATTTTTAAAACTTAGAACAATCCATCAATTATAAGACCTGTAATGCAACAGGTTGTAATTCTTAAATGTATCTTTATAATTTTATTGATTATCATTTTTTACTGTTGAAATTTATATCTTAGATGTAATTAACATTAAGATTTGAAGGTTTAGTTGAAATGAAATAGTCAGAAAACCGATTCATTTTTTTTCCCTTCTTTTTTTTGCCAACCTTGATTTTTAATTATAAAATTGTTTTCAGTTTTTTTTTCAGCACATACTATGACTTTAATCATAAAATAAGAATTTTATTTTTGTTCTTCGGTGAAGCCTTTAACATAAGTGAGCATTATTTAAAATGATTTCTTAGAAACAAGAAAAAAGTTAGTGGACCAATTTAGTTTACCTAAACAAAGTGTATAAAAAATTATGTTTATTTGTAAAATTTTATTTTTTACAAGAGTTGTTTTTTAAATATTTAAACTTGTTTTATAAAATTTGTTACTTTAGTGTCGTTTATATTATTGTCATCGATTATTCAGACAGTTGTAAAATCTACTTATTTGCCATTTTTTTAAATGCTTTAAACCTTTTCTTATAACAAAACTTCATTTAAGCTACCAGGGTCAGTATAGGTGAATCATTAACAACTCTTGTATCTTTCATTTATTTTTAACTGAACTAAGCAAAATCCAATGTTTTACACAAATTTCATTTCCTTTTTTCCTTATACAAATGTTAAAGTAGTTTTGTACCATTTTTCACTTTTAAAATGTAAGGAAATTTTTTGTTTTTCCATTTATCAAAAAAAAAAATTTTGACGAATTTTTGAAATAAATTTTCTAACTAGAACCTCTGTTTATCAAGGTCCAGTTAACGAAGTTTGACTGTATTTTATGTCTAAAAACAATGTAAACGTTATAAAGTTTTTTGTTTCTATACTGTAAATTCTTGTATTAGTTAACCTGAAATCAGGCGCATACTCTTTGAAATATTTTTTAGTGAGATTTTGTGTTGGGCAAATAATTTATTGAATGTACATGTTTTTATGTTATGTTTTTCAAATCTCCAGCTGCAAAACAGTGTAATGTTTGTATTGCATTATTTTTGAATAAGCTTATACTTATTTCCTCAATTTTAATGTACTATCTATGAATTTAAATAGATATGCAATAAAATTATATATCTATAAGCACATGTATCTCTAAGCACATATATCCATGTGATATTAAATAGTTTAACTTTTATACAGTTTTTACAATGTTAATTTTTTTAAATGTTGTTTTTAAAAATGGTATCTTTCCATTAGCTAAATGATAAATAATCTAATAAAAATGAAATACATCGATACACACTCTACCAGTTTATCTTTTATGAAATGAAATGGATCTATTTTTTCAGATTAATTTTGTTATTTTTTTTTTACTGTTTATACCAAAGACAGATTGTTTCCACCTGTTGTCCTCTCCCAGCTTTATAGAAAAATATATGTTGCTTATGAGATAACATCTGATGTTTGGAGTCTTATTACTGTAAGATAACTGGATCAAATATGTTTAAATTTTGTAGCCAGAAGTGCCAGATCATAGAAAAGAAGCGGGGAACATTCATGACCATATAGATATTTATAAAAATTTAAAACTGGAAATCACCGTTTGAATGTACAACAAATTTGATAGTAATAAAAAAATAATGTTTTTTATGTCTGCTGATAATTGTTTAACTTTTCCTCAACTTTTCAGCCAAAGGTTTTTTTATTGAATTTATAAATTATATTTTCCTTTTTGTATCTATTGAAAATGTTAATTAATGACAATTTGAATAATAATAGAGTAAGGACACATGGTCGACCAATGTCAAACCTCTTCGTTTCGACTCTGAATACCGCCTATACTCTAGTTTACTTCTTCTGGTTTCTCGGTGCATGAGGTCCTACATTAGACTGGTAGTAAGAAATAGTTCCCAGTAAGTACCCAAAGTTAAGCATCACTGACAATGGTCAGTGAGCATATGGGTGACCACTTAAATTATGTGACGGAACTGAGGGTGTGTGGTATGAGTCCTTGTTAAACTGGTCTACTCTAAAGTGCTCAACTTTGCTAGCAGAGCGTTGAACTACCAAAGTGAAGAAAGGATCTCTTCTGCAGAGGATCAAAATTGTGTTTCATGTCTTTGGATCATCCTCAAGGATTTTTGATAGATTGTCGCTATTAGCCCATTGTGCAACTTCAGTGCAACGTAAATAAAGTACTACTACTCAACGCAACTGCACTTAGAGAAATTTTACTTTATATGTTTTGTTTCCAGTAATTGAAACTGTGTTTATGGCATGCTTCATCTTTGCAATAAAATTTTTTATTTGTAAGGAAATTAGTAACTAATGTCAAACCATTACAAATTAGCTTGGAACTTATATTACTATGGGCATCATTGGTATAAAATTTTCTTGAATTATCATGGTTCAAGTTCAGTTACATTAAAAAAAAATAGTAAATGAAAAAAATAATAATCTGTTAGCAGATATTTAACTGAATGGAAAAAAAATTTTATTCATAAAATTTAAAAAGCTGAATGATGCTAATTTACAATATTATAACTAGGTATTTTAATTTTGTCTGCCTCAAAAATTGAATTTATGCGATTCCCATATAAATTACTTTCGAATATAAAACTAAATGCACTCTTCATTTGAAAATATAGCTTTTTGTTAGAATATTGTCTCGCAACATTTTAGTTTTTTTTTTTTTTTTTCTTCTTGCTCCTGTAGGAAAACAAATTGTACATATCTGTAACTTTTTTTTTTACAGCTTTTGAAAATTTTTCTATTTATCCTTAATTACTAAACATTCTTTTTGTAGTCTCCCTAATTTTGTCAGTTTTCAAAATTAGAATGCTATCACAACAGTTAAACGTCAGGATTGCAAATGTTAACCCCCTTTCGTCCTAACATTTGAGCACACCTTTACATTACTCCATATTCTTTTTTTATAATTTTTAACTGTGAATAGGCAGAATTCGCCATTGATATTCTTTAAAATTAGGAATAATATCAGAATGTTATAATATTTCATGTTTAAGATACTTATATAGAGTGTTGTGCATTTAACCAATCATTGGTTTTCTTTTATCTATTCGATTCATGATTCAGATCTGAGGGGATTATCGATTATCTAAATTTCTTCTGTTAGCAGGTTAAGCTATATATCTTAAATTAAATTATATATCTTAAATTACTAGCTGTATATCTTGTGATATGATAATTTGTTAGAAATAAATAAAGGAATTATATAACTAAGTTGTTTACAACTCATGGCCTATGAGTCAATGGATTACAGCTACAAAGTAACTCTGAGTTATCGTAGAGCCACAGTAATTAGTTTCAAATAAATATAGGATGTAAAATAAGTTTATATATTGTGTCTGTAAGTCAAATGACTAGATATAGAGTAACACCAAGTTATCTAAGGTTATGCTGGTTAAAATCCTTGGGTAATTTTACGAATATTATTTTTTAAAATTTCATTAGTTTATTCCTCATGGTCTGGAATGGATGTCTGTGATATTTGGTGTGATTTGATTCAGTAGTTTTATAATAATTAGGCTCCAAATACTTGTTATTGTATAATCACATTCTTTATCAATATATATATATATATATGTTAGTTGTTTTGTTAAATTGAGATTTTTAATAAAGTGTCTTATTATGCATATTTGTTTTGTCAGCTTTTTTTTTTTTTTTTAACATACAGAAATACGTAGAAAGTCAAACAAGTCTTTTGCGCGATTATCAGATAAATTCAAAAATAACTCGTCAAATACAAAGCAAAAAGTTTTCAATTCAACTTAAATATACCAACTAGAATTTGTCTCTCAACGTTTGTCTGTGGTAGAAAGGGAAACAAATGGATTTTACTCATTAACTTAAAAGTACTAATACCTTAGTTAAATGGATCGTATTAAAATGGAGGATTGCACACTTTATAAATGCACTTTAATTTGAACTACATTTAATGCTTTTTGAAAAGTTAAAGCAGGAGGGGGCTAATCTTTTTTTTCAAGGGGGGAGGGAAGGGTCCAAATAGTCGAAATGATAAAATTATTACAATTATAAAAGGAAGAAAAAATTGTTATTTATAATCTGGTAATAGGATTTTAAAGCAGAGGCTATTTTTTATTTATTTATTATTTTATTATTTAAGTTAAGGTATAAACAGATTTAAATAAAAATGCTCGCAGGTTTTATTGCTCATAAACACTTTTGAAAGTTAGATCAGGTTATATATAAGATAACAATTATTAACTAGAAACATTTAAGAGTGATATTTTGGTTTTATTATGTTGGGTTTATTTTTATTATTATTGACGTAATTTGAATTGGCCTATGAATTAGTTATATCTATAATTTTTTTTCTTACAGAAAAATAAAAGTTAGAAATACGTTTATACCTTGTCTAGTTTAGAAATAAGAAGGTATAAAAAAATTGCTAATATTTCTAGAGATTATTCAAAACAAAATGGGTTTTTTTTTTATATCACTTCTGTTAAGAGGTAATAAATGAATTAAAATATATTTTATTTTATTTGATAACCGTCTTTGAACAGCCGCCCCAATTTTTGGGTTTTCGACTACTAATCTTCAACTCCGTAGCCTTATAATTTTGAACCCAATCCAGAAGACAAGGGAACTCCTGGATCAAGTATTGGGAGAAACTTGCCTTCGTGGGGGACGTTTTGTTGGAACTAACCCGCATTTGCGTTACATGGAGAGGAAAACATCCCAAGGTTAGGGGAATCTAACCTGTGATCTGTCTGCGACTGAGGATATTTTTCTCCAGCACTGTGATCGGTGCGAGCCGGGTGAGGAATTCGTATCGACCAGCCAGCGCTCAGATTCGAACCCGGTTCACCTGATTGGAAGATGAACGTTCTATTTCCTAAGCCACCGCGGCTCAAGCTTAAATGAGCATAACAACTGATATCACCTAAATTCGAAATTCTATGTTTGCTCAAAAATAAGGGATACTCCCTTGTTGCAAAATAGCTTTCGCCATCGCCAAACAAGTACATACTTTAATATAAACCTAAAAAACCTGTATTCACAAAACAGAATGTCCATCTATTTAAAACAACTATTCAATGACATAGATTAAAGAAATCTTTAAAATGTACTCGGTGTGGAATGATTATAAAAATTAACTTATTAAAATTTAATTCAAAATAAGTTACGATTTTAAAATACTCTTGAAACCGAAGAGGAATTAAAGCTTTTTTGTTAGATAAAAATATGTTACTGAATTGAAAACTTGTTTACTCAATAATATTTGAATAAATTTAACAATAATTTGGTCTCGCTTTTTAAATTATTTTTCTCCATAGTCAGATGAATGAAATTTATTAAAAAAGTTTAAAATTTTACCCACTTTTTCTTTAAATATTGTATGGATTTAATCTAAAATAACAAATGCGTATGAGGTCTAATAATGTAGTGCACTAGTGTGATTCATAAAGGAAGTGTGACTCATCTCTTATTGAAAAAAATATGAGCATGGGATGGGAAAAAAGTATTTTCTTTATATAAAAAACTAGTAACAATAAAATACAAATTTCAATCAAGACACGTTTTTTTTATTTATTAATTTTTCTTTTTTAAATTCTTGATTATGATAGGAGGGAAAACTTCAACTTTTTAATCTTCGAATTTTGTGGATTAAAATCGCTTAATTTAAAAAATAATTTTTATCGTCATACCAGCAAACGAAACTATTGTCATAAAAATTGATAAAAGAAAAATGCATATTAGAGTGAGCAAAAAAAGTTGAAAAAAAATTGCGCATCTAATTTTAATTTTAAGCAAAAAAGGGGGGAATTTTGTTATAAGAAAGAGGAGGAGAAACTCGAACACTTAGTTCAATATCACATCATTACAGTATTATTTATTACATCGTGTAATAAATAATAAGCTAAATGCACGAAGAAAGAAAAGATAAATCAAATGAAAATTATTGCTTTGATTTATAAAAATGCATTAAACACAGGAAAATTTGAAATGGATCATTTAAAGTATTTTTATTTGTTTCATATCCTCTTGGTCTAAAACGCCTAGATCAGATCGATGACACTATGTCGCCCTAAGAGCTCCACTCCCACAGCAGCCTCACATATGAGGTAAGACAATTAACAATATGAGTAGGGAAAGCGGGACTGGAACAAGGGTAAAGGTGAATAGGTGTTTTCCCTGTTGACCAATTTCAAACATATGATGTGAGCCATGAGGGATCAGGGGATAGAACGTTCACCTTTAAATGAGGTGAACCTAGAGTCCCATTGTCATTAGGCTAACCATGGGAGGTTTCCCTTTCCAAGTAACAAGATGAACGTCTCCATGTAATTCAAGAGTTCCCTTGTCTTCTAGATTGGGTTCAAAATTACAAGGCTGTGGAGTAGAGCATTAGTCGTCGTAAATCCGAAGCTGGGTCGGCTTTTCAATGACGGTTATAAAATAAAATGAGGAGGCGAACTTGCTTGCCAAAGAGGGACCTTTCACAAAAAAAAAAGCTATAGCATTCCAAGATTCCCATTAACAAAAGCATTTATGACTAATTCGATGATAATTTTGATAAACTAAAAACTTGAACCGTGGTGGCTCAGGGGATAAAGCGTTCACCTCCTAATGAGGTGGACCTGGTTGGAGTCCCTGCGGTGGTTGGTTGATATGAATTCTGCTTTTGACTCGAACCGACCACAGTGCTGACGTAAAATATCCTGAGAAGTAGACGGATCATGGATTAGAATTCTCTTAGCTGTAGAGATAGCAGTGAAAGGTTTTCCTCTCTATGTAACGTAAGTACGGGTTAGTTCAATCAAAAAGTCCTCCACCAAGACCAGTTTTTTCCAAGTGTTTGTTCCAGGAGTTCCCTTGTCTTTTGAGTGAGATGAGCATTGGTATTCGTAAACTCAGAATCAGGTCAGCTATTCAATGCTGGTTATAAAATAAAAGCTAATTAACTGAATTATTTCTTTCTGGTTAATGAATTTGCTAGAAACTGAAAACAAAACCAAACAAAATATGCTTGGATTCGATTCCGAAAGTTGCGCTGCTGGTGGCTGCTATTTACTTTTTATTATTTCCAATTAAACAATGGCAACCTCTTATATCATTGAACGGTTGCGTTAGCCGACAAGATTTAACCTTAATAGTTTCGCAGTTTTGCGGCGTTACTTTCTAATTTGTAAATATTTGTATATTTTTAATTGTTATGTTTGTTTAATCTTTTCAAGAATGTTATTTATGTTACGTAAGTTGTTTGTAAAAACTTATATCTTACAAGGCTTATCGAACAGCTTAGAATAAGCATGGCTTCTACTATTCCTTCTTTTTTTTATTATAAAAATGAAGCGTCTATTTAATTCGTTATTATACGCTATTTCTAAATAACGTCATACACTTTTGTAGTGATATTTACTTTTTTGTATTATATATTCATTAAAGTATGACATATATCTGTATTTTTTGCTTAAATGTTACATGTGAGTCTCCAAAGATGAATGACTCAGAATGAATTTTAAGTTTATGAATCAGATCAGTTTTTCATAAGCATTTTATTCAAGGATATTTTAACTGTTTCTTTGATGTTATTTTTTGAAATTAGTTTTATAAAGTGCATCCTATTCACTTGGAAATAAAGAAATTTTTGAAGATAATTTATCTCTTCAAGAGCATGCTTAATACTCAATCCGTAATGCTGCAAATCTTATCAAGAGTTTGATGAATAACTACTAGTTAATATTTCATACATTAGTCTTTTTTTTGAAATTTAATTTTCTGTTTTAATTTTAATTAAAATTAATTTAAAATTTTAATCACGTTTTCTTATTGTTGCATATAGTTGAAGTTTATGTTCAATCGTCTCTGAAAATATTAAGGTGCATATCGAATAAAAATTCAATTAATTTAAACAAAGTAAAAACTATTGATTATTTAAGTTATTACATGTATTTTTCGTGTGTAGTTTTAACTATGTCTAATTATTTTGAAGTATTGTATTCTGTAGAATTAAAGCATGTATGTTAGTCTGTAGTATCAATGCATGGTCAAATTTTAATTTGACATGCTTTAATTCTACATGTCATATGTTCATGTTTCTTATGTCCATATAAAATAAAGATTTAGAAGTGTTAAAAGTATGGCAGTTGTCTCATACACGAAAATTCTTGAGGCACTAAATTACCTGGATATGTACAAAAACTATTGTGATTATTATTATTATTTATTTTATTTGAGGAAAATATATATCAGATTGTCTTATCCCAGATAAATTTTTTTTATTTGTTATTATGACAGTTCATTCTATAAGGTATTAGGGTATAACAGCATTTTGTTTCAGAAATGATTTTGCATCTTAGTATTTTATTTATTCTAAGAAATAAGTAGGCTACCAATTAAAAAATAAGCTTTATTTTGGTACTGATCTGTAAAAAGAGGTTGTAAGTTGTAATAATTCATAATTGTTATTGACTCTTATATGATAATAGTAAAGTGATATTATGATAACTAGGTATTTTATTTAAAGGTAATAGGAACTATGATAATATATTTATTATATAACTTACACTAGTAAAGGTACAGAATGTAGGTGATGTATAAAAAGTTTTTAGGCCCCCTTTAACCAACATATTTGTAGCCTTGCGTTTTAAGAAGTATTTTTAAATGCTAGAGTAGCAAAATATGTGTTGCTATATAATGTGTGTATTTAATTAAATATTTCCCTATACTGAATTTGCAGCAAAAGGAGGTTGCTTTGTATTTATATTTCATATTTTAGTTATTTAGCTTTTTATGAAAGTATTAAGATATAAACTGAAAAGATCACAATTTTTTGAATGTTACATATTACATACTTAAATGTATATTAAATACTGTTAATCTGCATTTAGGTATATAGATGAGGATAAAAATAATTTTGTTCATTACTTTAAAAGTAGGATATTGCATTAAACTAACAACTTTTAGTTGTCATGTTACTACTCTAAATTTAAACAAAATTTTCACTGTCGAGCTTTGTTTAGACTATTCGTTTTTCATATCTTCCAACTTTTAGTCTTTCTAAAAATGGTTTTTATCAGTGGTAGCGAAATAAAAATTAAACTGCACTTATCAACAGAAATATTTGTTTTATTTTGTTCAAAGTTAAAAAAACAAACATCATATTATTATGCTCTTTTAAAATATTAATCTATTTATCTGTAGTAATGGTTAAAATCAGTTTAAATTGTATTTAGGATTGCAGGAAAAATATAGAAAACCAAAGTAAATACTACCTAGTTTAAATGTAAAAATAAAAGTTTACGCAAACTGCACTAAAGTTAGCAACTATTAGTTTTTTTAAAAATTTTTTAAAACTGAGTTTCGGGACAGATTATTAGCTAATAGGTTGAACAAATGACAAAAATAATTTATAGGAGAAAATCTTTTATTACTTATAAATTTGTGAATTCGTACCCATAATGTTATATTTTCTGATATTTATTATGTGTTATAGTATAATTTAGTATAAATTATAGCAAAATTGCCTGATAATGCCAGTTTTATAGGTTCTAATTTTAATGATTATTCCAATTTTTAATTTCTCTCTAGTTTTTTCTTTTTATTAGAAGTTTTTATTATGACTGTCGCTCATGTGTTGTCTGTGACTTACGTACTGTCGTTCATGAGATTGACAGATTAGCACTCTTGGTTGTAATATGTACCTATCTGCTAGGAACTAAATGGTTCATTAAATGGCCTAGTTAGAGTGATAAAATTGTGTTTTTTTTAACCGTATTAGGTGTAACAGTTTTATTGGGTGTAACGTATAAACAGTTTTTCTCGCAGTTTGCAGTTTTAATACCAACTCATTTTATGGTTATTTGGCTGTTTTGTTTGAATAGTGTAAATTAGCACTTAAATAAATTGTTATTTAACCATTTTTTTCCAAGGAATTTCTAATAGTGCATGGTACGAATAGTTGTAGAGCAGGCGAAAGGTGGTTCGAACTTAGTCCTCTGATTAATAACTAGTTTATTTTTGAAATTATTCTATAAATTTCTTCTCTTAACCCACTGACAGGTCTGCATGTTAAGTCTTATTTTAACTTAAGATTTTTCCATGTTAGACAAGATAATAGTGTATTGGGGGAAAATTTAGACCCATAACGGGGATAAGTTAGCCAAAATTTAGCAAATTTAGCCCATTTGCTAAGCCGCCAATGGATTAAAACTGTAACTATTTTCTGCTAAAAATAAATTAAAAAATTACTAGTTTTTCATAATTATTGCTGCCTTCTCCCTTTGTTTTTTCGAAATGCTGAGGAAAACTAAATTATAATTGTTTTTTTTTTTAAATAAAATTTATAGACCTAAAATAAAAAATTCTTGATTATGAAGTGAAAAATGAGTGGAGATATGAATGGCTCCAAGAAAAAGTTAGCGGTGTCTTTATTCAGTGATTGTTATAAAAAGATATACTAAGCAGAGGTCTGTCGAGACATTTTATGAAAGGTCCGTTTTTGTAAAATTGTGAAAAAATTACTCTTAATTTGTGAATATAAAATAAACGTTACGTCACATTCTATCAACCAAGGTTCTGCTTTTATGAATTTGTGCAAATAGGGTCCTATTATTACAAGAAACTTTTTCAAGGAGTTTTTAAATAGTAAATAGTTATAATTATGTTCAACACAATAGTTTAAATAATGCTCAACACTATAAAACTATGATTAAAAAAAATTAAATTTTCAAAAATAAACAGCAATTGCTGCTTCTAAATTAGAGATGCAACATACAAATATTTGGTATTCAGCCTATACTGCTGAATGCAGAATATTCATTTCAGACGAATATAGGAAGAAGCATCTGCGGAAGATAAAACTTAATTCGTTTACATTCATCATTATTTTTTTCCCCTTGGTAAGGGTTCATTCGATTAACAAAACAATAACGCAGATAAACAAATTTGTGAAGGGTCCGATTAAAAGAAAAATGATTTTGGAAAGGGTCGGTTTTTAAGTTAAAATATTTTGTGAACGGTCCGTTAACAGACCCCTAAGTTAACTGTTTAATTTTTTTATTTGCTTTAAAAATAGATTAATGACATAAAGAAAATTTAATATTTTCTTTTTAAAAAAAAAGAAAAAAAACCAAGTAACTGATATAATATGTAGGCTATTAATTTGGAAAGGTAAATTTTACTGCCAGTGAGCTATTAATTTCAAAAAATTCTGTTAAACAATGCAGGACAGTGTTAATTATCCAAAATGTTCCTATTTTTTAGAGTGGCACCCTTGTTCACTTCCCTAATGTTCATTTTACTTTTTGAACATTTAACTATTTAAGCTGCGAGTTTGAGTTAATTAGAAAAATTTTGTCACACGCTTATACAAGTTGTATTTCTAAAAATAATTCCGTTTAGGAAATAATTTTTTATAATTATTTTTTAAATTTTAATGCTTATCAAAAAATAACTGAATTTTAAGGTGTATATTAGTTTTTGAATTTTTAACTACTATATGTTTTTCAGTTATTTGGTCAGAGTACTAAGAAATAAACTTAGAGATATTAAGTTACATACTAAACAAGAAAAGATCAAAAAATAATATTTTTTAGTTTTTATTTCATAAGCAGTATATAACTGATTGTGTTCAAATTTTGATATTGTCAATTAAAGTTTAAAATGGATAAATGGTTTAAAAATTTGTAGAATTTAAAATCCAAAAAACATCTATGTCACTAAATAAAATATTGTGTGTGTATATATATATATATATATATATATATATATATATATATATATATATATATATATATATATATATATATATAGTTTGACAAATTATCTTTTAAAAAGTAAGTATAGTTTCAATTTACTTAAACAATACTATAGTTTTAGTCAAACACACTAAACACAGTAAAATTTCAATTATGAATCTTAAGCTTTTAACTTCTCTCCTGACTAAACTATTGGGACCATTTGTACCAAGTTGCAGCTACTACTATCCGAGATTTGAGTTTAAAGTAGGGATGTAACGAATATTCGGCCACTATTCGGTATTCGGCCCTTTTTGCCGAATACTGAAGTTATTCGGCCGAATAATGAAGTATATGCTATTATTAATTATTTAGATTTGTGAAAGTCTTATTGTTGGCATCAAGATACAGTACAGAACCCGTTATCCGGAAATCAAAAAACCGGAAAACCAAAAAACCGGAACGAAATTCGATAAATTTTCTCGCCATTTAAAAAAAAAAAAAAAAATTTCTCATAAGATTTTACGATTTTTCTTTCTTTTTTTAACGATGTTTACCTTACCATCATTTGGAAATAATCATTAGTGTATTACTTCAGCGTTTTTTCTTATTTTTAAGATTATTTCCAATTTTTTTTTTTTTAGTTGTGTTTAACAATAAAAAAAAACGGCTTTTTGTAGCGATTCAGAAAACCGGAAAAATCAGTTATCCGGAATAGCGATGGTCCCGACCGTTCCGGATAATCGGTTCCCTACTGTATTTAAAATATTACAAAAAATACATCAAGTTGTTAAATTTTCTTTAAAATATACAAAGTTTAAAAAAGCAAATTTGTTAATATTTATTTCATTTTTAATTTAAAATTTGAAAATTATTTAATTACAAAATTAAAATTTCAAAAGTGAAACTTTTAAAAAGTTCTTAATTTTCTGAGTTTTAATAATTTTTCTGACAAAATAAATAGTTAAGAATACATTTAACAGTAGTAAGTAATGACTTCTTATCTTAAATAAAATAGCATATAAATTACAAGTATAACTATAGCTAAAATATGCTATTATTAATTATTTAGATTTATAAAAGCCATATTGCCTTGTTATTGGCATCAAGATATTTAAATTATTACAAAAAATAAATCAAGTTGGCAAAATGTTTTTGAATATACAAAGATTAGGAAGGCAATTTTGTTAATATTTATTTCATTTTTAATTTAAAATTTGAAAATTACTTTAATTTCAATCAAAAGAGAAATTTTTAAAAGTTAAGTATTCGGCCTAAAATTTGGCCGAATATTCGGTATTCGGCCCCATTACTATTCGTTACATCACTAGTTTAAAGAATCCTAATCAAGTTGAATAAAAGTTATGTTTTATCAGAAAAACTAGGTTTTCATGTCTATGTAACCCCTGTGGCAGAATCGCAGCGACACGGCGACATTGTCACAGACTGTTAGAGTTCTTGCAGAATGATTTTTCTTTTGAAAAAAAAAATTTCTTTTCTACGTAATATTTGAATTATGCATTTAGACAATCACTTTTTGACACGCTCAATTTACGACGATAGTATCGTAAATCGATGTAATGTTTTGATTGTTTTATCGCCAGTTGTTGATATTGATTTTCACGTAGTCCGATATATTTTCACGTAGTCCCGATATATATATATGAAAATTCAAATCGTGCATTTGAGAATAGTCTTTTTAAGACAGTAGTTCTATCGGTTTTTTGGCAGTTATTGCAATTGATTTCCCCATAATTTTAAAATTCGATTTTTTTAATACGATATTATTTATGACAACCTAATCTCGAAAAAAGCATTTGAAAAGCCCGATTCGCGCAGTTTCGTCGTCGATCTTTTTTTTCGGCAATTACTTATACGAATTTCATGATTTTCAATTATATTTTTTATTGTGACTATTATTTACAAAATGCGATGAAAGAAATATTTTGCGTGTCCCTCCCCCACATAAAGCGAGAATATCACCCATAATATTAGAATAAAAATTATTACATGTTCAATTTAAAAAAAATTATATAGTTTTTTTTCTTCTTTTTTTTGTAAACGCAGCACTTTTGCTTTTTAAATTAGTAAAATATATGCTTGTTGTTATTATTAAAAGTATCTTGCAGAAAGATATTAGAGCTAGAGTGTTGTCGCAGATAGTTCGAAAAAATTCTGCCACAGGGTATGTAACTATGTAATTAAATATCATATGTCAAAATTAATAAATACTTTTAAGTTTGTCTTCTTAGATTATTAAATTGGTCTCTTTATATAAAATTATGATTATTAGATCAAATTTATAAAGGTGTTCCATTTTTCTAAAAACAGTTTGTGCACAAGTACATTTGCTGTTTTATTATACAGAGCTTCGTCACTATTAAGAAAATTTTCAAATTTAGCTGTTATTTATTTAATTTATATGAAGCATCTAGAGTGAATGATTGTAAAATTTTTTTAAAATTTGCATGTCAATTTTCTTTTTAACTCTTATTATTATCGTTTAATTTATATGGTTAAGGAAAATGAAATAATTCTTAAATAAAATTTTATTTCTTGTTATCAGTTCTTAAAAATTATTTCTTTTATGTTTAATGATTCTGTTTATTTTTAGGATTGTAAATATATTTGGTGAATTGCTTCAACAAAGATAAATCTTGTCGAATTTTTTTTTGAGTTGTGTATAGAAGACCTGGTTGCTTAAATCCACTGCATTTTTATTTGAAAGGTACATTTATATATTTTCCTTATAAATATGTGTGACTAGCATATTAGTTTTATTCTTTAGTGTTATTCTTAATTTGTTTCATATAAAATTAATGTTAACAAACGTATAAATTGTGTGAATGCATGACAGATTAACCAGTAGCCTAGGTTTTGATTGTCATGTTACTTGTGATAATTTGTACAAAAATTTTCATGTTAAGCAGTGTTTTTTTATAATATCAGAAAAGTTGATGTTCCTTGCTTTAAAAGCAATCAGATCCTTACGGAACTAAATGTTCTGTCATATTTCATTTTGTTTTTACTCTTCTAAATTTACTTGCATGATATTTTTGTTATTTGACTCTTACCTTTTTATGTTGATATCCTAATTATTTGAAACTTGAAAAATCTGTTTTGTGAAAAAAATTGTGGCATATTTGACTGAGTATTTTTACATTCACGGATAGATTTTTTCTTTCAATATCTCTCAAAGCGAGAACAACAGATAGTATTTGATGCAATTTCATGGCAGCGGATTGCTGTAAAATTATGCAGTTCATTGGAAAAATAAACCATTGTTTTTTAGTAGAAACTTCTCTTCTAACTTATTTATTATATACATTTTTTCTAAATTAGTGACCCAGACTTTGCTGTCAGCATGATTTTTTCATCATAAACAGTTACATGCAAAATGATGCAAATAAAGAAATATATAAAATATATTTATTAAATGTTATAATTAAAAATTTGTAATTTTTAGTATGTTAGTTTATTAATGTTAAAGCTTCTGAATTCTCATTCTTAAATATTCTCATCCGCATTGCATAAATATTATTCTTTTAATTTATATTTATCCTCTTGCCAGCTTGTTATAGGTAACCAAATATTTGATTGTCAAGTGAGCATATAGTGCTGCTTTTCAAATCTAACTACCACATTTTCCCTAGAATAATGAGTTTTCAGGTTGACGAATATTAAGAATGGGGAGCAAGAGTTTTGAATTTATGTGGGGAAATTAATTAAATATACTATGTGTGTATCTATGTCAACAGATGTGTTAACATCTCTGCATGTTTTTGAGAAGAAATATATGTTCAAGATATGTTCATTGGGATAGAGAAGTTAAAGAAATTCTCTATGTATTCAAACCCAGATATCTTTAATGAACAAGTAAATGTTGTGTTGGCAGAATAGACAAAATTCGAGTTAATGTTAGCTTCACTAACATTGACTCTGATGCTGGAAAAGTTTAACAATGCAGAATGTTCACCCAGATAGCCAAATATGTGCCAGTTTATAAAATTTTTGTGTTATACTTATCAGTGATTGCAGCTTCATGTAAGAGAGGTTTCAGCTGACTCAGCTTATAGAAACTTTTTAAAGGCTTCATGATTTGTTCAGAATTTCTGTAAATTTACCTCTGACAATTTTGGCTGATTCTGCTAACATTTTAAAAGTCTAACTCCGAATGTGGCACTGAGAATGTCATAAAACGAAAACATATATTGAAACAAAATCTTCATAATTGTTCACCTTAAACGTAAACATTTTGTCTTTTCCTGAAAAAAAAAAATTATGTAAGATACAAAAAAGTTGAAACAGAATTACGATCAGTTAATAGTTTAAAAATTCATGTTTTCCTCCTCTTTTCAAATTTATTAAGTTGCAAGCAATAACATGGTATTAAAATATATGGATTTTAAATACCACGTTTAGATGTATAGTGCTAACTTCTGAAAAAAATGATGGCAAAATAACTTTAACATTGACTCAGATGCTGGAAAAGTTTAACAACAAACAATGTTCAAACAGATTCCTGAATATGCACAGGATTATAAAATTTTTGTGCTATATTTCCAGTGATTGCAGCTTCTTGTAAGAGAGGCTTCAGCTGGCACAATAGACTAAAAAAAGCTTGCAGAAACTCTTTGAAGACTGAGACACTTCATGATTTGTTCCGAATTTATATAAATTGTCCTCCAACAAAGTTAAATATTAGGCTTAAAATTAATACAGGGCTCTCACTGGTCAGAGAAAACTTGGAATTGCCAGGGAATTTTATTTTAACTCTAAAAGGCTGGTAAAGTCTCAATTTTTTACAAAAAACCTGGAAAATTCCTATACCTATATTATACCTGGAAAATAACCAGTCTTATAATTGCTAGTAACAGTAATCAGTTACATAGATTTGAGTTACATAATTCTGACATCTATTAGAATTATTTTATAAAATTCTACTTTTTAGTAACTTTTCCATGTCTTCTTATTTTATTACGTGTGTTTGCTCACACAATCTAATATTTAATGTTACAAATAAAAAAAAAAATCAAAGTTTTCTGATTAAAAATTGCATGGTATAGATTTAATATGATATGGATTTTCATTGGAATTTTCCTGATATACCTGGAAGAGTCAAGGTTTTTTTTCTTTCTAAAATCGAGTGGGAACCCTGTAATATATTTAATTTCCGTGTAGAAAAGCAACTCTATACAAATATGATGAGTTAGAACAGGGGTTTCCACCTTACATGAGGCCGGGGGCCGCAATGAAAAACATCAGTTAAGTAGCTGGCCGCAACTCCATTAAAATTTATATAAGACTCTTCTATGTTTGAAGGAACATTAAATATTGTCAGATTGTTATCAAGTTGTACAAAACAATAGTATTGAATTAAAAATTAAAATAAGAAGTAGATTTTTACCTGAGAAAAAAAAATCTTTTTGCACCATTAGTATGTTAAATTTCACAAAAGCGAAGAAATTGGGTTTTTTTTTAACAAAGAAAAGTACTTTAAACCCGTTAGATTTTTTACGAAAATTGTGTGAAAAAAAATGACAACTAATATATTTTAGGTGGCCTGCAGGCCGCCAGCTGGTAACCACTGAGTTAGATGTATGAGAATATTTCTTGTCTTGATTTTCTGATATTTTTGTATTTTAATCACTTTTATGATATGTTGATAACATTTAAACTATTGAAACCTTTTTAATCTGATATCAGTGCATTTTAGCAATAAATGTCAATTTTTCATTTTTCACATTCTTTTATGGCTATGGTCTCCAAAAAATTCTTTATAGTACAGTTTTTAACATTTTGAAAGTAGTTTCTTTTTTTGTGAAATTAATGTTGTGCAAAAATTTTAGTTTGGCTAGTATTTTAGAAACTAAAATTTAATGCTTTAAACCAGTGTTTCCCAAACTTATGACTTTTGTGTACCCTTTGTAAATTTTTAGTAATGCTGTGTACCACTAATAAAAATAAAAAAAATGAATGTATTTTTACGATAAAAAAAATTCACTAAGTTAAAAATCACAACTGGCTGTGTGAAAACCACTCATTATTAACTGTTAACTCTGTACAAAATAGGCAATAGAAAAATACATAATGGTAAATTTTCATGGCTAGCTTTGTTTTGAAATAAATTTTCTTGAAATTTTTGCTTGTTGCAAGATATTTCGCATAAAAACGCATACCCCCTTTAAACTGTTCCCATACCCCTGGGGGTACGCGTACCACACTTTGGAAAACACTGCTTTAGACAAAGACTATCTGCATCGGCTGCAAGGCATGAAAACTATATTGCCTAACATGCGCGGGACATGTAAACATTTTGATTTAATATGTACTTTTTTGCCTTTATATAGTTTTCTGCACAGCAATGACTCGAATTAATCATACCTGAAATTTATAAAAAAATTCTCAGGTGCTGGAAGGGGGTGGTAGTCAGGGTTGGCAAGTTTTTACCAATTGACAGTTAACCATGGTTTTAATTGTCATGTCAAAATCCCCTTTTGACATAGTTTTTGACAATAGTGAAAAATCCAAAATTTTGGTATAAGGATCATTATTAGCTATTCTAAATATAAAATATTTATAAATAAACATACATATAAAATTACAAGTCATCAATCAATTATGTTCTTTAATTATTTTAACTTTAAACTCTCTTTTTGTTTTGGCAATTACTGTCAAATTTCTAAATTATGGAGTAGAAAATATTAAATAATTGTAAATAAAGCTGTGTAAAATTGCAATTTATTCAATTCATTAATTTTTTAATTATAAAAAATAAAAATACACAAGCAATCATGATATAAAAAACACATAACCATCATCTAATTATATTTAAAACAATTAATTTCCATTTATTCCCATTTTAACTTCTCCTTTCACAGAAGCATGCAATTACAAAGTTATGAAGCTCTCTGTACTCAAAATTCATTTTTTCAATTTTGTATGAATTAAAACGGAATTCAAAACTATTCTTTCGATTGATACTTCGCTGCACAGACTGTAGATGTACTAAAACTATAATAATGAAATTAAATAACATGTAATTAAGAAATTTATTCTAATAACTGTACTAAATATTAATAGTAACTTAATTAACCTTTTAATTGATTGATTGAAAAGTTAACTGATTTAAACAAGCATAAGCATTTATATTTTTTGTAGATAATAATTAGTTTACTTATCAGGGAATATATTATAAATATGATTAATATTCATGTATGTATAAGCAAGAGTGCTGAAAATTCTCAAAGCCTAATATTTCCTTAGAATAAAGTTTTCTTTAGATTGAAACTTCCCTAAACTTTTAGAGTTTTTTTTTGTTAGCACAATAACTCTTTTTTAAAATAGTTTTAGAAAGTAAAGTTTATTTGTGTAAAAATTCATTTAATTTTACACAATTCTTAAATAAATAAGCATTCATGTTAAAAATAATTAAAATCAAAATATATTGAAATAATAATAATTTATTAAATTAAATTGAAGGTCCTCTCACAAACTAAAGGAATTCAAACTAATAAACACACAAATTGACATATAATGTTTTTTATCAAGGAAAAATTTTGCAAAGCAACACATTTTTTATTATTAAAAAATTCTGTGGGAATTTTTTTAGATGGAAAATTTTACCATGGCTGCCTGAATTTCCTCCAAAACCTCGTTCGCACAATCAAACGTATTCTGCTCTTTTGCATACAAGTAATAGCATTAAATATTGAGAATCAAAAATAAATTTTTTAAGTTGAGATCAGACGAGTATTGGCGAACACTTTAGTTTTACTTAATCTAGAAAATATGTCTTAAACTGTGGCATAAGAGAATAAAAAACAATATTTAGATTGATAATAAGTAACTCATAGTTATTACCTGTAATATAAACTGAATAGTTATAATATGGCAAATAATATTGAGCTTAAAGTATTAAGAGTATCATGTTTGTAGAAAAACCAATTAATAGTTTCGATAATTTTGGCTATATTTTTTATAAATGTTATCAATCATAATTATAGTAGTATATAATAAAAGTATTGTGCCTGATTTAACATCTAAAAAAATGCCTCCTATGGCTAAGAAACTTGTCCCAGGTTTTTGATAGTTTTTGTCAGATTTCAAAAGTTTGACTGTTTTGGAAACTTTTCGACAGGTTTTTGATGTGTCATGTTAAAAACCAGTGTTTGACTTAAAAATCCATCCCATGTAAACGTAAAAGTACTTTATTTACGCTAGAGCTGTACAATGGGCTATTAGTGACAGTCTGGATTCTAAGACATGCTATCACAATTTTGATCCTCTGCAAATCCCATTTTAATAGCCTGTTAATCTGTGTGAGAAATGTCGAGCGCGTTACATTGGAACAGTTTAATGAATATCGTTAGTTCGATCCCTTCGTAGGCTAATCAAAAGTGGACACTCATCGCAGCTAATAGATCTTATATTTATATGTTTGAAATGTTATATTGGGTACTGCAATGTTTTATTTTATTTTTAAAAGCCAAGATTTATCACTTTATATCATAAACTTTGTTGCATTTAAGAAAAGTTTTCTTGAAAACCATAAATTATATAGTTTTTTCTTTTTGACCAAAAATATTTTCTCAAAATTTAATTTAAAAAAAAAAAATTAATTTCAAGCTTTTTTTTTTTAATTTTAAAAATGGGACATTTGTAAAATATCCTTGATTGACCTTTGTTGCATGTTACCACTTAAGGTTTTAAATTTTGATAAAATATTTTCTTTAACTTGTTTGATTTGTTGTATTTTGGTACCAATGAGTTTTAGTACTGTCTGTTCTTTAGTGAATGTGGCACATAAACTAAGTTGATTTTAAAATGCTGAGTAAGACTTTCTTAAAAAAAAAAAGTTTTTTTTTTGATTTTGGCATCAAGTAGATTGTTATGAAAATGTTACTTTCCATTTATTTTAGTTGCATTGAATATGATACTTTATCTATGTCCATGAGTAAATCTTCAACATTACAATGCAACGAAATATTAACTGGTTATAGCATTTCATGATTTTAAAACTGTGAAGTTTTTCAACATTAAAGTTTTTTATTGTTAATCTTAACATAATTCTTTTCAAATTATTTAATAATATTTTTAAATCTCTACTGCTAAGACGTGTGCATTTTTATTTTTTAATTCATAACCTATTATTTCATAATTAACTAAATTTTAAAAGTAGTAAATTCTTCAAGTGCTAAACTCTTAGAGCTCTTAAACAGTAGGCAAAAAGACCTGAAAAATTTGAGTTTTGAAAAACTGATTGCAATGTGTAATAACTGATTTATATAAATATTGTTTGGTGAGCTGATTTCAAATATGGTATTTATTTTTTCAATTTCGTAAATGTTTTTTTCCCCTAGCAATTTGGCTTGAATTGACGAAGAATCGATTGAATCGATTAATTCCGTAATTTCCTTGAATAAGAGCCATTTTAAACTAAATAAATAAATAAAATTGTTACCTGAAATTTTTTTTTATCATCAGAGACAATTTTAAGTACCTCTAGTTTTAGCCAGTAGTGATAATTTATGGCATTAAATGTTAATCCTTTACTTTAAATTGCAATACAAAGATAGGTAGCTACCATCATCTGAAATATTTAATTTGCTAAAATATTGTACCTGATGGAATTTTTTCACCAATTTTCCTGAAATCAGCTTTTAAAAATCTATCAGAATCAGCTATTGATTTCTAATCACTTTTTTGGTTGCTTGTGTTACTAGATTTTTGTTGACCTGTAACTATACTGCTTCATAAATTGAAAGTCTCGGATTCCAACTTTTTTTCTAAATGTTATTTTTTTAATTGTTTTTGAATTTTTATTCAATACAGTGATGAATTATATTGAAATTTAGAGTTTTCCCAACCTTTATTTGAGGCAAGTAGTATTGAGTGTTGGCACCCATAGGTCCAGGGGTTCTGTCCTAGGATTAGGCAAGGTTGACCTAGCCCTTCAGTTGGTTGATAAAATGAATACCAAACGTGCCTATAGATTATTTTCATTTCAGTATATGAGGGAATAGCCGAAAAAATCTAGCCCATTTGTTTGCTTCGTGAATGCACCTGGTAAACATTATGCATATTTTTTCAAGTTAAAGCAAGCATGGACATCTGCTAGTGCTCCCTCAGCACTCAAGATCAAGAAAAGTAGAATGGGCATTGGATGAAAAAAATTACTTTTCCAAATTATTACATAACTAACTTTTCTTGCTAAGGTTGAATTATTTATTTAGTAATTTACACTATCTAGTTTTTCCTTACTTACCACTTTAAGATATTAGTTTTTTTTATTTTTAAATTTGGTTTCTATATGCTTCTCATTTTAACATTGAGGATTCTTAAACACATTATTGTAAGAGGTAAACACTTAGCCTATGATAACTGAACTGTGTTTAGTCATATTTGGAATTGGCTGGAAATATACCATAAAGCTACAACTTTAAAGATTTCAGAACATTATATGTGTTGGAATAAATAACCCACTATGATTCAAATGAAAAATTTTATTGACTTACTAATATTTTTTAATTTTCGATATTTGGATTTTTCAGAGGTACACATGACATACCAGACAATTAAATATCTTACAATTAAAAATAAAAAGGTGCATTTTTTTCATCTAAGTGTGACTGGAATTTTATTTTTAATGCATTAAGAGATAAGCTTGTTATTTTGCCTACAGATTTCAATAGCTAAAGTACGGTTTATGTTTTATGTGGAAGCAATCTGCGGCCTTTGCATGGTCAGTGTGCAGTTGCCTACCTTCCAGTCAAATATTAAGTGAAAACTAGCTTAAGAATTTTTATGTTTTTTTTTTTTGAACTAATATCAGTAATCTTGGAAAAACAAAGTTTAAATTAAAACATTGAATTAAATTAAAACATTGAAATGTTGAAGTACTAATCAAGTCTTTTGACTTAGCTTTTTTTTTCTCTTTTATGAAGCAAATATTTTAAGCTCAAAAATATGTAGTTGAAAGGTTTATTTAAAAAATTAAAAGATGTAAATGTAATTTAAATGTTAAGAGTATAATAAAATAAATTTTTTCTCAAAGAAGGTCGGAAACTTTATTGAATTTAATTAGGAAAAAATATGTAGTAATGCTTCAAATACTTCTTGGTTCAAAAATATAAATATATTTTGTTTTATAATTTTTAAAACTTATTATTACTGTTCCTATAAGGAATCTTTAAATTAAAATCAATTGATATATAAAAAGTAAGTACATTTCAGCCCTTCAAAGCATTTTTTTTGTGGCCTTCTCCTAGAAACAGTTGCGGTCCCTTAAACTGAAGTAGGAAAAATGGAATATTTAATGTATTTCCTACTAGCAAACATACGGCATGATTGCTGGCTAATCAATTTGTATGTTTCAGTCAGTATAATCAGTTTGTATGTAATGTGGATGTTTATCTTTCCATATAATTCCTGCAAGATATCGGGCAAATTTAAAAAAAGTGCTACTTGTCAGTAGCGAATTTTAGGTTTCCACTTTTAAAAGCATCATGCCACTTTTTCAACAGTTGAAAATTTTAAGCACTTAAAGAAAATGGAAGTGAATTAAAGCAAATTTTTTTAAAAGTGCCTCTAATATTTTAGTTTTGTGTCAGCACTTAAAGACATTACCAAGATTGATTTTTTAGCTTTATGTAATGCTCTGTAAGCATTAACATTTTTAGTCAGAAGGGTAGCGCGGCAGTTGTAATTTACAGTGAACACAAGAACATGGACATTAAAAAAGGTTTTTAATATCTTTTCTGGTTAATATAAATAGGCTTGTAAACTGAGACTATTAATTTTCATAATCTAATGAAGTGGAATTATCACTTTTTCTAAATTAATATTGTTCCACCCTTTGTGGCTAAACATTTTAATGATTGCGTGTTTGATATGAGGTCTATCCATAAACTAATATATAACTCCTTAACCTATATTTTGTTGCTGCCAACTTTTGATTTTCTGGGTGGATTTTATTTTTATATTTGAAGTGATGCACTATTAATGCTTTGATATTTCAGTTTTGATTTTTTAAATTTGATTTAAAATGATTTTGACTACCATTATATGTAAATAATTAAAATGCATAGCTGCCAACATGAATAAGAAAAAAAACCAGTAGATTTTATGAAATAATATAAATTTTATGATAATTGTTGCAAAATGTACTAAATATTTCACACACATGGAATTTTAGAAATTTTTAGTCATCAAAGAGTAGAAAAAACTGCAATATTTTTCAGTTATGATTAACATTAAATGAATGAAATGTTATTGTGGTTACTCATAATTTTGAATAGTAGTAGGCATTTAATTCATCTAAGATAGAAAAAATATTTTAGTAATAATAGTAGTAATTAATTAAAAAGGGAGTTAATAAAAATAAACTCAATATTTTAGATCAAAAACTGATTTTCATTAATGAGGCTAGCTTCATTATGTATTAGTAACACTTATTTAAATGTATTCAAGCAAGCAATAATCTGTGTAAAAATTTAATTTTATTTGGGATTTTTTTAGGAAACTTAACTCAATTTTAGGAAATTTTCAAAAATCTACAAAAAAAAAAAAAAAAAAAAAAAAAAAAAAAAAAAAAAAAAAAAGAGAATTTTTATTGAACCAGTAAATCAGACAAAATCCAGTAGTCCACTGGAAAATCCAGTTGAGTTGGCAGCTATGAAAATATATTTATAGAATGTTTGGTAACCACTTAGTGTGGACTTAAGGTGCTGGTTGATATAATTTTAAAGAGATTTGCTCATGGTTATCAAAGTAATTTTAATGTCATTACCACTAGTAAAATTTTTTTGAAAGAGTACAGATGTTGGCTGCAATGATATATGTATGCAGGGATTTACAAATAAGCAAAATTTCTGGGAGCTAGAACCAATTAAAGGTGAAAAAAGATATTTTTTTTTTAATTATGGAAATATTCCATTTATGCCCATAAAAACTTCTCTAATTCATTTTCCCATAAATTTTAATAATCTTATTCAACTTACAGTATAAGATTTTTATAAGTATAAAATGCAGATCTATTAATTTACGAAAACAAATTTTTTTACATTCATTGACTTTTATTTGAATCTTAAGAACTTCTATACGCAAGTTAATGATATTTTGTTAGAAAGCAATTTTTTTTTTTGGCAATTAATAATCTGCCATAACAATATCTTTATCACAATAATTTTATAAATATAAAATTTTTTATTACAGAAAAAAAAAGTACATTTTGAATTGATTTTGCGTTTTCAAATTGGTTTTATTGGAAATGCAGTTAATTCCAAATTGTCCTTTCGTTTGTTTTTGGCATTTCGCCTTAGTTTTTGCGTCAAACTTAATTTATTTGCACTGTTTAATTTCTTTAGTTGGAGTGCATAATATTGTTAGAATTTTGTACAGCAGAGCCATTTCCAACTCTTGTGATTTTAAACTCTGCATTTTATCCATTCTTAAATTGTTACAAAATAAATTGAGTTGTTAAAATAAAAAGTTGACATAGAACTGTTTTTTTTTTTTTCTTCTTACTTTTTTTAACTTTAAGGGATTGGGCATTTGATACTGAGCATTTGGCTTTATGCATTTATATCAGTCTAGAAGAAAAATCACGATTAGAAATCAATGAAATAATTTAAATACTTTATTTCTAAGAGCTTCAGTATTGGTTTTTAATTCTGCTTTCAATTTAGTTTCAAAAAATTTTTATATAAAAAGCTATTTGTACAATTTTTTTTAAAAATGTTTTAAAAAATTTAGCTTCTATTTTGATTACTTATCTTTTTGAAAATTAAATGCAGATTTTTTAAAACTTAAATAATAACGTGATTATATCAAACACAGCTGATTACTTAAAATATTGTCTGCCACTCCACAGGTTTTAAAACAAGCCTCTGTTCGCGTCAACCTTGTAGAAAGCTTCACCTGAAACGCGACTACCTCGCTTCGCAGAGGTGCAAAACACAGGGCGTTGGCCTTACAACAGACGTGCGGTTAGTTTTTGGTTACTATATTTGGCGATTTTGCCTGCGTAAGTGTATCTGGTTTTAGTTTTGGATTTATCCTTAGGGGACGGACGAGGAATGTTAAATAGTTTTATTATAATTATTTTTTTAATTTTATTATTTATTTAAATTCGTTCTTGATGATATTTGACGCGTTTTTCATAAACTCAAAAAATTTATTTTCCCAATGAATAGCATTGTTTATTACTCCTGTTTTTCTCATAAACTTTTGTTGATGATCCCCCCCCCCTTAAATAAAATTGAAGTTTTAATTTATGAACGTTAAGTGTCTCAACATGGGCATCGTTGACGTGGAGAACGGTTGGTAATAATTAGAAATTTTAAAAACCCCTTCCTAATATTTCAGACAAATGAAACAAAATTTCACGAATCATCATCGATTTTAATTTAATTAGGTTAAAAGCCAGCGAAAACTTTAAAAAAAAAAGAATCATTTTTTAAAAGCATTTTTTTTTCTTTCATTTTAATCAATTACTGATCACTTCAATCAATCATTTTTATTGACTTAATAAATTAATAAAAATTTTCCACAAATTTTTTTTCTTGCGCATTTTAAATTTGTTTTAAAAAATTTAAATGCCCCTGTATTTTAAAATGTAAAATAAAAAGATAAAAAAAGAAGGTTAAACGGCAATTTTTTTTTGTTAACAATGCAAATTCGTCACTTAAATTCAATGATTGATATTACATTTTTGAAAAGAAATGAAACGTTTGTAATGAGTTAAATTCTTTCTCTTCTCTTAATTAAATCTCATGTTGGGGCCAGATGAAATTTAATTAAGGGACCAAAATTCTTCGAAAATTTTATTATAATGAAAATAAAATTGTGTTGCTTTAAATCATTCTGATTTCTTACAATTAACAAAACTGTTTGAAAACATATTCTCCGAAAAGGTTTCTTTAATTTAATTCTATATTTTTGTTAAAATTATGCTTAGAAAACGATTTTGCAAAGATTAAATTTCAAAAATATATAATCGTCAGCGAATTAAGTTAGTTAAATGAGGACGTTAAAATTTAAAATAATTAATTGAACATAATTTTTTAACACTTTATTAGTAGCTGTACTTTTAATGTTATTCTTATTTAACCTCCTGTTCTCAATTACTTCATAAAACTTCTCTTTTTATAGTTTTCATTATAATCATTTTATTACAATGTTTTTTATTTAATGAAATGGAGTATATTAAAAAAATATGAATTTTATTTGAGGTTTCCAAATAATGTAAAATGAATAATAACAATCTATTGTTTTTGCATATTGAATGAAAAAAGTTTGGGTATAATAAAATGGATAGAAGTTCTTAAATTGTGCATGCGCAAAAACTGCAAATTTTTTTGTGGTTCAGGGTATTGAGAAAATTTTTATTGGCGGTAGTCATCGTTCCGCCGCATTTTCTCTTTCCAACTCGTCTCTAAGACTAGTTGTGGCAACCCTACAGGCGATGGTAAACAACGGATTGTAAGGTGAAGAGTGAAAGTGATTTTACATTCGAAAACTAATTGTAAATAAAAACTAGGTACCCATTTCACTGAAATTTGGCAAGTGAAAGAGATAATATTATGTAAAAATTAAACTGAAATACCAAATATGAAATGCTGAACGAGAGCAAATTCACTTTCCTGGGATTATACACTTTGCCGTGCAGTTTTTTCAATCCCATGATTCGTCGGTGTTCCAATATGTCGCGTGCTGAATAAGAGAAAGCTATTAAATTTTCTGGCCATGAAATCCACTCCATCATGGTAGGTTGAATATAGTTTATTAATCATAAGAAACATTTATATATAAATATGCTCTTATGAAATGAAAGAAGCTTATATTTCCTCCTTATATACTTCATTCTAACAATGGCGGATGCATATATCGGGATTCTCTTTAACTACCGCGTGTTTTCAGATCGCTTAGAATGATATTCATTCGCTTTCACCAAAAACCAAGTGAAGTGACTTACTTTGCTCCACAAAAGGCTTTTATTAAATGATGAATTATTTAGCTTTATTTTCTAAATAATAAAGTCTTGATATTGGTATTTGCTTCCATTTAATTAAATATTTTGATACTTTATATGATATATAAATTCAGACATAGGTTTTTTTTTCATTGTTTCGTAATTCTTATTAAATACCTTTCATTAAAAAAAGGAGAAAAAAAATCATGCCAAAATTTATTAATACGTATATTGGATTCAAGTGATTTTATGTAGTTTTTCTTTTATTGTACGTAACTTTAGATTTTATGTGGGGTGAACCAAGTACAAATATATTTAGGGGAGTCAAAAGGGGGAGGGGGAAGTATGACAACAACAAATTAGAGCACTGTTAAGCTGAGGAGAATTATTCGAGTTAAGTATTATTTAAATATACATATAAATTAAATTTAATTGGAAAATATGTGACATAAGTTAATTGTTTATCTTCGGTCTTAAATATCCTCGGGGCAGGGAACACTTACACCCATGTCAATTTTCACTAGACTTATTAACTAAAATATTTCTAATTGACGCTCTCTATTTTTCCAATTCAGCTTTTATGTATTTTTATCTTTTGTACGAAAGCAATTATAGTTAGATCGTTTTAATATTCTTTTAATCGGATCTTTTTTAACGCATTTTAAATAAATGAAGATAGACATGTTTAACTTCTTATTTTTGAGTAATAAAAAAACCTCGTCTAAGTCAAGAACTGCATACTTATTTCATTCTGAAGTAGTTTTTTTTATTAGTTTTGAAAACTGTTATCTAAGGTTGAAATGTGTTAGGCATTAGTATTAATTTTATGAAAACTTGAGATTATTAAGTTTTTGACATGTTAGTTTTTATTGGCTCTCACAAATTATCACGTCAAGAACATAGCCTTTTATTTGTTCAAATGTTGTTCTAAAAAGCACATTGCTGGTCTATAAAATAATCAATACTATTTTCCTAACACAATTTGACATATGTTAAAAAGAAAAAAGTCTTTGGGAGAAAAAAACCTTCTTAATTTACAAAACACATAACCCCTCTACATAGTACATTAGATACATAATACCTCCTATTACATAATAACCCTTCAAGTACATATATTTACTTAATATTAATTGATGTATGCATACTAACAAAAGATCTGCTGGAATTAACTTTAAAAAACACATTCTAATAAAAAAGAAGCAATTTTTAAAACTTTAATTATTATTTGTATATTAATTATTATACATTAATTTTTATATTATTATTTTAATAATTATAATGAAAATTTTAATAATTTTCATACATATTATAGACATAGTAATATGAAACTTCCCGTTCAAAAGTTAAAATACTAGAAGAGAATCAAATCTTAACCCATTAATATTATGTTTTCTTATTTTTAACCTCAAACAATTTTGGTTATAAATTAATCAACATTATAATTTGAATTTTGTTTTGTATTAAAACTCATAAATTTAGCGAAGAAAATTTTTCTATTTTTTATTAATTATATTAAATGTTATTACTTAGTATCAAAATAACAGTAAAATTTGAAGTTAATGAAAATTAAAGGCAAGCTAAAATATTATCAGTGTATAATTTTCTTCTAAAGAGTAAACTAAGAAAATTGATTTATTGATAACCATTTTAAAAGCTTTTATATAAATATATATATGTATTGCAAGCTGAAAATTATGAGAAAATAAACATTTAAAGGTGCATTTTTAAATTAAAGCTACATATATAAACAAAAATGATGGTAGCATTTAAAATTACTAAATAAGTTCATTAATATATCCCTCCTTCCAGAAAAAGGAACTAATAAAAATTTTACCAGTTGAATAATTGTAAGGAAATAAATATTGATAATAGTTATTTATTTATTCTGAGAAGAATTCTATTACAGAATTATTTTATTTATTTATTCTGAATTAATAGTTAAATTTTTTCAGTGTGTTTCCAGTTCACATACATCTAAAAACAGTTGATTCATTTTTAGAAAATAGAATATTTAAATTAAAAATAAGAATCCATAATTTAACTAGATGTCAGAGTACATATTATATTTATTTAGGAAAACGAGACATAATTCTTTTAAAAATAAAACATTATAATAGACAAATAGATTTTATCATTTTGTATTAAAGTAAAATAAAAAAAAATTTATTTTTTAAAATAGCAAATATGAAAGGAAACTAAACTTTTTCGTACTATATTAAATTTTATGTGTTTAAACTTATAATTATATATATATATATGATATATATATAATATATGTATAATACTAATTAGAAATTCATACTACCTAACAAAACGCGTCTGGATACTTAACGTACAACTAATTAAATATTTAATGTTGAATAACCTGTGTTATCGCAGGTAAATTTTAATATTTATTTATGCTATGATTCAGAAGACATTTGGGACTGACACGCTTATAACAATGCTTATAGGCATCTAATCAAATCTAACCTGAATATTGATTCAGCGTTATACTAAACCAAGTCTCATTGCCGTAATATTAAACCGCTTAGTATAAGCATGTGAATTATATCACATGGTTAGTCGTAAAGTTGATATTTTCGTATCGTGATCTGTGGTGCCAACTACAATTGCCAAGGTGCCAAATAGATTTCAAACTTAAAATTAAAAAAAACAAAACAAAAAAAAATGTAGATGTTTGTTCGGGGGTTGGCCTTTCTGTGATGTCTTTTTTAGTTTCTCGCAGACCTCTGCCCTCAATTTGCCAAGACGTGGTGATTATTCTGCCACAGATCAACATATGGAAATCTCTCTGGCCTAATCATGCTTCTCAAGTTGCAAGTACTCAATTATTTAACACAACTTTTTAACGTTTTTTACTTAACCTAACGAAATTGGGAGGTTTTCAAACAACCTTTTAGCCCTTAATTTGCCCCCTTTGGGTGGAATGTCGAAAAATCCTTAATCGGTGCCTATGACGTAAAAGAAGCCCATTGTCCAAATTTCATACTTCTAGCTTCTGTAAGCTACGATGATTAGTTGATTAGTCAGGACATGTCTTATATAAATTTTTGTCTATAAATTTATATGCTAATGTTTTAAATGTACCTTAAAAATTTTTTTTTAATGCATTTTATGATTTTGTTGTTATCCTACCAATGCTCGGAAACCTAATCTTAGCATTCTTTAAATTATGATGTGTAATGATCTGTCATAGAATAGACCTCATTAATACTTGTTGTTTAAAATATTGTTCAAAGCAAAGGTAACAAACAAATGCAGATTCTTATATATTAAGAATAATTTAATAGGAAGGAAAATGAAAATTTTTTATATTTATATTCTGAAAAAACTAGAATTTGTATTAAATATAAAAAGAAAAACCAACTTGACTGTTTATAAAGATGCTTAGTTCTGAAATTTTTTTCTTTTTGTAACCATTTTTTATTTGCTCTTCTACATTTGTATTTTTATTTATCCATTAAAGGCTCAGTAAATATTATTTATATATTTGAAAACTAAAGAAAATTTGATATCACGCCTATATCATACCTGCCAACTCTTCCGGATTTTCCGGAAGATTTTATTTTCATATTTAAAGTGGTAGCAATACTTAGGTTATTCCAATTAACTTTTTGAATTATAATGATAATTATAAATGAGTTTGACCACCACTACATATAAATAATTACAATAAATATATGAAAGCATAATAATCCTTGAAAAGTGAATTTCAACAAGATCAAAATATAAATATATTTTTGAGTCAAATTGTTTTTCGTTTATTGTTTTGCAACCACTCTGAAAATACATTTTCGGAAAGAGTGGAAGTTGGCAGGTATGCTATATGTATTCGATAATTATTGTTGCAATTTTGAATATATATAAAAAATATTTCTTTCTCAAATATCTTGTCCCAAATGATAAAAGAAAAATGGTTTTTATTATAACTGTTTGCCTTGTAACACTTGCCATATATGTTATTGAGTAAAACTTTATCGTAAGCTATTTTTTGCCTATTTATATCTTAATAATTTTTAGCACTAAGAACTATGAAATTATATTTCTACTCTTTTATTTTTATAGTTAACGGTTAAGTGATTATAGCATATGTTCTCTTGTATAAATTTACATGTTATCCATCTTAGAAAAGTATATTAAAATGCAGCCCTCTGTGAATTTTGTTAAATGATAATAGTGAATATAAACTGATTTAATTATTATTTAGTAAAAATGCTATATTATAATTATTATTCTTAATTTAAGAAAGTTCCTAAATTTGGGGGCAAAAAGTATTATTTGGCAAAACCACTTGAAAATTATATAAATAGGCAGTTGTTTTGGTAATGCTTAAAGGTTAGTTTTGCTGCATGTATAGGTTTTTGACAGTTTTGACCAGTTTCAACTTCTGTTATGCCAGAAACCTGTTTTTGATATTGAAAACCTACCCTTGTGATGAACCCAATTATTTTGTGATAGAAATAACTAAATATTATTGTGCCATCATGGTGTAACACCTGTGTCTTATCTGACTACCTTTATTGAAATTAAATCAGTTTTCTTTTGCTAAATTATTTATGTTTTAAGTTGGAAAAATTAATTGAAAATGGATAAAATTAAATTTTTTTTTATTTTTTCAGCTAAGCATTTTTAGTCAAATTTTCACAATATTTTGAAATGCATTCAATTCAACGCTCTCTAGTCTTACTGATACATAAGCCCCATTTGCTATTTCTATTAACTGAACCAATGATTCTGATGTAATATTCAAAATTTGATTTAATTTTTTTTATTCTCATTGAAAATGTTTAATGTTAAATAAGCTAAAAATGTTTGACAATAAGTGTTAAAAACGTTAACGTTTTCAAATCAAATTGCCTTTATGGATTTTCCATTTGTGTTTGTAAAAGTTTCAAGGAACTTATTTAATCAGCTATTTATTTGATGATGAATGATCTCTATATTATATAATACCTCTCAATAAAATTTACATATTATTTACATATTTTCAATTAATAATGTGGTTCTTACAGTTATTCGGATATATATTTATTAAATAATACTGCCTCATATTCTTTTAAACATATTTTTTTTCCTATAATGTATAAGAAAAAGTTTTATTATGAATAATTCTTCAGTATCCTACTTCATTAAAGTATGGGATTTTTTTTCTTCAAAATTAACCCTGTGTTTTGCAGTTATGAATAAAGGTTTATGGTGTTTTTGTGTACTTATGATATGAGGTCCTTTCTTTACAACAACTATTTTCTTTTGGAAGACAAGGTTCACTATATCGAGCCTTCACCTTATTTGAAAAAGAAAAAAAATGGCTAAAAGAGTAAGAATTGCAAAAAAATAATTTTTTTATAGCCAATACAGTTTAAATGCCTATATGATGGCCTTTTACTAGTGACTTGATCAAAGAAATATAGCAAATTGGGTCTTGTTTTACGCAATATTTTTCTGAAAAAATTTATAGGGACTTACAGATACTATATTTTTTATGATGCTGTATTTTTTCAGTTTTATTTTATACTAATTAAATTTATAACAAGTTAAAAGAAAATATTTGTTAGTGATCTTGTTAAATCAAAGCTGGCAAAAGCTGAGTTTGATTGGATATGCTTAAATCTTAATACAAATTTATATTTCAGATTATGCTAATGATGTTACCTGATTAAAAACTTCATTTGCTTAAAATATACAAATAGAATAAAGCCTTTTTTTTCTAGTGTGTATCTCACCTTTATTTTTCCATTTTTCGTTGGCAACATTACGTTTTTAAAAATTTTATATCACTTTTGTTTCACTTCTTATTTACACCTAGCAAGGCGTGAAAATGGGCACCTAATTTAAAATGCTTGAAACGTATTTGCCTCTTATTTCCAATCTAAAAATTTTTGAAGCCAATGAAGTTTTTAACTCGTTTTTATATTACCGCTTCAGTTTCTTGCGATTATTTATTTGAATATATTAATGTATAAATACTAATATAAATTGACAATAATATAAAAGTTTAGATTTTTGATCAGAAGGAAACATTTGCAATTTTCTTTATTTGTCTCCATTTTTTTTTCAAGCTCTTATTTTTTGTAGACTTTTGAATCTATTTAGTTCCTTAAATAGATTCAATGTAACAAGTAATGTAATGGAATTATTTTAGTTTTTATTAAAAGATAAAATTTTTTTTCTACTTTTAAGTTTTGGATTTTTTAATCAGTATAAAGGTCATTTGCTGGTGTGGAATATTTTTATAGACAACTGCTTTCTTTGTTTTATCTGGTGAACAGCGGAGGTTTTCTTTATCTTTTTCACTCTTATTAGTATTAGGAAATCAATAAAGGAAATGACTTTAATTAGTTTTACTTTATCCTAAAAATATTACATTTGAAAATAGTTTTACTTATCATTTTAATTGTTTGAAATTTAATTAATTTGCTTCATTGACTTCCTATGTTTGGAAAGCTGTATAAATTTGAGATAATACTCTGTCATTTCTGAAGTAAAATAATGATTATTCAATTTTTTTAAAGTATGACCACGAGTCAAATACTATGGAAAGACACTTTAGAATAGTTTGTACTTGTGCAAGTTATTAATATTATCATTACTGATGTTTGTTTTCTTTTTTAGCATGAATGAAGTGGTTTGGCCTGACCGACCACATGAAGTGCTGACCAACGGCCATCCCGAGATGAGTGGGGTTCAGTCTGTGAGACACATAGCCACCCGGTCACAGGATGATGCCATGGTGGGCTATTTTTTTCAGCGTCCGCAGACTGACCCCGATTTTCAAAATTATGCGAAACAGTCAAGATGGGCCCTTGGCGATGACTCTGTTTTAGAGGTTGGTCTTGTTACTACCTTATTTCGTTTAAGCCTGTTTAGTTAATCATTTATATAGCTGTGTGCTCAGATTTTGTTTTAAAGCTTCAGCTTAGAGAAAATATAAGAATTATTTTTGATTAAAAATCCATTTTGTGTAGATGAGTTCTGAGGCTTTAATGTAAGAATTGCTAAGTCAAAACTTTAAGATGCTAAGAATTAAATTTTTGCAGTTTTTTGAGGAAAAAGGTAGAAAATATTTAAAAAAAAAAAAAAAAATTTTGTTGTTGTTAATGCTGAAGCATTTGCTCAATAAAAATAAATTTTGCTCTATTTCTGTATAATTTCACTTTCATTCATTTCTGTATAATTTCACTATTGCTTATAAAAGCTAGAACCTATTTTAGTTAAAAGCATAAGCTAATGACAATTATTCATGTTTATTGTTTTCGTAAATGATTGACTAGAAAATTATGCATAGATATATTTAATTACTGCTAATAAAATAGTATAAAATATAAGTTTTTCATTTTTATATTCTTGTTTTTATTTCTGTGCTCGATTTCTATTTTTGTGCTCTATTTTAAAATTTCTGGTATAGTTTGTCTAAGCTAAGAACTCTTACCACAAAGTCTGAGGCCGTCAGGTGCTATGGAAACAAGAATGGTGCATTTTAGGGAGGGTAGCGTCACTCTAGGACTAACACAGTAGACCGAAGAAAGAGATTCCCTTTCTCTCCTCTGAAACCACTCCCAAAACAGTTACCCTGCACCCCTACTTGAAATAGTCCTGCCTCATTCGTTACCATAGTCACCACCACAGGTTCAGACGAATGTCTGGGGAGTTCTTATTTTAGACAAACTATAGTGTCATCACTACAATTGGAACAAAACAAAAGAGCCAGCAGAATGAGTTCTAAACCAATAAGATTTGAATATTTTTTTTGTTCGCCCATAAGTTTGAATAACTGCTCATCTTAAATTAAGTATAATTAGTCAATGTTAAATATTTATAAATATAATTATTAATCTAATCCTTTTATTATACTAAAACTATTCATCTGAGAAAAAAACTAAACTTACCACTCATAAGTACATTTCACCATATAAAATGTTGACTTTTAATTTAGACTATTTATGTTTAGATAATTGTGCTTTATTGATGCGGCATGTAGAAAAATAAAGAAACTTGGAAAAAATCAAATCTCATTTTTTTTTTCTGTTTGGATCAAAAATTGTTGAGTTATCCGCTTTTCACATACAAAATCATTGAGTCTGTACTTCAAATTTTAAAATCACTTAAAACGTTTATTAATATCCCCCTTCTAAAATATTATACTTATTAAAATTTAACCAGTTCTCAGTATAATCCTAACAAAGTAAATACTTGTAATGGTAATCAGAATTAAATCTATAAACACAGATAATTTTACCAGTGTGTAATTATTATTTAAACAATGAATTATTTTTTTTTCGAAATAGTGTAGGAATAAAAAGGCAGTGTTTTTAAGGGATGGCAGCTTATTTTTACAGAAAGGTAAAAAAAGATGCACTTATAAGTATCAAAGGGCAAGCAGGGCGGGCCGCCCTTAAAAAAATGCTTAGGGAGAACTCTGGTTTAGCTATCCCTAATGTTACAAATCTATCTCTGTATCCTTGTGATTTTATTTAAACCCTCAAAATATACAAACAACAAGCGGTAAATTGACAGAAATGAAATTAACAACTTTTTATGTGAAGCTAATGGGTACTAATATTGCACAGAGAAAAAAATTCTTGAACACCTTCCATGGTTAGCCGGATGTTAAGATAACTTTAGCAAAACTTAATTAAAAATTGTTTCATTAAGCTAATTTGTAAAAAACACACTTTCTAGTAAAAAATTAGTTTAAAGTTACCAATGGCAAATTTTAATTATACGTGCTTCTTATCAATATAAACGTAAACCAACTTATACTATTGAAACTGTAATAAAACACATTCAAATTAGTTTTTAGTTGAGCTGTTTAAAAATAATATTTTTTTGTCGTTTTTAAAATAAAAACTATCTTCTAAAATTTTATTTAAATTATAACGACTTGGATTTAACTTTTGTTTGCAACTGTTATTCAATCTACTCTTAAAAATAGCAAACCTGAAAATACAAATAATAAAAATATATTATTGCATTTACTCATTAGCTGAAAACAAATTTAGTATGAGAGTAATACACATCATATTTTTCTACTTATTTGTATTTTATTATGATTTTATTACCTTTAAATAAATATCATGACTAAACATTATCAAAAAATTCTAATGTTTTATTTATTTAACTACCATATTAAATTAGTTAAAATAGTTTTCAACATTAGATTTCTGATTTTGCATTTCTTTCTCAAAGGTTCCCTGTTTTCACCAAGGTTTCCTTAAATTAAAACTCTGCAGTAGAGTGAAATATGTCATGCCTAAATCAGTTATTTCAGTTTGATTATAAAGAAAGTGATAGAATGAATAATTGTGTAAATTATATTAAATTCATAACAAAGATTCTTAATGTATAATTGAAATTGAAAATTATCAGAAAAACCTTTTAACCCTGATATACTAATATATTTCATAATATTTAATATTTTGATTAAATATTTAGTAACTCGTCTAAGTTTCATTAAAATTGTGAGAAAAAATAGACCTAAGTAGTGTCAGTTATTGGTAACATATACTTAAAGCACATTTTTCAGATTATGGAAAACATTTTAAGGGGACAATGGACGTTCAAAATGAGTAAAATTCGTAAAATCTTCAATTTTTGTGATTTTAAAAAAATTCACACTTTTGTGAGCATTATACAACAAACAGAATTAAAATTGAAGCTTTAGTTGTTGAGTTATAAAAGTTTCAATTTGTAAACAAACTGCTGGCATGGAAAATGAAAACGAAACTAACGCCGTTTCTGCTTCAAAACTGAGTAGTAGAAAGCGAAACTAACTTTTTCTCACTTTAGGAAATACTTTTAGCTCACATAGAATTAATTTATTTATTAGGTAAGAAGTAAAAGTATTAGCTAAAGAAGTAAAAATTAGTAGGCAAGTAGGTAAAAAAAGGCAGTATTAGCTAAAGAAGTAAAAATTAAATATTGTGAAAAAAAAAAGTTAGATGTGTTTTAATTTTATGATGTACTATATTTTATGAAAAAATTTGGTATCAGTAGTATTAATTTCCCATTTAGATAAATCTTCCATAAGATCCTATTTGAATTTTTTTAAAAAATGTATTTGAACATTTGTTTAAATATAAATGCTTATTAATGTATGATTCAATTGTTTACTTATTTATAATAGAAAATGATTATATTAAATCAGAAATTAATACAGTCTTGAGCAGAAGAAAATTTTTTTTCTTCACTTTTATATCAAAGGTACTTTTATTTAGGATCTTTTTAGGCTTTATAAGAAAGCTTCTTTAACTAGTTTATTAATAAATACAATGAAACCAAAAATTAAGTGCTGTTAATTTTCATATTAAAATGGAAATTGTATATATTTTGTTATAATTCACTATTATTATTATTTTTTTTTAAGTATATTTCAAAGTCGAACAATTGCATAAAACCCAAATTTTAACAATGGATTAATTTATGAATAGAATTGCCTAAATTTTAATACTATAATAAAATAAGAAAACTTTTATCTAAATAATCTGCACACTTCTAGTTATGCACTTATAAACTTAGTTTTATATTACCTTACCTTGTCTTTATGTTATTGTAATGATGAATGTTTAAAGTTCATTTTCTGTTATTAGAAAGTGTTATTTAAAGCAAATTTTATGCTTCCAGCAGATCTTTTAATATCATTTTTGTAACTAGTAGTCTATATTTTAAGCTTATTTTATTTAATAAAAAGTTTTTTTTCTTTTTCTTTCTAACACCAAATTTTATAAAGTAGATCATAACATTTTATCCGAAATACTATGTGCGATGTGTAAATTAAAGTATGAAACATATAATTAAAAAAATTAAATTTATTTTTAAGTTTTTGACGTGATTGTTATATCTAGGGTCATAAACTAGCATAACTAAACTAGTCATAAACCGTCATAAACTAGCCAATCCTGCTTCAAACTGATTATTTAGCTTTAATTTGATTTAGTTTCGTCGTTTAACTTCCTTCGCAATAATTTATTCCTTCAACATATTATTTTCTCTTATAGCGTAATTTGCAAATAATGGTTAATAAGAGGGAAAGTTGTAAATCCATATTTCTTTATCAATCTTGTTTGTCAGAGAATATTTACAGAAAGATTATTTTTTTTATTTTTTTTTTTACATGCGTTTTGGACTTTGTTTTTAACGTGACACATGAGCAAAAATTTGCTAACACTGTTTTAAACTGCATATTTAGCATTTTTTTAAAAAAATTTAGTTTTATCACTTAATTGTTTTGGTAATTTATTTCTTCAACATATTGTTTTCTCTAATAGAGTAATTTGCAAATAATGGTTAACAAAAGGGAAAGTTGCAAATTCAAGTTCCTTCTCGTCTCTCCCGGAAGGAGACTTTTATTTATTTATTTATTTTTTTTTGCCGCAAGGTGTGATGGATGTAGCGATCATTTTTCCTGATGGAAGTTCCGCTTCACAAAGCGTACTGCGGAATCGTGCTTGCATCTTGCCTAACACTTAAAACCAGAATCAAGTATTTCACTTTCACGGCTACTCGTTTGTGAAAGTAATGTCCTAATTGGTGAGGAGAAATTAGGGAAGTCTACTTTCTACTCGCCGCTTACTTCTGTTGTGGTATTTGTTTTTCCATCCAGTAATTTTTGAAGGATAAGACTGTGATATAATCCTCTTTCGAACAAAAGGAAGCAAATAATGTTATCAGTATAATCAGCACAACATGCTGCCGTTTTCTTTCTTCAAATAGTAATAAAAATGATTTAGCGTTTAAACTTTTATAATCACATTTTTGTTAACTCGCTTTTGTGTTTGTGACGATGACATTTTTCAAACGAAATGTCGACCAATTTTCGATTTTATTTTGTTGGTAATCCTGGTTGTCCTGGTTGTTGGTTGTCCTGGGTTTATATGCGATATTATCACCATACCTAGATCACTCAGATCTATTAGAGCTCTGCGTTTGATAATCACGTTTTTAATCGTTTTCTGATCACGAACAAGCGTAATTTATCGAGATATTATTGACAAAAGCAAATTACCTGTCAATCGAAATTATAACTTTCTTTTATATTTCAATCAAAATTTATTTCTTTTACCCGAAATCAAAGTTTGGAAATTTTTCGACTTATACAAAATAACACAAACAATAAGAAAAAAAAAAAAAACATAAATAAAAATTCTAGTCATTAAGTTTTTCGAATGGATGAAAAAGAAGGTAATAATTCTATAATTGTCGTACCAAAAGCGAAACTAACGTAAGGCCATCACTTTCGTAAGTTCTCTCCCCCCTTTCCGCTTCTTTCGAAAGTAATGCGCTTTGTACGTTTTATGCGTCGTAAAAATAAGGTTTCTACCTTCTCAGTTCACTTGAAAAACGCAGTTTTTTAGAATTTTATTTCTTTTAAATTATTTTCGCTACCTCGAATTATTAATAGCGATGAAAAACTGATAAGATTTTAACCGCGCATAATCTTTTAAGTAATCTAATCTTCTGTTGAGCTTGGCTGTTACATGTTTAAAAAAATGAGTAAAATTGTGTCATATTTTTAAATGATCCAGACTTGTGTAGCATTCACAGCTATCAAAGATATTTGCGTCAATTTATTATTCCTTCAGAAGCGACCGAAAACATAACCCCTATTACGTCAATTTAGAGATAAAAAAAGCACGATGCTCATATATTTGAATTTGTTGCCAAATATAAAAAGCTCCTTTAGTCCGATCAGCGGAAAGATTTACTAGATGTAAATAAAAAAAATACGTCACTTGGCGGTGTCAAACGCGTGTTTGGCTTGACTCTAAACAAAAGGCGAATATTTGTTATCTTTTATTGTTATTTGTTCGATCTGAGTCATAACAACGATGGGAAAAAGAAGACGTTTGAACTTATAGTCCTGTAAATAAGCGCCAGGAAAGAAAAAAAAAATCACATTTCACAAGAAAACGTAGAAAGAATTGATTTTAAACTCGTTATTTTTTAGCACAATTCCGTGAAAACAAAAAAATGCAGAGAAAATCCCAAAAGGGGCAAACCTGATTAAGATTCTGGCAGCATATTTGTTCACTTTCGGTCTATCTTTTCCGTGAACGCACTCCAGTTACTAAATAAATAAATAAAAAATTAAAATATGTAAACAATTATGCTTTTTTTTTATTTATTTTTTTAAAAACTTGTTTATAAATTGATTAATCAAAAAACTTGTTTATAAATTCATTAATCAAATAAACAATAAGTTTTATGAGTTGAAATAAAAGTTAACATTTAGGTTGCATGTATTCCAAAAGGGATGAAAAACTTTCTATTCAAATTAGGGGGAGATGTCAAATTTTTCTTCTTCTCTTTTTTCCAAGGGTTTTAGAAAATTTGATCAAAGAGGTGATGAATAAACAATTAGACAAGAGAAGTTATAATGAAGGGGTATGATATGAGTTTGTTTCATGATCAATCCTCATCTTGTTCTTTGCATGTTGTCCTCTGTGGATTTTGTTTAAGTTTAAACCAACAGTTTTGCCATGAAATAATGTGCCTCTTTTTAATGTATTACTTTCGAATATTTCAAATGCCATTTCAATCACAAGGAGTTTTAAACATTACTGAGTGTTTATGGACTGCAAAACAATTTTTTTATTTATTAATTGATGATAGAATATTTAGTGCAATAAGATCTTTATCAATTTGAAACAAAACTAGGAATTTGAAAATTAAAACCTGTGACTAAGTACCACAAATTATATATGTTCGAAAAATATGCATGTAATTGTATTCAACTGAAGAAGTTTCTCACAGTTAAAAAAAAAAAATATTTACTTTAATAACATTAATGTAGATTTCAAAATTTTTCTGTGGACTATAAGCTGAATTATTTATTTATTTTTTACTTACTGATGTAAGTAAACTACTTATACTTATCATTCTTAAACCATCCTTAAATTTTTTTGCATGATTTGGGTAAAAAAGAAAATCCTTTAATCAAATTATGTTTAACAATATTTTCATTTATAAAATTTTTTTTTTCTTTCTAAGTTTGCTTGAAATTAGTTTCTCTAAAACAGTTTATGTAGTTTTCATCTAAATATTTTTTGGTAGGAAGTCAGGGGATTGCTCGTTTAAAATTTGAGGGACTCGTTTGGTCCGGCTACAAGTTATTCCCCTTTATTTTAAGGGGTATTTTTTAGGTGTTCCCTAATATCTTATTTTGTAAATTTTTTTTTGAAATATTCGTTTTAAAATTAAATTTTATTTCTAAGAATTTGTGTTTTTTTGTTATTTGTTTATACCAGTTATTGCCTCTAAATGAGTAGTGTTAATGTTCCCTGAAAAAAGCAGGTTTTGGCTAGTTTTTGTTATTAAAACTAACCATCCTTGTAAGATATAAAATTAAGAAATTAAAATGAAACTTTAGTTTTAAAAATCTAATTAAATAAAAATAGGTCTTTTTATTTGCATAATAATTTGTCTGCTTTAGAAATTTTATGAAATTTCTCAATAATTTTAGAATTTTAAAGTTTGAAGGTTTTTGAAATTCTCTCCCTATATTTGCTATTCTATGATTTATTTTTGCATAAAAATTCATTAAATTCATGAAATTGACACTCTAAAAATTCCTTCAAAATGGATGTATCTTACCTAATAATTTAAAGAATTGTATTTCAGTGACATTGGGGATAGACTTTATTGCACAACTTAGTATTGACTTTTATAAAATAAAACCCACAGTAAATTTTCTTAATAATTTTATTGTGTGAGGAAATTTTTATCTCAAATCATGAAACCTCTACTCTTTTTATAGGATTTTATTTTTTTGATTAAGGTTCCAAATAAACTGTTAGTTAAAAGTATGACTGCAGATATTATTTTTCTTCATTAATGCTTTTTTATGGATATGGATGTGAGGATTTAATTAAGTTTTAAAATTTCTTTTTAAGAAGAGCATGTATCTTTTGCAGAACTAATCTGATTTTATTTATTGTAATATTATCTCTAGAAATTCGGTGTAGATAATGTTATTTCTTTTTAATGTTTGTTTAGGTACGTGGCAGTGACAACTCTGAATTGGAGAGTGACTTTCAAGCATTAGCTTTAGAGACAGGACATCCTTCTTTAGAAGTATGATTTTTTAATAATAATGAAATTAAAAGTATTTTGTTTTTCATTTACAATCCATTGATTTAGTTTAGTAATGATTTTTTTTTTTTTTAAATTTTGTGTTTAATTCTGTGTTTTTGTAGAACTGTCATATGCTTATTTTAATTTAAACTTTTAATATTGTACATTCTTCATTATTTATCTTATTTTTGCTTGATTTCAATTCAACTTATAGAAACTTTTTGTTGGCAGTGGTAATATTTTTGTATAGTGACTCCGATTACACATTATCTCACATCAAACATTGTAAAGGGCTGGCAAAATATTATGGATTCCAAGAAACCAGTAAATCTCTATTAAAAAAAAAGTGCATCAAAAATTGTAACCAAACTTTGAATATTTGTATTAAAAAAATCTTTCTCTTGTGTCATTAGTAATTCAAGGAAAAAAATTAAGAATAATTCTGATTAACATATTACATCATTGCTTTTCCTTGATATAGGTGTGCCTACTAAATTAGTCCTAATTAAAGACCTCTACTGTTCACTCATAACTAGACAACGGATTATATGCACTAAAAACGGACAAAATATGCATGCAAATATGCACTAAAAAACTTGAATATATGCTCTTAAAACTAGAAATATGCATTTAAAATAGAAATTAAAAGTTCAACTTATTTAAATACTACTACTTACTTTTTCCAACAAACACAGCTAAAACATTTTTTTCTTAAAAGGAAGAAAATCAAAATATTTCTTATTTGAATCTACACATTTCTGAAGAAAAAGCCTAAAACTGAAGTATGATAAATGAGAGAAGAAAAATCATCGCATTTTCCGGAAAGATTTTATTAAACTGAATAATTTTTGTTGCAATACACAACTAAGTGTTTTTCCAAATTTTCAAGGGTGAATTGATGTCGTCGGTCATCAAAGATCATTTTGAAAGCAGAAAATGACGTCTCCACGTCAACCGATGTTATTGGACAAAACTTGTATAATTTCGTACTCATTGGTTTTACTTTCTCTGGAAGTTCAGTTTCCATTAAGGAAATCATTTATCTTCTTCACTGCTGCAAAACCCGAATTTTTGTTTTGAATGAATTACGGAGCCGCATCATTGACAAAAATCAAAACATCTTCAGAACCATCTCTATCAGGCCATAATAATCTGATAGAATCATTGACAAACCTTGCTATGGTTGAATGATTGACTTTTTCAAGGGCTTTGCTTGCTAGAAGATGTGGTCGAGTAGGAATATTATCCATTTTTCCACAAATAAAATGAGCAATATAGCACTTATCTGTCGTCTCATCGACTTCAATCCATATAGGGCCATCTCCAATATCTCGTCGAATATCATCCAGTACTTCGTTACATATCGGTGGAAGGTAGTTCTTTCTTAAAGTGGATTCATGGGGAATGATCTGATTGGTACAATATTTTTTTAAAAACTGTCTTAAGTTTGGATTATTTAACTTTTTTAAAGGAATATTGCTGCTTACTAAGGCTTTGCATAAATCACTAGAAAAATCACTTTCCTTTTTAGCTGCCTGAACAGGAATAGTTAATAAACTTTGAACAAATCCTTTTGTATTCTGCTTTTTCTTCCCGGAGTGAGCATTAGTCTTTATATGTTGATCGATTCTGTACTTTTTTTCACAGGAAATTTGACAAATCACACAAAATACTATTTCCCCATCGGTCGTAAAGTCCTTCCCATAGACCGAAATCCTTGTCTTCATTAAATTTGATTTTGTCGACTTAATTTTTGGCATATTATAAAATTCAGCAGTCAAAAATCACGTTCGAAGCTTCACTAACTACGTATTCAACTGATGGATGCCGAAACTATCTATCTATCGGATGGACTATCGAAATATGTTAGAATAGCAGCTCTCTCCGAAAATGTATTCATTCCACCTTTTAACTAATCAATCACAGGAAAGGGAGGTCATTTTCTACCTACCACAGAAACCTTATTTTTCCCACACAGATTGACAATTATTTATTCCAGGAAACGACATCCCTTCATAGAATATCTGATCATCCCTTTCTGAGGTTTCTATGACTAATGTCTGTTTGGTCGGGCCCTTTGCATCCCCCTTCCCGACACACACCTCATTTCTACATCTTTTTCACGTGATTGCAATCACCCCCAGCAACATCAAAAGTGCTAAAATATGCAATTGCATATTATCTGCTCATAACTTATTGCTTTTTATTTTTTATTTCAGCGTGCATGGCATTTTTAAAAAGTGCTTATTTTTGTCTTTTAAAAGTCCTCAAAGTTGCTTTTTTGATTGGTTGTTTTTAAAAAGTGTTCAGTTTCCCCTTTTCCAAAATTAGAAATTTTTTCTTCAGTATGTTGATTATGCAAAAAGTGTGATTTTCACATTGTTCGGTTCAATGTTTTCACAATTCATTGAACCACAATCCATTTTGGTCTACTGTTGATCCTTAGTGTATAAAAGCACCAATCATTTTATATGTTTGATGAAATACTTATAGGTTTGCATGTGCGTATACTACACTGGATTTGGCGAAAAGGGAAGGATTCTTGCACTCTCATGTGCAGCTCTGCTCATTTTGCTGGAAATTCTCATTTTCCGCCCCCTGGAATCAAACGGAAAAATCTCTTGAAATTTTGCGGATCACAGGGACTAGCTAATTATCAAAAATTAATTTTCCTTAGTAGGAAAAGAGAATTTATTTCTTTTGTTAATTTCATCGTTGGCAAAGTGCCTTTGTCACTGGCAAGCTAATATTCTTTTCACACTCTTCTATTTATAGATTAGTGCATTAATTCTTTAACTTGACTTGGGGATAATTCATTATTACATTGTATTTTCATGTGGATTCCCAGAGCAGTAAGGAACCACAAAGCTTCATTTCCGCAAAATTTCCATCTCCCTTTTTTTCATTTAATTTAATTAGGATACAAATTAATTGATATTTTTAATCATATGATTTTTTTTCCTGAGGGACCATCCTCTATTTGTAAAACATTTTTTAAAACTTTAATTGTACTTGATAAATCTTTTCACTTAATACTATATTATTGCATTATTACTTTTAAAATTTTCAATACTTTTAAGTTGTTTTGTGTAAAAAATCAATAATATTTAGAGGCAAGATTTTGAAAAAGTAAATGGCTTCGCTATTTTAAATGCTGCAAAAAATCTTATGTTATTCAGATTTGTCATTCCAAAGAAACTTTAATTCATCTCTTTAAAGGTGCTTATTTTCAATTTTTTAAAAGCCCTTAAAGGTGCTTTTTCCATTGGATGTTTTTAAAAGGTGCTTCATTTTCCCTTTTCAAAAATGAGATTTTTTTTCCTTACCATGTCTATTTTTGACTCGTATTATGCAAAAGCTTGCTTTTCACATTGTTCTGTTCAACGTTTTCACAATTCATTTTGTCGTACTGTTGGTCCATAGCTTATGAAAGCGCCAATCATTTTACATGTTTGATGAAATACTTGCGAGTCCATATGTGCTTCTACTGACCTGGGTTCAGTGAGATTATTGCCTTCTCATGTGCAACTCTGCTGCATTTTGCAAGATATTCTCAATTTCAGACTTCATTTTCCAGCCTCTGATATCCAACCTCCTTTTTATAACTGCTAATATAATCAAGAAAAGAGTTCTTTGTCAGAAACTAGTTATTTTATCATGATCATCTAAAATAGTCTTTGACAATTATTTTGCATTTTGTTAATGTATATAGTGCTTAAAAATATTTTTTGAGTTCTTAAAAAATTACTTAAAAGGTGCTTATTTTTTGTTGAAAGCTTTGTCTATGCACCCTGATTTAATTTTAAAAACAATTAATATACAAAATTAAATTACCTCAGATGTGATAAATATTAGGAGTGTAGAGACCATTAATAATTTACTTCTGACAAAAATGTTGCTTCAATACTCATTGTATTTACATTTCAAAATTATTTAAATTTTTTTAATCATTTCATTAAATAAATACTGAACCAAGTAACAAGTTTCAATAAATAATAAGAGGCCATTCACTTATTTACATATGAATGTATTAAAATTTTCTTAGTTTGCTTAATTCTTTACATGTCTTTATGAATTCGGTATTATCAATAAAATTAATCTGTTTCAATAATATTAATCTTGTTTGTTGAGTATGCTTTTATGAATAACTTTCATTTCAAACCAACCTTTAAATCAATTATAATTTTGAATTTTTTTTACGTAATTAAGTAAAGTAATTATTATTTTAAAAAATAGAATGAGCCACTCTATATTGAATATGTTTAAAATTGTTTTTATGATGGCTAATATAATCAAGAAAAGAGTTCTTTGTCAGAAACTAGTTATTTTATCATGATCATCTAAAATAGTCTTTGACAATTATTTTGCATTTTGTTAATGTATATAGTGCTTAAAAATATTTTTTGAGTTCTTAAAAAATTACTTAAAAGGTGCTTATTTTTTGTTGAAAGCTTTGTCTATGCACCCTGATTTAATTTTAAAAACAATTAATATACAAAATTAAATTACCTCAGATGTGATAAATATTAGGAGTGTAGAGACCATTAATAATTTACTTCTGACAAAAATGTTGCTTCAATACTCATTGTATTTACATTTCAAAATTATTTAAATTTTTTTAATCATTTCATTAAATAAATACTGAACCAAGTAACAAGTTTCAATAAATAATAAGAGGCCATTCACTTATTTACATATGAATGTATTAAAATTTTCTTAGTTTGCTTAATTCTTTACATGTCTTTATGAATTCGGTATTATCAATAAAATTAATCTGTTTCAATAATATTAATCTTGTTTGTTGAGTATGCTTTTATAAATAACTTTCATTTCAAACCAACCTTTAAATCAATTATAATTTTGAATTTTTTTTACGTAATTAAGTAAAGTAATTATTATTTTAAAAAATAGAATGAGCCACTCTATATTGAATATGTTTAAAATTGTTTTTATGATGGCTAATATAATCAAGAAATGTTCTTTGTCAAAAACTAGTTATTTTATTATGATCTTAGAAAATAATTTTTTTTAAATGCTTAAAAATATTTTTTTAGTGCTTAAAAGGGGCTTATTTTTTGTTAAAAAATATGGCTAAGCACCCTGTTTTTGTTTTGATATTCTTTGTTTTATTTATAAATAGATAGAATAATTATGAATGTGCGAATTTATACTTGGGTAAAGAAATTGGAAATTCATATTTTAAATAGCGATCTGCTTTTAGTGAAAAGTAGGGTTCACATGAGCAATGAAAATTTAGTGGTTCAATAGGATCACTTAGTTATTCATTTTGTGGTCCAAAAACTTTATGGCAGACAAGCTTGAAAAAAAAAAATGTTCTTTACAATTACATAATTCATGATATGGTACACCAAATGTTTTACTCCGATGTTGATTATTTTTCTTAATGATTTTTCTTATGTTCTTATAAGTAACTTATGATTTTTCTTCCAAGTTCATGTACTAATGTTATTTGAAGAACTTATTTAAAGAATTTATTGAGTGATATTTAAAGTTGGTTTAGAATTATCAAATTTAGTAAATGTGTTAGGAAATACGAAGAATTTGTCTTAGATTCATCTTTTTAAACTGTCAGTTAACCAACTTGTGGTTTATCTTAATCTTTCACCGAAGAATTAATTACCTGTAAAAGGTAATTTCTTTTAAGAATTTTTATTTTTATTGAAAGCTTTATAAGAATTATCTGTATGATCTCCTAGATATAACAAAATAAAGGTTTTAATAGCTATGTAGATCTATATGTATATATGATTATATTAACAAGAATCTTGTTTACAGTATTCACCGGCTGCAAAAAAATTGTGGGGTGTTGAAGACACAAAACAAGATGAGAGTAAAGGAATCTTATTTGGTGACCAATGGCGGGATGCTGCTTGGAGTACTGGACACAATAGTGCATCAGGTAATTAAATTGTATAATTGAGTGTTTTTATATTTATTGATGAATAATCTGGTTAAAATTAAAAGCTCAAATTTCCCCCTCTGTTTTCGTTATGACGTGACAATTAAGAAGGTTTCATTTAGACTTTTTCTTGAAAAATTAGTTATTGGAAGACATGAAGTTTCTTCCGCAGTATAGTGTCTTCTTAAGATCTATTTTTATCTATGTTTGGCTTTTGTATATAATCTTGTGTTTTTCTGAACATTTTTACAGTTGTGCGGCATTCTTAAAAGTGTTGATGATGCACTATATTTCTTTAAATGTTTTATGGATACTTTTTTTCCGGAAAATATTTTTAGCAATAAGGCTTTGTTTTTAGAATTAGGAAAAATTTTTTTTCTCTATTTTTCTTAATCTTTTTTTTGAACTTTACAACTATTTCTAATGAGTAACTATTATTGTTTTTTTTTCGTCACAACCCTTTACCAATAATCTAAGTTTTGATTAATTTTCTATAATGACTAAATTTATTTATATATTAAAAATATTAATGAAAAATAATGTTGCTGTTCGTTACATCCCTGTTAATAAATATGCCAATAAACAAAATGACACTAATATTTAAGTATAAAATTTTTTGTAATTTTATTTCTAAATAGTAGTCCTATGTTTTAGATAAAAAATAAAAATAAGATTGCTTCTAATAATTTGTTACTCTTTCTGTTACTGAAGAAAACTTCTGTTTAATTCTTATTAGTTTTTATATTTGAGAAGGATATTAATTATTGTTATATTTATCAATATAAAAACATGACTCTTATCAATATTGATAAGGATAATGCAGTCATGAATTTCTTAAAGGTTTGCACTCTGCTTAGTGATCAAGTTTTAATGGAAAAAGGAATATTTAGATGTTTTATTTTATGTGGGTTCGTAATGTAATAGATTATTTGATCCTTGCATCTTGTAGAAGAAAGTAGCAAAATTAAATAAACATTTATTATATGTAAGGTATCACAGGGTTCCTACACGGTCAGGAAAACCTGCAAAAGTCAGGATATTCTAAAATTAAGCTAAAAAGTCAGGAAAATGTCAGGATTTTTCTTACATATTCATAAAGTCAGGAAAAAGTCAGGATTTTTCTTTCATATTCATAAAGTTAGGAAAATTAAAAAATAACTATAGTTCATTCAAAGACTTGACAAGCAAAAATAAAATTTCAAGGAAAAATTCTGTAATTCAAAATATGTAATATCCTCATAATAACAATCCTCTTTCCCTGGTAGAACCTGTCCTGTTAGCAATTTCCCTCCTGTTTATCCAATGATAAGGAATTTTCGATAGGGTTGCTAGGTTTATTGCTCTTTGTGTGAATAACTGGTTTACGAGCAGAGTATACTAACATATCTGGTAGCAACATTTTTCCAAATAAGTTCTGCCAAATCAGGTGGCTGGAAAATCTTCCTTTTGTGGAGCGGGCCATATTTCATTTTGACAGCATTAAAAGGTACATAGAAGAGGAAAAAAATTCTCAGCCAGCCGGAATCTCAATAAAAAATGTCTGAGACTGTGTTAAGGATCCGATAATGCTACCAAAATTAGCATTCTTTAAGCTAATTTCTGAAGAATTTCAACCTTTTCTTTTAAATTTTCAGACCTCCAAACCTCTCAGTCCATACTTATATTCCAGTATATACTAACACGAAATCTTTTGCTGCGTTGTGTAAAAAAAGTCGGTCATAGACAATGCTACAACTGCAAAAAAACTAGCAAGTATTGACAAGCAATGACAATCTATTAAGTGTTAATAATGTGAATATAGGTTTTGCAGCAAGTAAATATCTGAACATGATAAAAATTAGTGAGAAAGAAAAGGGATATTTCAAGTTAGAATGTCGAAAATTCCTTTTGACGACGGTCGAAAAAATACTCGAAAAAAGTCCATTGTTGTATAGTATCACACGTGGCATTTCAAGTTTAGTGCCAGAATTGATCATTCAACATCCATCCATTGCTCAACAAAGGATGGATACCTGTCTGGAAATTCTCCATGTTAATAACTGGGTAGCTGAAACAACAGCAGAAAAAGCAAAAAGGGAATTTTTACTGTTTTGTGATGCTGCCAAAAAAAAAAGAAGAGCAAAAGAGTTTCTTCGAGTTTAATCCACAGCAACAGAGATTAGATAAATTTTTTTCAAAATATTTGCACGGAGGAAAAAAAATTGAAAATTTGTGGGAGGTTATAAAAATTGTTCTTATCCTCTCTCATAGTAACGCAACAGTCGAAGGGGGGTTTTCAATCAATAAAAGCTTATTGATTGAAAACCTCAATGAAGACTTTTCACAAAGGCGTGTGTATGATTATGTTTCATTTATAAATGGATTAAAAAATATAGACATTTATGAAAAAATGCTAGATGCTGTAAAAGGATCTAGAACAAGATGGAGACATGCATTAGAAGCCCCCCCCCCCCAAAAAAAAGAAGAACGAAGAGAATAAAAAAGCTGAAATTTCTAGAAAACGAATAAAAGAAAAGATAGATTATTTGAAATTAAGAAAATCTAAATTGACGAAAACTGCTGCTACAGAACTGGATGTTCTTGATTCCGAAATTGTCAAACAACAAAATATGTTGAGAAATATTATGTAACATAGATGCCCCTGAGTTTTTCCGGAAGCTTACAGTATTACAGAAATAAATTTAAAAATACTGAAGAAAAAAGATATTTTTGATTTTATTTTTCTCACAAGTTGCATAATTTTTCTATCAGAATTTTTATTTGTATATAATTAACTTTTCTTGACTTTTTTTCCCTTTATATTTCAATATTATCTTTTAAAAGAAAAGTCAGTTTGAAGTGAATTGGTGATTTTTAAAAATTAATAACTTAATGTAACAAATGTTCTAGTACGTTTTAAGAGTAAATATTATTCAAGAATACTGATACGTATCTCCCAGATTTGATTAACCCTTTATATCCTGACGACACTCATGCATTTGGTTCCACTTAACATTAAATAAAATAATATTTCCATAATCCAACAGATTTTCTTGATCTTTTTATTTAAATAGTTTTCGTATCTAACTACAAAAACGCACTGAAAGTTTAATCTAATCATGATAATTAAAAATATGTTTCACAAGTTTTCTGAAAATATAATTTGGGATATAAAGTGCTATTACGCAATTCCACTTTTAATATATAAGTGTTTATACTATTCAATATATGATAGTTATGACTTAGTAGCATATTATTACTAATTGAAACTGCAATGTTAAAAATTTTGTTGGAGTGGGAAACGGCGGGTCAGGAATTTTATTGTAAAAGGTCAGGAAAAACCTGCAAAAGTCAGGATATTGTTTTCTTAAAATAGTGTAGGAACCCTGTATCATGCTGGCCCCAGAAGCAGAAAGTGCCTAAAACTGTGACGTACGTCGCAGAACAAACGAAGTCCTGCAGAACAATTTGCATCTTGAATAAGTGACAGCGTTTTTCTGCGAACCCACCCTCCCCCTCCCTACAGTAGTCTTGCAGAACAATCCCCAACCCTAATCTCATATATTCTTCTGTAGACCATAATGACATGAAGGTTTAAAAGTTTCCCCTTATAATCATTTCCCCCCACCTCATTCCTCACCCCCACATTTTTAGATAAATTTTCTCATGTTTCGATTTTAGACTTAAAAACCTTTGATAAACCGCTTTACTCGTTAAATTCAGAAATTTCCAATTTCATTAAGTTTATGACTTTCATATTTTGCATTGCCATTTCAGAAGCAATTTGTGAATCGTGGGGATCCACGATTGACAGAATTGTTTCTAAAAGACCAAATGCTTTGATAGAGATAAAGAAATTGTTGGAACAACAGACCAGCGAATGTTTGTGTTTGCAAATGATGCACCATCTGGACACTTGTCCCTTAGAAAGATTTAATGTTCGGACCTTCATATCATACGCATTTTATTAATAATTCATCATCATCGTCGTCATTAACAAAATTTTGTACTTCAAAAGTGATTGAAAAAGTAACAAATCAAGAATATTTGCCTTGGTTTAAAAAAAAAAAATAGTGTATCCTGTATTTTAATAAATTAAAATATAGTATTTAAACGTAAAGTTGACTTTTTTTCGCTGTGAAATGCTTGCAGAACATTTGTATAAATAAATTAGTCCTGTTGCAGAACATTTGAAAATATTCTGCTTATGGGATGCTGGCAAGGTTTTAATTAAGTATTCCTTAGAATTTTTATGTTTTTCACATTTAATTTTTATCAGTATTAAGTTTTAATCAGGATGATTAGCTATTTTTTTGGAAGATATGAAATACCTTAAAAGTAAAGGAAAAACTGTCAAAATTGTTTTAAGTGTAAATAAAGTTTTCCTTAAAGGAAATATTTCTGCATTATATGTTTTAAGAAAAATGAATGATACAATTAATAAACTAATTTTAGGAAAGCTTTATTAAAAAGCATTTATATACAAAATGAAATTAAATGCTTCACAAATATCACTTTAGTATTTATACTATAATTATTGTGTTTGAATTCATAAAATTTTTTAAAATTCTTCAGTTTTATTTTGTAATGTTTTTTTTCTCTTTTAAAATTTTGATAAGCTTATTACTGTTAAAGCTTTTTATAATTAGTTTTAATTTATGTGGTTGACTTGTATTCTTATATTTACCTAAGTAGCAAATTAAAAAAATAATTGACAAAGAAATGGTTCTGGAAATTCTAGTGTATTATTCTGGAAAATCAGAAATTTTTTTATTAATTTAAGGAAAACTAAATTTTCTTTTGTATTTAATAAATATGCATTTTTCTGTAGACACTGGAGGACTTGGTGTTAAAATGGTTGAATATGTTCTGGGTAGTTCTCCTACCTCAAAAGATCTGGATAATCGAATGGCAAGAATGCACCATCTTGGCATGGTAATATTAATTTCCAAAGCTTTGTTTTCTTTATTTTATTCATTATCTCATCAATTTGATGTCTATTGTAGAATAGATTAATTAACTTGACTTTTTGCAACAAGTTATTTTTTATCAGAATAAAAGGCAATTTTAGATTCTAATACTATTTTATTTTACTTTTTAACATATCAGAATATAACTTGAAGAAGGCTGTCAATTTCCATGTGCAATTATTATAATAAAATTTACAAACTATTAGTTGTCAACTCATTATTAAAGTTAGTCATATCAGTTTTTATGTTTCATTAACAATAACTTCTTTATATGTTATAAAAGGATTTAAAGTTATTATACTTATTTATATCAATTAATGTTAAAACTAATTTCAAAGTATATTATGTATTTAACAATATAAAGCATTCTTCCTTTACTGCCTTGGTTTTTTGACTGAATTGTTTTATTTTTTTAATGCTGTTTGATCGTAACAAACGTTTTAGAATGTCGTTCCATGACACAGTATCATTTGAAAAGGTGATCAATTAGATTATTGTTTTATTTTCTGTGCAAAAATGGCATTTGTGACTTTCCATTTTCGTCACAATTTTTCTCAAAAAATTAAAACAAATTAATATTATGATTTCAGTAATTATTAATAAATAATTAATATATTTTCTATATTTAGATTTAAACTGAAATTCTATTTTTGTTTAGTCTGAAATTTTTTTTTTTGTATTATTAGCATATTTGCTAATTTATTCCTTTTTTTACTCTTTGCGTTAGATGTATGTTTGCTATTCTTAAAATTGTAAGAGATACATTGACTTCGCACATTGATATTTGTGGTCCTGAGGTCAAAGACTAAGCCATCAGAAGTTATGAAAGAGAGAGATCTGTAAACTATTTTTAGGAATTTAAAATTTTTTTTCTCATTTTTTGCAACTTTGGGACTATTTTAAACATTTTGCATGATATTAAAAAATTTAACCTTTCCATTGGTTTTTAAATTTTGACACACCTTCTTTTGAAAAATCTTTTTTTGTTAATCATAGATATATTTATTATGAAGTTGTATGTGTGATATGTATAAAATAAGTTTGTGCAGAAGAATGGTTGTTAGTATTTCTTGTTCTTTTTTTATACCTTGCCTGCCTCTGTATCTATAAAGATAAGTTAATCCATATCTAATATATTTCTTTATGTGTACTTAATTTGTAATTTCTTCTAGAATTCAAGCGATAATCCTGAAAAACTAAAAAAGCTAAAATCTATATCTTTTGATGGAGAATTGAAAGGAAAAGAGCAAGAAGGAAGTGGTGTAATTCACCAATCTAATGGAATTCTTCAAAATGGTTTGAGTGACGACAGTGGATACCAGTATGTATAAAATAATGAATCTTTGTTTCTTAAATGTCTATAAGCTCAGGTTGTTAAAAACTAAAATTGTGTCTTTGAAATAGATAACTATACTGTCATTTCTGATTTTGGTTCTCTTTTCTAATTTTAAAATTTAATTTCTGCCATGTACATTGAAATAATCCAAAAATTTTTAAATTTTTCTTTATATGTAATTCAGAGATGAAAATTCTCTGCTTTTCCCCCAATTTCTGCTTTTTTTATAATTTTTACCTGACTTCCAGTTTTCATTTAATTTTTCCGTTATAATGTGATATAAAATTTTGGATATAAAATAGTAATCCAGAGTTTTGAAATGACGGCGTAATTTGACCACAGCCCAAAAAACATTTCATATTTTTTGTCTCTTTTCTTGTAAAAAGATTACTTTCGCCAAAAACCACACACTCTGTTTTAAGAAGGTGCAAAACTCTTGCATTTCGAAAAATTGCGGATTGAGATGAAATTGTCTTTACTAAAGGGTGTCATAAAGTAATTATTTAAAAGTGTGTTTCGAAATTCGGGGATCATTATCGTATTATCGGAAACTAAATAAAATTTTGAAAAATGTAGAATTCCCAAGCAATAACTGTCAAAAATGTGATCAACAAGACATTGAATACAAGACAAGAAATTGAGGGTATGCAAAAGTGATTTTTCAAATGCCTGCTTTAAAATGTCCCACGCAAAACAATGTAGCATTAAAAAGTCAGGATAATGAAAACTTTGAAAAAATCTGCGGCAATAACAAAAATACGTGTGATAAAACAAAATTAGTTTACAGGTTAATTCCCAATAATCCAGTGTATAAAATAGTAATTCTTTAAATGCAGGATTCTAAATTTCCTACTCATGATAATATAACATGAAAAAAATCAAGATTTTTGATTTAATAAAAAATATTTCATAAAAAATATAGCTTACTCAATCTGTGTAAATCACTGTATTGCTATTTTTTAATATTTAAAATGTTCTCTTTAATGAATATGAAACTTGATAATTTCAATGTCCTGAAACTTGTAAATTATTTTTGATGTAGAAGAACACATTAAAAAGAAAAGTTGAAACATTAATTTTCTTCTGAATGACTGACAAAATTTATCAATATATTTATAATGCGTTTGCCCGAAGTAAATAATGTAATATTAATGCTATTTTTAAAATGTTCGCTGATTCATTAATAAGGGTTTTATCTTCTATCTTATTTTATTATTATTTTATTGGGAAAAAGAGGAATTAAAAACAGAAACTTAACACCCACTTAAGAAACTGCAGATTATAATTTTTTTAAATTGAATTTCACTGATGGCTCTTATTTTAACAGCCATTCAAACAGTCGACAGTCTTCTCCAAGTGAAGACATTGGTAGCAAGAAGCATATATTAAATGAAAAAATGCCAAAGCATAGTGAACAAATGATGCCCCAGTCTTCTGGAGCTAATATGCAATCGGGTGGCACTTCATTGGGTGGACTAGATCAAGGTTTTGAGGGAGTGTCCATGGACCAACTTCAATTTGATTATTCTTCAGCTTTTATGCCTAACATGGATTCTCCTAACATGGATTACACTAATCAAGTATGGATCTCTCTTAAATTTGTAAGCTAAACTACTTATATTTTTTTTTGTTTAAGCTAATCGTTTCTATTTTCTTCTCTAAACTAGATGACATCTAGGAAGATGGTTCTTAACAGAGGTGATGAAAAGTTCGGTTCTAATTTCTCTTGTCAAGACCCTCAGCATTTTTTTATGGAGGTATGTGTATATTTTGTTTCTTTCAATATTTTCAAAGATTATTACTGCACACAACGATTTTGTTCTTAAGAACTGGGCTCATTTCTCTGGAGAGTTATGGACATAGATTTACATCAATTCTCATAATGGTATATTATAATTTCTACTCCGTGCTTCTCCATCAGGTAGCAAAATAATGACTGTTTATTAATAGTTTGTTGAGAAAATAATTACACAAATATAATGTCTGTCACTATTTATTTTTCATTAGTCTAAAAAATGTTATGCATTAGTTTGTAGACTATAAATTATAAAATGTGCTTTTGCTATTTTAAATGCCATCTATACTATGTTCAGGGATCAAAGTCCTCCTATAAATCCTGTTTGCTATGTATTTTTTAAAACCTTAAACATTCTGTATTGTCATATATTTCCAAAACAATCATATAAACCAATGGGCAGTAAAAACCTATTGGACTCATTAACAAAATTGAAAATTTGTAAAAATGGAACTTTTCCTTTACATTGATTGCTGGTTTAGGCAACTGTAATAATTATTTTATGAAGGTACAAGTCGGATCTTAAGTCTCGAATCAATGAACCTCTGTTTTATCCAAACCCAACTTGTTTTGTTTATTATCAGTAAAAGGGAATTACTGAATCAGTCTGGTGTACTAAATCTGTACCATAAAAGCATTTTACCCACATAAGATTGAGATTAAAGGTTTAATTAGAGAAATATTTTCTGAAAAACCTTTTGAAAAACCAGTTCAAGCATGAATGAAATATTAGCTGAGCGAAATTTTGAAGTTTCTAAATAAAGTATGTTTTCAGCTTTATTCAAGAGCTCAAGGTCAACCCATGCCTGTGATGGGCCAGCAGCAATTTCCAATGCAGCAGCAAGGTCAGATGCAAGCAGCTAATCCAGCTGCATCTCCAGCACCATTCGCTTCCAGCCCATATGTTATGAATCAAGATCCTTATGCTGCTGCTGCTTCAATGGGGACTATCATGCCTGGTAAGCTAACATCAATTTGACTTGGTGTTAAAGCCAACAATGTTCCCTTTGCCATGTTTTTAGACTTGTAATAAGAACTTCGAGGAGATAAATTCTCCAAATTTTCTCTGACACACATTTGAAACTTGGTAATTGAAAAGTTGTCTGACAGCCGAAAGGCTGTGACTCGATTCTTAGAAATCAAGTTCGTTGTGATACCTCCTGCCATCCTTGCTAAATTGAATTCTAGCATGTACGCTAATCTAAAAGAATTTCTTGTTAACATAATAATAATACAATCGATTTTGAGGAATTGTTGAAGTATTGTTATGAAAGTGATCTTATGCCATTGAAAAATTAATGAATTATCAATTAATAAAAACTATTATTATCATTATTAATTAATTAAGTTATTAATTAAAAATGTAAAGGAAATATTTTTATACTCTATTATAAAAAAAACAAAGTGTTTAAGACTACTCAGAGTAGTCTGTAAAAACACAATTTTTCAGAGTATCTGAGCTCTAATTTTTAATAAATTTAACAAATTCTTGCTGCATTTGTAAAAATTTTGTATTTTTTATCAAGAAGTTAAAAAGGAGAAACACATGGCTATTGAAATTTTTTTGTATAAAAAATTTTCATTGATCAAAATCATTGATTTTTTTTTCTTTTGTTTTTTAAAGTTTTATTTAAAACTGTTACAATGACCAGTTAGTGATATTCATACTTGCATATAATATTAATTTTCATTAGGGTTTAAATAGTTTTCAATGTTGGTTAGAAAATACAACTGATGTGAGAAAGATTTAGCTTTTTACTTATTGTGAACTATATGCATGAGAAATAGTTAACATGTTTTGTTGCGTAAATAAAAATATCCCCACTTCTATGTTTTAGGCCCAATGATGACTCAGTATTATGGTGTACCTCCTTGGGGTATGTTCCCAACTCCAGCTGGAATGGTTCAGGGTGGCCAAGGTCAAACTCCTAATACTCAACAACAGTTAATGCGTGGTGGCGGTGCTAGGCCTATGACTCCTCAAGGCCCAGGTGCCGATACCATGACACAAGGGGGTGGTGGAATGCCTCAGAGTATGCAAGGACCTGGTAATCACATTTTTTAAAAAATAATTGAAATATTATATAATCTTATTATTATTTGTTTAATTTTATATCAATAAAGTTTCTTAAGTTGTATGAACAAAAGTTAATCATCCAAGTGGAGGCATTAGTTCAATATTCAAAAGTTATTTTATTATTAAGGGTTGTATTCAATTTGTAAAAAAATGATTGGTTTATTATATTATTGAGATGAATGACTACTGTACATTTTCACATACAGGTGGACAATATCAAATGGTTGCACCTTCTTACTATGAAAATGGCTCAGTTATGATGGGAAATGCTCGAGGAATGGGTACTGCTATGAGGTTAATGCCCCCTGTCATTGTGAATCCTGCTGCTGCTTCTAACAGCACTCCTGGTAAATATACAGCATTTACATCTATAAATTTAGATGTAGCATTTAATCTATTAGTATTATACATCTCTAATATATACCTGCCAATATACTTGCATTGTGTGAAGATTTAATTTTTATGTTTAGTGTGGTAGCAAAATTTCAACACTCATACTTGATTTTTATTTAACAAATATTATATAAATTGATTTTAAATACCCTTACATTAAAATAGTTTAAACATTTTAATAGCCTTATTAAGCCTTCCAGTTATTTTATCGTGTTTTAAGTGGTGATCAAATGTAAATTGAACGTCTGCTTAGAATGTCACTTCAATTGGTATTTCACTACCACTAGCAAAACACTTGTTTAAAGAACTTAAAAATTGGCATGTATGCTTATGCATTTTTTTAAAAAAAAAGCCTCTAAAATATTAGGATATATTTTTTTACAATTTATATAAAAAAAATATAGATATGTACACGAATCATTAATATAATATTTAATCAGTGTTGAAATATGAGATTTAAATTGTTTATGTACCCCATTAATTAACCAACGAATATTTTTTTAAGCGATTGTTAAAAAAAGAATCTTTTCTTTTTTCTGTCCAGGGTCAGAACATTTTTCTGCTAATACAAACTTAGATGTTAATACTATGATGCCTGTGATTACGATTTTAGTACTCAAGTAGATAACTTTAAAAGTTCTCAATAATGATTTTTTTTTCTTTTTTTTGAATATCAGGTGTTTGTATATGAATGTGTTTAAATCAAATATATATGATTTTGATAAAAAAATTATAAATAGTGCAAATTTTAAGCTATTAACACTTTGTTGACTGGAAATTATACACTGAACTGTCTTGTTATAGATGTGAAGTAAAACTTTCTAAATTATGTGCAAAGCTTTTGCAATATTCTATATCACTTTGGGTTTCATAAATTGTTATAGAATAGAATTCTGAATAGAGTTAACTTTTCATCAGTCAACAACCTTAGGGCATGAAAAGACGAGTTAACTTTCACTAATGACATTGACATTCATTTACAGATTGCCTACTTAATCTTAGCTTTTAATAATTTTGTATTTTACTATTCACACAGGTGATTTGAGTTATCACATCTCTAACATTGTTTTAAAGTTATTCTCTGCTGAGGTTTCAGTAATAATTGTATTATTTTTTAACATTTCAGGAACTATGGGAAGTGGTGGTCTACGCTTACTAGGTTCTCAAGCTCAACAGAATCCTGCAGCAAGTCTTTTTAATAGTGGCACACCTAATAGTAACACAATTTATTCTTCTCCTGCTAACTCAAATATGACTTTTAATCATCCCACCTCTGGGCTAGGTTTCTCTGGAACTAACGGTAGTCAATTAGGTTACGGATCTGGATTAGGACTAGGTCCTGCTCAACCTCAAAGCACAATGGGATATGGATCAAATTCAATGGGACCCATTGGAGCATCACTTAGTGCTATTGGAACTAGTAAGTGCAAATTAGTACTTCAAATTTCTTCATTTTATATGGTAAATAAATTAGTGATCAATTAAAATAATGTGATTGATTTTATATGGGCAAATTTGGAGGACATTACAAATTATAATTTTGATTCTTTGTTGGAAGTTGTTCCTCAACACAATGAAGCAGCATGTTAAATTTTGCTTTCAATTGGACAAAATGATAACACGAACGCATGAAATATTTATGAAAATTTACAGAGGGAAATCTTTGTGTAAAAAATTAGTAATATTTGCTTCAGAAGCTGAAAGAATTATATTTTCTTTTGTAGTACAGTTGCTTTCTAACCAAAAAAAAAAAAAAAAAAAATCTATAATGCAGATAATTATATATTAAAATAATTAGAAATATTTCAGCGTTGAAGAATACTATTTAAAAAAAAAAAAAAAAAAAAAAAAGCTAGAGGGCTTAAGTTAAATAAAAGAAAAAGCTAAATAGTAAAAAATATCCTTAATTCTTAAAACAAACTAAAATGTTCCCAGAAATATGCTATTATTCATGCTAAAAAAAATTTCCAGAAAAAATTATCCTTAAAATGAGATTCTATAAAAAATACAATGCTAAACAACTCATAAAAAAGATTATATACAAAAGCAAATAAAAAAAAATGAATCTTAATTTTTGAAGTAAAATTTTAAAGCTGAACATCTGTGTCCTATTATGGTATTTTTATTTTTTTTTAAAAGTAAAGAATAAAGTCTAATAGAAACCCTCATCAATCCATGTCATAATAAAACAATCATTTTTTAAAAAAAGAAAAAGCTGGTTAGAAACCAAAACACAAATTGTTCTTAATTTTTAAACATTAAAAATCCAATTTAGCTTTTTCACATTGTAAGAAAAAAGTGACCGTCAAAGAATAACATTAATTAGAAAAGCTTATATTAAGAAAAGTTATTAAAAAAGTAAGAGAAACAGAAAAAAATTGTTCTCAGTACTGATGTAACTTTAATGTTGAAAATCACACATTTCTAGGTTATGTGTTGTCTATTGTACTGTTACAGGAAAAAATTGACAATAAAAAATAAAGTATAAGAAATGCTCCATTGTAATGCTGTGCTTTCATTAGAATAGAAAAATAGTCAGCAGGAAACAAACTAAAAAAAGGTCTCTTGAAGTAAAAAAAAAGTGTTCTTTAAAAAAAAAAATTATGAAATAAGACTCACTTAAATATAATAAAAAAATCAGCAGTACATAACTTATGGTTCAGTATAAAGTAATCCAAATTTCGCTTTTCTATGTCTTTTTGAGCATAAATTACGTTTTTGAATTTAACAACAAATACGCTTTAAAACTATTTCTAATAATGTGTTGTAAAAAGTAAAATTTTAAATTATTTTTTATTAAATCTATTCAAATTCCCCCCAAAAGAATTTGTCAAAAAATACTTAGTTGAATATTTGGCCAATTATTCAGGTAACTGAATATCTGTCTAAAGGACTGAATACAGATTCGACAATTGTTTCAAGCAGTGCCAAAAGAAGCATTTGCATACAGTTTACTGAAGCTGTGAACTAGGAAAGCTATTTTCAAAAGTGTGTTATCGCTAACATAGACTACTTAAGATGATAGTATTGGCATTTTGTTTGTATACTTACTTATTTTAGGATACCATTCACTGATATTTTTTATCTTATAACTTCATTTCTGAACTTAGTAATTATTTAACTGTTATCATACTTTTAATATTCATTTTATCCATTTATTTTGGGTATTTAGAGGTTAAAGAATTTGTTCTTTTTAGTTCACATATTTTAATACTCAGTTCGCATAGTCTTTTTCAAGACTCATAGTAGTTGTTTTTTTATTAAAAAAAAATATCCATTAATTGTGTGTCTTGTCGGATGAGCGGTTACATCAAGTGTATAATTAACAGCACATCTATGTTAGAGTATGTTTCTGATAATTCAATTGTTTTGGAGCTTCAACAGCATTTTTAACAATTTTCAGGCATTGGTGGAACTGCTGGCTCACCAAGACGAGACTCATTTGACCGAAGGGATGGTACATCTCTTGGAACTATGGCCGGATCTGGTTTCTCTGGTGGATTAGAAAGTCAGTTGTCTAGACAAATGACTCAACAGAAAGGCAACCAATTTTATGGTCCCCTTGGTTCTGTGACTGCATCTGGTCCTGGTCCTATCGGCATGATGCCACCAAGCCAAAGTCTTACACCACCTCCTCAATCCTTGAATGGCGGCTCACTTGGAAACTTAAACCTTGGTTGGTGTTATTGTACATTATTTTAGTTAACATTATTAGTGCTTTATTTAGTAAAATCAGTATTTATTAGTACATTATTTTGCAAAAATTTTCTTGATCATTCGTTTCTGTCTTCTGGAAATTGATAAATTGATCTTCTGGATTGATTGATCTTTTGGAAATTAAACTTATATGAACTTAAAAAAATTACATAAATTTAAAAATTATTCAATTTTCCACTATTAAAATAATTAATGCTAAAATAAGAGACATTTTAAAGTTGTGCTTAAATTTATAATTGCCATTCTGGTTGTATAAACAATATTTATAAAATAAAATATTGTTTAGCTCAATATTTTGTAAAAAATAAAATTATACAAATCTGGTACAAATTATGTAGAAGGTAAGCTGAAATTGTTTATGCACATATGCTTTAAAAAAATTTATTTTATGTATGTATTTTTTTTTACTGTATATAAATTGTTTACATTTTTAATTTTTAAACTGCATTTGTTTCAAATATGTTTTAGTTAAAAAAATCTTATTGAAATATCTTAATTTTTTAGAATTTTTAACTAAAACCTCTTAATTTTAGTATTTTGGTTTCTTATTAAAATTAATTGAAATAAGAATAAAAAACAGTATAAAATTTTTTAAATCTATATTTTTTAAATAATTTGTTGTTGCCTAGCGCAGGGCTCCCAAATGGTCCGTTTTTCCCGCTAAAGTCCGTTTTTCAGATCTAAGTCCGTTTTAGTCCGCTTTTTAACGATTTGGTCCGTTTAGTACTATTTTGAAATCATTCAAAAGATTTTTTTTTAAAAAAAGCGTCTCAATTACTTTAAAATTGCGATTTTAGCTGACAACCTTAGGTCACCCCACGAAAGGGGGCTGGAAAACAGGTGGCTGGCATGTAGGCCCAATCATATCAAATGTCAGCCCTCCAAACTTTCTTTTGGAGCCATAAATCTTAACTAAGGTCAAACAAAAAAAAGAGGTAGGTTTATCCAATTAGTTAAGCTCCCTGCTGTGGTTGACACCTGACTTCTGAGAAAATTGAAAGAAGCTGACTAGATAAGAAGTAGGGGAGTGTCAAATGTGATATATTGCAACTGGCTCATGGGACATTGCAAATACAGCCACATGGAGATTCTTTTACTTTCAGCTGCTGTTGCTTGAATTCTACTAAGTCATCAAATCAAGAATATTTTGTTAATGGTGTATCAGAGAAGGCATTCTAAAATAAAGTAAGTTATTTTTCACTTTTTTCCTTTTTGTTTCATTAATTTTTAAATAATTCTATAGTGGGATAGAAAATGTATGTATGCAAGCTGTTAGAATTTTAATGTTTAAAAGAAGGTAAAAAAAAAAAATATGTGAATTCAACAAAGACAACATAATTTTGAAAATAGATCTTGTTTTTTTTTTTTTTTTTAATTTTCTTTTTTAGAAATGAAATCAAATTTGTAAATTAAAATATAATAAATTCTAGTTTTATTATTTTAAACTTTGTCAATTTTATCCATTTTTTATATCGCGATCTTTTTCACTTTCCCGTGCTTGATGGTAGTAGTGTATGATCAGGTAACTAATATTGCAGGGATAATTGTATGCAAATGTTCCGATTTCCGATTTATTGCTCCCCCCCCCCTTTTTTTTTTCTTTCTTTCTTATTTTATTCTCTTCTGAATTTCTACAATAGTGTGGTTGGCAAATTGCCAATTGTCGCTTTTTATTTTTTTCCTTGATTTTCATTCTTTTTTTCATTAAACTAACTGACGTTCAGAAGGATATGCACCTCCATTAACGATTTTCCATAATAAAAATCATAAATTTTTTTTTTTCATTTTATTTAGAATTTAGTTGACATTTTTATTTATATTTTTTTATTTACTTTTTTTTTTCTTTAGTAGAACTTTTGTTTTTATTGCCTAACATGTTAATTTAAGATAAGTGTCATTGTTCAAGTAATATAATTAACTGTTTCATATGTAATTTCAAAAGAATTTTTGATTAGATAATCACTTTAATCATAATTTATAATTTTATACTTGAAATAATAATTAATCAAAATTCTTCACTTAAAGAAAGTATTTAGTTGAATCTTCTCTCAAAAAATTTGTTATAATTACTACTTACACATATCAAAATTCTTGCCCCCCCCCCCTCTAATTATCAGTACTGATATTTATTATAATTAATTTTTTTTTGTTTATTTTACCGTCAGTGTTTGACTAGGGTTTTTATTTATAGTTAACTAATTGTTGCAAAATGTGTTGTAATTATTTTAGGTTTTTATCAGGTACTTAATTTTAATATAATTTGTAAATAATTGTTATGAATCTTTAAGAAAATGGAGAAAGCAGAAAATTGCAAATAAAATTTTTTGTTTAATTCATACAGAATATATAAAACTAAAGAATCACTCTTAATTTTATTAATGTACTTAATTATATAATAATCATTAATATATAATAAAAGTATAAGTTGTTATTAAAAAGTATTTTAATAAATAAGAATTTTCATTTATTCCAAAATTATTAAGTAGTACTTGATATTTCAAATTATCATCATCATAGTTGGCCAGACAGCCCAATGTGGGCCAATGCCTTCCTCTGAAGATTTCTCCATAATGACTTGATTAAATCAAATTAACAATGATAAAATTAAATCAAAACATTATTTAAAAAAAAAGTTTAAAAATGTTGTTAAATTCATACAGAAGATATAAAACTAAAGAACCACTATTAATTTTATTAATGTATTTTATTGTAAAATAGTAATTAATGTAATAAAAATATAAGTTATTATTAAAAAGTATTTTAATAAATAAGAATTTTTATTCAAAAATTATTAAGTAGTACTTGATATTTCAAATTATCATCATCATAGTTGGCCAGACAGCCCAATGTGGGCCAATGCCTTCCTCTGAAGATTTCTCCATAATGACTTGATTAAATCAAATTAACAATGATAAAATTAAATCAAAGCATTATTTAAAAAAAAAGTTTTAAAATGTTGTTAAATTCACACAGAAGATATAAAACTAAAGAACCACTATTAACTTTATTAATGTATTTTATTGTAAAATAGTAATTAATGTAATAAAAATATAAGTTATTATTAAAAAGTATTTTAATAAATAAGAATTTTTATTCAAAAATTATTAAGTAGTACTTGATATTTCCAATTATCATCACCATAGTTGGCCAGACAGCCCAATGTGGGCCAATGCCTTCCTCTGAAGATTTCTCCATAATGACTTGATTAAATCAAAATATTATTTGAAACAAAGGTTTAAAAATGTTGTTTAATTCATACAGAAGATATAAAACTAAAGAACCACTATTAATTTTATTAATGTATTTTATTGTAAAATAATAATAAATGTAATAAAAGTATAACTTATTATTAAAAAGTATTTTAATAAATAAGAATTTTTATTCCAAAATTATTAAGTAGTGCTTGATATTTCAAATTATCATAATCATAGTTGGCTAGACAGCCCAATGTGGGCCAATGCCTTCCTCTGAAGATTTCTCCATAATGACTTGATTAAATCAAATTAACAATGATAAAATTAAATCAAAATATTATTTGAAATAAAGGTTTAAAAATAGTTTTGCATTTATTGTGTAAGAAATAAGCTTTTTCCTAATTGGAGATTAAAAAGAAAATTAGTAAGTTTTCGCGAAAGATCTCTGTATTTATAAAAATTGATAGCATTTTGAAAGTTTAAAAAAACATACATTTTTAATGTAATAAAATAATTATAAAACATGTTTAAGATTGAGTGTTTAGGATGATGTTAAAGATTATGAGGATTTGTTACTATTTGACTGGGCAATAGTAGAGTGAAAAACAGATGAAGCTAATATCAGTGTGTTGTCATGGCTACTCATTTAAAGTTAAAGTAAAAATATATATGCTGTTTCACCTTTATAGGTTCACTTGGAAGATATTTATTTACAAGTAAAATATATTTAATCAGTGTAAAACTAAATTTATATGTCATATGCAAAAGTCCCTCATTTTTAAGTCATTTTTTCATAGCTTTATATGCATTTAAGCTATTTTAAAAAAGTTATGCCTACTACTCTAGGTATATTACATTGCTTGCCCTTATGAGTGATGGCAGCCTAAGGTGAAATTAGCTCTTTTAAGTTGCCAGCATATCTTTTATCAATTTAGTTCTTTAACTGAAACATATTTTAATTATCATTTAAAACAATGTTCATTAATATTTTCTATCATTGTTAGTTTATGTTCTTAGATTAGAACTATTTAAATTTATTTACATAATTATCCCTTGGACAAGAATAATGGAAGGCATTATCTATTTGGCCTTACCAAAATTTATCCTACTCAAATATTTCTAAAGGTAGCCATATTTTTAATAGTAATAGCATACTTTTGGTAACACTAATAGTTATTTGTTTTCTAAGGCTGTAAATTAAGGTTCTGTAAAAAAATACTTCAAATTTTGAGGATATAAGGTAGTTTGCTCATTACTTTTCAACTTCATCTTTTGTATTTTTGCAAGTATATTAAATTTCAATGCTATTATGGTTTAGATACTAATATTTTTTTTATTTTTAAGGTTTAACAAAAATGGGAAAATGTAAATTTGACAGTCGATGGTTGGAGAAAACTGATGAAGATGGACATAAGATTAAAGATTGAGGAAAGGAAGAAAAAAACAGTTTATTATGCTTAGTATGTGACAGTTTAATCTCGATTGAGAAAGGATTCAATGCCATCAAAAAACATTATGAGACTGTTAAACACAAGAACAATTTTAAACTGAAGAAGGACTCCTCGCAGTTACATCTTTCATTTTGCGGGACTTCTGACGAAGACAATTCAAATAAGATGCCATCTTTACAATTATATTGTTCTAAAGAAGCTGCTTTACGCGCTGAACTGATCTGGTGCATGAAAGTAGTTGCATGCAACATGTCGGTAGAAACGACTAAAGACATTGCTCATTTATTCAAAGGAATGTTTCCTGGAGCTATTCCGGAGCAATTTTCTTTGAATCCAACCAAAGCAAGCTACTTAATAACAGATGCGCTTGCTCCGTATTTTAAAGAAATGCTTTTAACAGAAGTACAGGGAGCTTTCTTTTCAATTCAGTATGATGAGACAACCAACAATGCAGGACAGAAAGAACTGCAAATTTTAATAAGATTTTGGTCGGAATCCACAGGAGAAGTGTGCACAAAACATCTGGAGAGTGTTTGCATGGGGCATGCCACAGCAGAAGACATAAAGAAAAACATTTTGAAATGTTTAGACAATGCAAACCTGCCTCTTTGTAAGATATTAATGTTAGGAAGTGATGGGCCAAATGTTAATAAAAAGGTATTTAGACTGATCAATGAAGAAATGAAATTGGTTCGAAATGAAGGGCTGTTTGATGTAGGCTTCTGTAATATTCATATCATGCATAATGCATTTCAAAAGGGGTTGGGGGAACTAGGATGCGATGCATCAGATTTAATTATTGGCCTTTTTAACTATTTCCAAGACTGGCCATCCCGCTGGGAAGACTTTTCCAACATCCAAATGAAGAAGAAAGTGCCGAACTTGCATTTCCTTAAGCACATGACTTCAAGGTGGCTCACTCTCGAACCTGCTGCAAACAGAGTTCTGCAGCAGTGGGATGCGATTGTGGAGTATTTTTTAAATTATATTCCATCAAAACAATCAAGACTAATGGCCACAATCAGTTACAAAAAAATTTTATCTTTCTTGCAAAAGAAAAGTATGAGAGCTGAGTTGAATTTTATCTGCACAAGCTCTTCATTATTCACTAAATTCACAGGTTTATTTCAAAAAGAAGAGCCATTAATACACGTGTTATTTGATGAAATCAAGGAGTTATTATTAACTATAATGGGACGCGTTTGCAAAACAGAAGCTGTAACAGAATTCAGGCAAGAACCGAGCCTAGATGCTTTCAAAGCAGAAAATTTGTTGAAAGGAAAGGATATTTTTTTCAACGAATCACTTTTAAGCTGCCTGTCATCACTTTCACAAAATGAAAGAGACAATTTTACTTTACGTGCTAGACAGCACTATGTTGCTGCTGGAGATTACATTTTAAAAAAGAGAATTGTCACTGGAAATGGAGTTTTAGAAGCTTTAGGTTGTATGCAACCTGAGAAGATCAAGAATCCTCAAAGTTTGAAGGATATTGTGAAAATTGCTAGTTTATTACCCATAGAAGTAAATACCGATCACCTCATTGATGAGTGGAAGTTATTGCAATTAGAAGACATTAAGCAATGTGATGGTCGGATAGACCATTATTGGAACACTTTGCTGAAAGATCAATTAAAGTACACTAATCTTAGCAAAGTAATTAAACCAGCATTAACTCTCATCCACGGTAGTGCAGATGTGGAGCGAGGATTTTCTAGATCAGCTAGAATAATGACTGAGGATAGAGCCTCCATGTCAATTCGGGTGTTAAATGCAAGATTGACTGTTAGCGATGCTCTTAAAGTATATAAAAATAAACCAGAAGTAGTTCCTGTGACAAAAAAGCTCCTCAATTTAGCTAGTGTAGCTTATAAAAGCTACAATAACTATATTGAACAGGAAAGAAAGAAAAAAGAGGAAGAAGCAAGAAAAATTAAAGAGGCTGATGACTTGAAAAAAGCAGCAGAAGAAAGTCTTTTGAAATTAAATAGGAACAAACAAGACATTAAAAGTTTATCAACCGAGCTGAAAGCTGCGAAAAAAGAGGAAAATCTTCAGATTAAAGTTACTGATAAACTTCTTGAAGAAGCCAATAAACGATTGAAGAAAGCTCTCGATAAAGGGGATTTTACAGAGGCTAAAATTGCACAAAGCATGATTGAAGGCGCAATGAAATCTAAAGAAGAGGGAAGTAATAAACGTAAGATTGTTGATACCCTCGAAAAAGAACTTGAGAAAAAAAAAGATTCTTTAATCACAACTTTTTTTAACAAGAAGCCAAAAACAAAAGAATAGTTTAGCATATATGTAATAGCGCATGTGTAGCTTCAGATGTATTATTAATGTTTTTTTCTGTTTTAATTGATTTCTCTATTCTGTACAACTGAAATAAGTATTGAGAATGTTTAAATATAAAGTTAGTTTACTTCAGTGATTATTTGTTATTTTTTATATTGTTTTTTATCATGTTTGTAAATTTCCAGTCTTGCTTTGGAGATTAAATAAAAGAGGTTGGAAAAAAAATCTAGCTGTTTTTATAGTAAATTAAGGTAAAGGAAACTTGTGAAATTTATATCTTTTTAGTAGGATTCTGTTTTTAAATTTCTATGACTGATGTTTTTTAATTTTTTGGTAAAGATATCGAGTCAAACTGTATTCAGCAACTGTTACAATTGTAAATGGTACTAAGTTTTTTTTTTTTTTTTTTTAAAGTCTTAATTGGTCCTCCTAGGTCCTCTTTTTGCTACAAATGGTCCTCTTTTCCCTTTTTTCTTGTCTAAAATATGTTGGGAGCCCTGCTAGCGAGATGCTGCACATTAAATATTTCAGGGCCATAGTTTGGGCGTCCGTGACATAGTTTCTATTCCTTTCTCCCTTAAGTAAAAGGTACTGGGTATAGAAATCTCTATTTTTCCATCATTATTCAAAAATAGCAAATAATAAAAGCATGTTTTTTTGATAGTTCATGCTTGCAAATGATTATTTTATGATTTTTATACTCCCTCAGTTTAAGTTGATGCAAAGTCTAATACTAAATTTTTCACACTATATATTATCTTTACAATTCTTATTGTAGTAAATCTTAAAATATTTATTAATCTATGATAATTAGAATTTAATATCTTTTTCTATGTTACGATTAGTAACTGTTTTTTCTTTATATTTTTAACCATGATTCTTTATTTTATTTTGCACTTATTTTTATTGCAATTTTTATTTTTTTTAATGACTGATGTAGTCCTAAATTTTGCATTTTTTTTACAGGTACTTTAGGTGGCAGAATATTATCTGCAGCACCAGGAGCTGAAGCCAAATATATGATTAGAAATGGGCCTTTAGGAAATAATGTATTTAATTCTTCAAATACACTATTTCCGAACAGAACATTACAGAGAAGGTAAAATTAAGTCTCATTTAAAAATAATCTCTGTTTTTTAGAATGCAACACTTTTAGCTTTATTACTAATTTGATAATTTCATTGATTAAATAAAATTTAAAATCAAGCTGACTTTTGAAATTTTTGGAGCATTTTGTGAATTTTGCTTTTTCTACAAAATTTTACGCAATCTGATCTTTAGTCTGATTTTGTTTTAAAAATTTAATAAAATTAATTGGTTTTATGGTTTTAAAAATATAAATTACCAATAATGTAGGTGAAATAGGCAAAAAAAATATGTTTTGCGGAAATTATTTTAATGACTGGGATTGAAATTTTAGTCCGTTATATTATTTTTTTGACATACTAAAAGTTAAAAAATCTTGGAAAATATAAAAATTTAAATTCATGTGTAGTAGAGATAACAATATTTCAACCTAGACAACCTTGACATAAAATGTTTAATAAGATGAATAAGCGGTTACTTTTTGATGTATTAGTGTGAGAGAAAAAAATGTGCTAATTTTGTTGCCATTTTTTTAAAAATAGCATGTGATATAAAATTTAATGGTATTTTACACCAGAAAATAAAAGCTTTTAGAAGAAAAATACTAGCTAAGATATGATAGCTTCTAATTGTGTCACACACTAAAAAAATGTAATTGTGCAAAACTTTTTTTTTTTGCTGTCATCTTTAATTAAAAAAAAAAATGCTATTTGCTAGAAAATAATATAATGGGTTTTGGAAGGGGAATATTTGCAGAAATAAATTAGGTGGTAACTTTTTGACAAACTAAAAAATGTGAGTCCTTAAATACTAAAAACTTAAATTTTTTACCTGCTATCAACTTTACCTGTTATTTTTCTGGTAGTAAAAATCAAAATTATTTACATATTCAAAATTTATTGCTTACATTAATGAGTCATGTGCCATTATATGTGCGACATCTTTAATTTTTTGGTGAGAAATGGAGAAGAAGAAAGAATGCTGAAAGAGTTTGTGAATTTTGTAGAGAAGCAATGATTGTGATCTGCCAGAAAAAGGCTTGAAGCAGGATTTTCTTAAAAATGACATTGTAAAATCCTTGGTAATTTAACATTATCGGTATAAGCTATTCTATGAAAAACTAGAATCTCCACAATACGAAGTTGCTTATTCAAAAATATAATTTTTATTTGTGTAAGTGTAAGTATTTCTTCTATAGCTAATTATATATCTGTCTTTCTTTCTTTTCTAGCTCTAGTTTAGAAAAACCATCTGGTCGCAGTAGGCTGTTAGAAGACTTTAGAAATAACCGTTATCCTAATCTGCAATTAAGAGATTTATCAAACCACATAGTTGAATTTTCACAAGATCAACATGGCTCAAGGTACTGTGTATATTGAATATGTAACAAATATTGATATTTCAGGAATCCTGAATGATTTATATTCTCTCTTATTATAGGTTCATTCAGCAAAAGCTAGAAAGAGCTACTCCGAGTGAAAAGCAACTGGTTTTCACAGAGATTTTAGGCGCAGCTTATAGTTTGATGACTGATGTTTTTGGAAATTATGTTATTCAGAAATTCTTTGAATTTGGCACCCAAGAACAAAAACAGGCACTGGCGCAAAAAGTGAAAGGTCATGTTTTGCCTCTCGCATTGCAGATGTATGGATGTAGAGTTATACAAAAAGCTCTTGAGTCTATACCACCTGAACAGCAGGTGATTTTGCATTTTAATTTGAATTTAAATATCTGTTCAGTTTTAGTTTCTTGGAGTTTCCTATGCATAAGTCATTTATAGTTAAATAAAGCTTTTTATTTAAAATATCTAGGCAGTTTAACTATTTTTTTTCTTTTTTTTTGCACCAAGTTCTTAAGTGTGATCTAATTTCTAAAACATAATCTTTTTTAAACAAAAAATATTCATTTTAGTAAAAAAAAAATCAACTACATTTACCAATTTTACGATTTTTGCAAAATTTCTTTAAGAAAATACTTCTAGTATTAAAAATAATTGTGAAATTATTTGTATTTTAGATTAAAGAACAGATTGGGTTTTAGTACAAGGTGTGAAATTTCAGTTTTAAAGATAATATCCAGAGAAAAAATTTTGTTAACCACTATTTTACATTCATGAAATATATTGACAATTTTAAAACTAACAGATGTTGTATAAAATACTTTTTGATAAATGGGGTTTCGGGTTGCCTCATAAAAATGTAAAAACTGAAACATATTTATTGATAAAATGAATATCGAATAAGTATTCTTAAAATTCCAATGTTTCATTAAGTAATGGTTTCACAGGTGAGAAATTCTACCATATTTTAAAAGATAAAACTTACTAGTTAGCCTTACATATTAGATTGTTAATGATAAGTGGAAATTTTGCCTTCTGGTTCAGTTAACTATTTAAAATAAAATTATAAATAGAGGCTAATTTTTTCTTTTCTAAGTCTCTTTCACACAAGAATTTAAATTCAAACCAACTGAAGCTATTAATAGAAGATAAGTTTTTAGATGTCAGTATCATTTTTGAATATCTGCATTCAGGGATAAGTAGTCTAAACTCCTATGACATTTACAAATATGTTTTAAATGCCATGGCCATCTGTTGCATGTATTGTTCTTAATACTGGAATGTGGGGCTTGGAAATAACATAAGGAGAATAGTAAGAAATTAGATTAAGCTGGAAATAAAACACATAAATGCATTTAACATAGTTCAAATAAAAGAAAAGACAATTGTAAATTCTCATTTTTTAATGTAACTGGTTTGACTTTAATACTGTCTTTAAGCTAAAATAAATACCTAAGTTATATTTTCTAAAGTGACATTAAATGAAAAATTTTACTTCTGAAATCAGTCACAAAAGTTATATTTTCTGAATAAATTTGTATGTTTTTCAATGAATTTAAATTTTATGCTGTTTCAAAATATTAATAGAAGGGTAATTGTAATTTGGAGGCTCTGGCCTCGATTTCTTAATCAAGAGTGTGTTGGTTTGAAAATTGAAAATTAAAAAAATGTCCTTTCTTGTATCATTTTCTAATTCTTCCGTTAATTTCAGAAGGAGATTGTCAAAGAACTCGATGGACATGTTTTGAAGTGTGTAAAAGATCAAAATGGCAACCATGTCGTCCAAAAATGCATTGAATGTGTTGATCCTATAGCTTTACAGTTTATTATTAATGCTTTTCAAGGACAAGTATGTAACTATTTGCTTACTGTTTGCAATTAATTTGAAATTTAAGATGAGTGATATAGCCTTTTCTTTCTAATGTATATTTAGTCTAAAATAAGAACTCCCCATGCCATTCGCCTGTACCGTGTATGGTAATGAGGTGTGACTATTTCAAGTAGGGGTGTGATGTAACTGTTTCGGACAGGTTTTGGCAAGGGTCGGCGAGAAAAAGGGAATCTTTTTCCTCGGTCTATTGAGATAGCCCTAGAGTGAAGAAAAATGAGCATTCGCGTATGAAACATTGTTAAGAGCGCTTTTTTTTTTTTTAAAAAAAATCTTTTAACTTTTTAATAGTTTTTATTTCGAAAAGTTTTCAAAAAATAATTTTTGTGGTAAATTTGTATTCTATTTTTCATCTTTTAACTTTTTGAATTTTTAAAAATGCCTTTTAAGTTTAAAAAAGGTAAAGCTTTAAAATCTCAAGCATGTAAAATTGTGCACAGTTAAAATTTTTCTGCTTGATGAAGCTAAGAGAAGGGCCCTTAAATTACCTCTCCATCAACCATCTCAAAGAGCATGCCTGGCAATTGTACTATCCATAAATGTCAAACTTCTAAAGGAATATGGTCATTTATTTTTATACATTTTAAGTCCTTTTGAATAGAAATCTCTTTGAGATTTTCCACCTGCTTCAAGTGGTTTTAAAAATGCTACCACGTTTTCACAAAAGAAACATTAATGACTAGCAGTTTTAAAATTTCAGGAAACCTTTCATTAATTATTAAAGTTAATGACTTGAAGAACTTCTGCTTTTTTGTGTCAGTTTTTTCTGATTTTCATCGCTATTTGTCCAAATATTATGACTAGTTGAAATTGTTGTTTCTATTAATAATGTTTGATAAATAGGTGAATTACTCCATATGGGAGTTTTATAAAATTGTTTAAAGTAATTCAATGTACACATTTTATTAATACATAACTCATCCTATACATTGTAAATTGGTTTTTAAGCAAGGAGTAAAAATAAATTTGCTAATAAAAAATAGTTAAAATTATTTTTATAATAAAGGGTGAAAAAACTAAACAGGCTACATTAAAATTTAAAAAAAACTTATTTAAAAAAAAAGAAAAAGAAAACCTCAGATAGAAAAAAATTATTGGTTTAATGAGTTTTCATTTTAAGAAAATGAACGCTGAAAGTTTTAGATTTCTTCCTAGTTGCAGTAACTTTCGCTTTTTACTATAAAAAAAAAATAAATGAAATAAAAAATAGATCACGTTGCAACTTATTATCTATTTTATTTTATTTATTAATAATTTATTTATTTATTAAAATACTTTTTACTTATTTATTTTACATAATTATGACAAAAAAACAGTATATAAAATTAAAACGACCCCCCCCCCTACCAAAAAAATCTATTAAGGAAAGAAAAAAAAAATATATAGTTAACAATTATTTCAGCCAAATATGTTATTTAACCTAAATTTCAACTAAAACGTCTACACATAGGAGTACAAAACATCAACATGAACCAAGAGTTTAAAAAAAATTCTAATGAATCGATTAAATCGTTGAAAAATTCGGCATAGATAACATGAACTATCTCTACCTTGAGCAAAACTATTATCCCCTTTTAAAATTAGAGTTAATAAGATTTAACATTACACTTTTACCAGAAAATTCAACTAATAAAAGAAATTAACTGCTTTAAAAACTGTATCAGTTAAGAAATTAACCCATCTAAAAATCAATGAGCAATTCATAATAAATAGCACAAATATTGAGAAACTAGCTCAAAATTAAAAAGTAACACAAAAACAAACCCCTGCTTTAACCCCCTTAATATTAGAATATGTTAAATTTTCTTCTTTGTATTAAAAAAAATAGCAACCGATTAGGTAAAGACCATCATTTAAAGTTAAGAAATACAAGCGAATCATGAAGTTATTCTAGAATCAGATTAAATAAGTTTCCTATTGGTCTTGGAGTCAGCCAATCAGGAATACTTCCCATATAAGCCTTGATCATAGCTACCCCCCTTGAAATGCGCTATTCTTGTTTCCATAGCAATAAGTGGGCTCAGACTTTGTGGCAGGGGGTGTTCTTAACATAGACTAACTATAATTTTATATATTAACAATAATTTTTTAAATTGAACTAATATAATTAACCTGTTCAATTTGATGTCTATATTTTGTAAAGTAGCTCAAAGCAAAGTGAAAGGACTAGGATTTCACTTAAGTCTCTTAGAGGCAAGGGTTATTAATGTTGTAAATTATTTTCTAACAAATAATAACTTTGAAGAATGAAACCCTTTTCAAAAGTATTGTTTGCTGTGACACTGAAAAATAGAGTGGCTTGCAGAAAAAATTTATTTTTTCAAATATTGACTTTTGTACCTGTTATATTTTGCATCTTCAATTCTGTGTTACTCTATAAGACATTGTTTGATTCTTTCTTAAATATGTTAAATTTGCCTTAAATCTCGATCATTGAAAAATTTAGTTAATATCATTACTTTATCTTCATCATCATGAAAATTAATATTATAGCAGAGTTATTTATTGTTAAATTTTAAATTATATATTGTTTAATTAAAAGGAAAATAGACCTTTTTAAAGATTTCAAGAGAAGCTTTTTATTATCTGTTGGCCTTGCTTTGTTTATATCTAAGTATGCGTGCAATTATTTGTTTTTCTTTTTCTTTATGTGGAATAATTTAATGTACTTAAATAATATTTTTCTCTTTTATTATTTATACAGGTTTATACTTTATCTACACACCCATATGGTTGTCGAGTAATTCAGCGCATTTTAGAGCATTGCACTCCTGAGCAAACATCACCTGTTTTAGAAGAGTTGCACCAACACACTGAACAGCTGGTCCAGGACCAATACGGCAATTACGTTGTCCAGCATGTACTTGAACATGGCTGTCAAGAAGATAAAAGCAAGATTGTAAATGTAGTTAGAGGAAAAGTCTTAAGCTTGTCTCAGCACAAGTTTGCTAGGTAAGCCAACAGCTAGTCTTTTGTGCTGAATCTGCCAAATCTTTTGTGTATCATGCCATAATTTTACCCTCTCTGAGGACGATTTTCCTATGTGATAGCGAAATGTATTTCTCTAGAGCTTAACCCTCTTGATGTTTTGACATTTTCATTTTTATTTCTTTGAAATGTTCAACCTTTTTTCTGACTCTCGCTTGGCGGGTGTGTCAGCGAAAAAAATAGAGTTAGATTTTTCATATGCACCGCCGTTTGGGGGGAGGGATAAAAAAATTACTTTTTATGTGTAGAACCACTCATGGGTTAAACATACCATCATGTGATTATTATTTATTTTCGTAATGGATTATTTATGTGTAAGGGTATCAGAATTGTTTTAAATCATAATTAGAAATTCGAGAATTGTAAAGAAAAACTTAAACTTTATTATCAATATAAAATTAAGATATTATGAAAAATCTGTAGAAGTTGGCAGCTCTGATGCATTCTAGTCTTCAGTAGGAGAATCGTGTATTGAACTAATAAGTGCATTTTAAAATATTTTCTTAAGCAAAAAATATTGATAATATGGATTAAATCTTATTTTCTGTCTTCAAATCCCTTCAACAGCTATTTCCCTTCGTCCTCATCTTTAATGCATTCTAGTAAGCATTTCAATAAGAGAAATGCTTACTGCATTAAAGATGATTCATTGATTATTGATGAATGATTATTTTTACACTTCGCTCATGATATCAATTTATTTTGATGTATTTCATAGTATAAACATTTATTTGTGGCTTGCTATTTACATTTCCAGTTCTTCCATTAAAAAATTACTAGCATTTAATGCTGTGTTTTTCACAGACATGATTGTGTATGTGTGTTACTATTATTATTTTTACCAAACGTAAAAAAAAAGGAAGAAAATTAAAGGTATCAATTTGTAAAAGGTAAAGCTCTTACTCTTCTCCAATTCTGTCACTTCCAGCATTAAGTAAGGAATCGAAAATTCAGAACACAATTATTCTATCAATAGAAAACTAAAAAAGTTCCTTTCAGCATAGTGTAATTGTTGGGTTAATTAACTTTATTGACAATGTGGCTCGTTTTTACCGAGATCTTAAATTTGGACTAGTCTATAAGAGTTGTAACGTATCATAAGCTATATCAAGAACTATTCAGTTTTTCTTTTAAATAAAAACTTTTATTAACAAACACAAACATTAAGAAATATGCAATACCCGTAACGGGATAGTGAAAACATCATAAACAACTGGAAAACCCGTAATGGGATATAAGGAAACTCAAATTCCACAATAAAACTAATCTAAAAAGAATCAACAACTCTGTCGTTCTAAATATTGACTTATAATTTAATCGTCTGCTTTTATTTTAAGTTTATCTCTTTATGCGTTTACTTTATTTTAATTATGATTTTGCAAACCCATTATTTCTTAAATATTTTTAGACTTTACAATCGTCTGCTTTTATAAATTCTTTAATATTTTTAAACTTTACAACTCCTCTCCCCTTGGAAGAACTTTTCCATAGAAAACAGGGGAAAAGTTTATTATGAACTTTTTTGTGTCCTCTAAAACTTTAGGTTGAAACCAATGCATTATGTTATAATCAAAACATTTCACTTTTAAATTTAAATTTTCTAATTGTCAAATTAAATGCAAGATACAATTTTTACATTAGAAGTGATGTACAATAATTAACTTTAAAACTTAAAATTTCTAAATTATTTTTAGACTCTTGCAGTAAACATTAATAGACAATTCACTTGTAACTCAATTTTGATATCAAAGTGAAATATTCGAAATAAAATTAGAATGTAAATAAATATTATAATTTAACTTCACACAAAATAAATACAAATTAACATAACTATTTACATATATACAACAATATCTAAAAACTGAAGCTAACCAAATTTTTTTTCAAAGTGCTTATTTCTTTTTTTTATCTTGGTATAACTATTTATTTTTTTTAATCCAAACAATATACTTAAGATTTTTAAGCTTCACATAATTAGATTCTACTCAATCTTGTTAATATTTATCTGCATAAAAAAATAACATATTTAAGAACACTAGCACTTTTCTCTACAAACAAATTCGCTTAACACCTATGTTTCATTTTCAATATAATCATTTTTAAACACTTTCTTAAATTAAACTTAACTGGTTCAATTTCAAAAACTTCAATGCATTTTTATTTTATATTTTCACCTTAATTAGAGCTTTAATTCAAACTTTAATAGCAACTACTTTCTTTATGAGTTAGTTTTTTAAAATAAATAAATCATACATATGAATAAGGAAATAAGACTAATCTGTATGAATATCAATAAGAAAAACAAACATTATTTACATATTCCTCCCCCTCAATTAACTTTTGTCTAATTCAAATCAAGAACTTAAAGATACTCTACTGAGACAATCTGCATTCTTGTTCTTAGTACCAGCTCTATGCACAATTTTAAAATTAAACGGTTGTAATGCTAAAGCCCAACGCATAAGTCTGGCATTTGAACTAGCATTTGTTTTAAGCCAGGTTAGCGGGTGATGATCAGACTGGATAGTAAACTTTTGCCCATCTAAATAGTGTCGTAATTTTTTGATGGCAAAAATTATACTGGCGCATTCTTTTTCCGTAGTACAATATTTTTTTTTCGGACTCATTAAACTTTTTACTCAGATATATTATGGGGTGTTCATGGCCTTCATTATCTAGTTGTGTTAATACCACACCCATACCAATTTCCGAAGCATCTGTTTGCAAGATAAATTCCTTTTCATAGTTGGGAGAGAAGAGTATAGGTTGGCTCGTTAATTTTTCTTTTAGTTTCTTAAAGGCTTCTTCGCATTCAATCGTCCAGGTAATTTCTCCCTTTTTTGTTTTGCCTTTTAAAGTGTCTGTTAATGGTGCAACCAGAACAGAGAACATTGGTATATATCGACTGTAATAGCCCGCTAGTCCCAAAAATGCTCTGATTTCAGTTTTGGTCTTAGGTACAGGAAATTCGGCAACTGCTCGTGTTTTTATATCAGAGGGTTTTCTATAGCCTTGTCCGACAATATGTCCTAGATAAAGAACATGATCTTGCGCAAAACGGCATTTTGAAGGTTTCATTGTAAGTTCTGCTTCTTTGATACGCTGCAATACACAATTAAGATGTTCTAAATGAAGATCCCAGGTATCTGAGAAAATTGCTATATCATCAAGGTATGGCACTGCAAATTCTTCTAAACCCTTTAGTAGTCGTGCCATTAATTTGCTAAAAAAATAGGGGGCATTCTTCAACCCAAATGGAAGTCGTAATGGCCTATAAGTTCCGAAACTGGTAACAAAAGTAGCTAATCTTTGAGCGTTTGGACTAAGCTTAATTTGCCAATATCCCTTGGCGAAATCTAAAAGACTGATAAATTTTGCCTTGGCTACCTCTTCAACTCGGTCTTCTATGTTCGGAAGTGGGAAATATTGTGTTACCGTTATTTCGTTGAGACGACGGTAATCAATGCAGGGCCTTGGATCTTTATTTGGTGCTTCTACTAGGATCATAGGAGAAGTATAATCACTCTCACCTAGATCAATAATTTTTAAGTCCAACATTTTCTGTACTTCAGTTTTTAAAATTTCTGTTTGTCTGGGTGAAGTTCGGTAAGGCTTGGAAATAATTGGCTTATTTGTACTAAGTTGAATGTCATGCTCAATTAAGTTAGTTTTTCCTGGGTTATTTGAAAAACTTTTCGAATATCTTCTTAAAATATTCCTCAATTGGTTGATTTCATGTCCGTTAAGGCGATTATCTAGGTGACTGTCTTTAATCATTTCAGATACATCAAATTCATCTGGTGAAATATACACTTGTGGAAAGTCAATATCTTGTTCTAAAGATGAAGAATCGTTTTCTGCACATGATAGAAAATTAATTATTGCAGGCCGTTTATAATATGGTTTAAGCATATTTACGTGATAAATCTGTGAACTCTCTCTTTTTCCTGGAATATTCACTAAATAATTAGTTTCAGACATTTTGCTTTCTATCTTCCCCGGCCCAATCCATTGAGCAGACAATTTATTAGCTCTAGATGTAGCCAAAACAAGAACCAAATCTCCGGCACTAAACTCTCTCCTAATACTATTTTTATCGTAATACGATTTCCTTTTTAACGCTGCATCTTCCATCTTGTTAACTGCAATTTCTTGGCATCTTTTTAAACGGTTTATTAGGTGAAAAACGTATTCCGTCGCAGGAGATTCGTCTATTTCTCTTTTGGTCCACTGTTCATACAACAAAGTTTCAGGAGTACGCAAATTTTTTCCGTGTACTAACTCTGCTGGCGAAAATCCTGTACTTTCATGTGTTATAGTTCTCAAAGCCAAAAGGGCAAATGGTAAAAACTTCTCCCAGTCAGAACTAGACTCCAAACAAAGTACCCGCAAAATCCGCTTGATAGTTCTATGAAATCTTTCTACGGGATTCGACTGTGGGTGATGAACGGAACTATGCCGAACCTTTATGCCAAATCGATCAAAAAACTCAGTTGTTAGCATGCTCATAAAAGAAGTTCCTTGATCGCATTGGACTTCTCGTGGGAAACCAGTTCTACAAAAAATATTAAGTAGGGCATCAGTCACCGACACAGATCCTATATCATTCACTGGGATTGCTTCTGGATATTTTGACGACATACAAATGGCCGTAATCAAGTATCTTTTTCCACTTGGCGTGGTGGGAAGAGGACCAACTGCATCAACGTTTAGTTTTGAGAATATTTCCTGTATGACCGGTACAATTTTTAAAGGAGCCTTTTTTTATCATTTAGTTTCCCCGCTTTTTGACAACTATCGCAGGTTCGTACGAATTCTTCCATCTCTTTATAGCATTTTGGCCAAAAATAATATCGCGCCAATCTATCTTTGGATTTGGTTACACCAAGGTGTCCGGAAGTACTTTCATGACATAACTTTAAAATTCGGCTTCTAAATTTCTCAGGTATAACTAAAAGTTTTTTTTTCTTCTCCTAATCGTCCTTCTTGGCATTTAAAAAGAAGTTTTCTTTCAACCAGATAGCGATGCTTACTGTTTTGATTCTGAATAACTTCTTCCACAGTTTTAAAAACTGATTTTAACTCGGCACTTTCCTGTTGAGCTTTAATGAATTCATCGTGATCTACCTGTATTAAAGAAAGTTCATCAGAGTTGGCATTTAGAGTTGGTAATATCTCTTCCATTTCTGAACTGACGGCATCCGTTTCTAAAACTGGCTCGTCATCTTTTTCATCTAAAATAATTTCTTGATTTTTATTATCTTGTTCGGAAGAGTTTTCGGTATCGTTCGAATTTTGTTGCTCATATTCTTCATTTTCTGCTTTTAAACGAGCTTGCGATCTGGTACTAACTGCGTTTAACTCTGAAATTTGCATTGGCGTCATTTGCAGATTTGGCAATCTAGCCGCTGTTCTATTCCCAAGGAGATATCGACCTTTATCCAACTCACTTCTAACCACAGCCGCTTTGGTTACAATGTTGCCAAACTGACCAGATAACGAAACTTTTGCTAATGGTAAACAAGTTGGGCCTTCATCTAATGGTTGTTGTACCCACACAGTTTCGCCAGTGAACATATCTGGAGTCACATATTTTCTGCATATGATATCAATAGTTGCACCTGAATCTCGAAGAACTGGCATCCTAATTCCATTTACTTTCGCCATAAGAGTGTACGGAGTTAGTAATTTGTCTTCTTCGTGTCCTGCTCCGATTCGATTAACTTGAGCGGGTGGCTTTTGGCACTTAAGCTTCGGGCACTGAGGTCGTAAGTGATTAGTAGATCCACATTCGTAACATTTTAAAGGCGTACGTCTATCAAATTGATCATAAATTGCTTGCTTGTACTTATATTTTCTTTTATTTTCTTCATTTCGGCTATTCTTTGAAGTAGCTCCCTGTGAATTTTTCCGTGTGGCATTTTCTTCTCGCCAATTGAATCTCCGATTTTCAGAATCTACCTGCAAGTCAATTCGTTTGCGACTTCCACGTACATTCTCGTACTCGTCAAGTATTTCTGCCAGCTTTGTAGATGAAGTTATTTTTGACCAAGTGTCTATAAAATGATCACGCACTTCATTGGGAACTCTTCGTTTAGTTTGATCAGTAACCATTAGATCCAGCAAGGTTTCAAAATCTTTTACTTCCAATCCTTGAACCCATTCGTTTAAATAGTTCCTTAATTCAAAAACGAAATCTTTCCAACTATTATCGAACTTCTTTTGGTGCTGAATAAATTTGATCCTAAATTTTTCTGGACTTAGCTTAAACCTCTTCATTAAAATTTCCTTAACATGATCATAGTTGTACGTTTGTTCTTCAGATTCTCTTGCTATTAATTTTGTTATGTCAGGTGAAAGAAAAGATAATAAATGAGTAACCCACTCTTCTTTTGGTATTTCTGCTCGTTTTGCTTGACGCTCAAAATTTACTAAATAAAGACTGATTTCATCTTCCTTAGGATCAAAATTCTGCATTAACTTATGAATATCTAACTTATTCCGCAGAGTAGTGCCAATATTTTGATTTGAAGGGCCACTTAATTGGGCACTAAGCCTTAATTTCTCGAGTTCAAATTGGCGTTCTTCTTGTTTTTGCCGTTCTTGGCGTAGTTTTTCTTCCTCTTCTTGGCGTTTTCTTTCTTCTTTTTCTTCTTGGCGTTTTCTTTCTTCTTTTTCTTCTTGGCGTTTTCTTTCTTCTTTTTCTTCTTTTTCGATACGATTTTCTTTAATTGCTTCTAATATTTCTTTAACTAGATTCACTTCGTAATTTTCAGATTTTTTTATAAGATTTATCAACTCACATACTGTAACATTTTCAATAATAGTTTCGCCCAATTCCTTGCATAATTCTACCAAATCACACTTTTTTGCTCGTCCCAAGAAAGCCATAAGGAATAATATTTGGAACACAATTCCTTTAAACCAAATGGTAAATCGATCCCGACGCTGCCACCAATTAAATATAGCTGTAACGTATCATAAGCTATATCAAGAACTATTCAGTTTCTCTTTTAAATAAAAACTTTTATTAACAAACACAAACATTAAGAAATATGCAATACCCGTAACGGGATAGTGAAAACATCATAAACAACTGGAAAACCCGTAACGGGATATAAGGAAACTCAAATTCCACAATAAAACTAATCTAAAAAGAATCAACAACTCTGTCGTTCTAAATATTGACTTATAATTTAATCGTCTGCTTTTATTTTAAGTTTATCTCTTTATGCGTTTACTTTATTTTAATTATGATTTTGCAAACCCATTATTTCTTAAATATTTTTAGACTTTACAATCGTCTGCTTTTATAAATTCTTTAATATTTTTAAACTTTACAGAGTTTCAATTCAGTATTTTAACTATTAGTGTAATTAATGGGTAATTGGCCTTATTGACAGTTATACTTAATAAATAATTCGTTTTTATTGAGATAGATGCCTCAAATTTGGACCATATGCTTTTTATGAAATAAATAAAAATAATTAATAAGGTTTCAATTCGATATTTGTAATTTTTGTGGTAATTAGCCTTATTGACAATAATGCTAAATGACAAATTTTTCCGAGATATAAGTCTTCAATTTGGAACGTGTGTTCTTTATCTGTGCATATGTATGTGTGTGTTTCTATCTATATATATCTATATATATATATCTATTTACATACATGTATAAAATGTGCCTTTTCATACAAGTTTTACCTCAAATTTTTCCACGCTGATGATTTAATTGCTTTTTAAAATTTATGTTACTCTTGTTTAATTTGCTTTTTCATTTTATTAATTTCCATTTGAAAGGTGATATTGTGTTATAGATTTTTATTGTGGTTTGCCATGAAATGAAAATTAAGTTATAAAGTTGTGTTTACAATATCACTATCAAGTGGAGAATTCCCTTATAATTTTCCAATTTTGATTTCTAACTAATAGCATAAGAATCGTTTTTTGTGTGAGATTGAATTTATCCTTTGTAATAGACCAAAATGCCATTTCTGCTGGTAATTTTAGTATTTTTTTCATTGCAAAATTTAATTTGATGTCTTTTAATAATGCTTGCATGTTTTCATTATAGCAATGTTGTGGAGAAATGTGTGACTCATGCTACACGTTCTGAACGAGGATATCTCATTGAAGAAGTCTGCACCTTTAATGATGGGTATTTATAACATTTATGTTTTAAATCACAATTATTCATAACTTATTTTAGAGTAGACACACAAAAACATGTTGTAATTGATATACTTGAGCATTTTATGCTTAACATCTAGTATTAAGATTCATGTGCACAAAGGAAAAGTTTTGTTATAAATCTAGCAAAAGAAGTTAAGAACATGGAAAAAATTTTAATTTTTGGACATTTGCTTTTTGAAAAAGTTTTTATGTAACAAACTTACATTCTTAGAAACTTTTCTAGACTTTTTTTTTCTTCTCAAGGATTGAAGGTTGCTTATAATTAACAGTCTTTAGTTAAAAATTTTATGAAGTGTTTGGATTTATTGAGACACAAGAGTATGTACAGTAATGTGGGTAGATCATAATATCGTGTAATGCAACTAGTAGCTATAAAATACGTAGGAAGGATAATGATTTGGTATTGATAATTGTGCATGCTTTAGAAATTTCATTGGTGTTTTTTGCCTTAAAAATTATTATGTATTTTGAAGTGATTTATTGCATAGCTGCACATTATTTTTTGGATTGTTTCTTTGTATTTTGAGAGAAAACGAAGTGAATTTTTTTTAAACCTATAAATAGAGTATAAACCCTGAGTTTGTATTTTATCAATCATCACCAATTTTGTTCAGACTTTCTATTTTATTTTTACAACACTGAAGCATTTTTTAGAAAAATAATTTTGAATTTTCTTTTTCTTTTTTATCCTGTATGTTTATTCTTCACGTTTTTAAAGAAGAAAATTCTTTTTTTATAATAAAGCTGTTAAGATAGATCGTTGGTTCTCTTTTTCACCTAAGTGGTATTTATTTCACAGTGGCAGAGTTCATAATTTTAAATATTAATACATGTGGAAAGAACTCATAATTTTACCAATATTTGTCATTTGCCTATTGTAGTAAATAATTATTAATAAAAAAATTCTGGCATTAAAATTTATTATTTTATTGTACTTCAAACAAATTTATTTAACTAAAAAAAAAAAAAAAATCAATGAAAAGGGATTATTTCTGAGAACTTTTTTTAAAGAGGATTGTTAAAATAAAACTGTGCCATTTTGTTGCCAATGTTGAAAAAGCATACCAGTAATTGATTTAAAATTCTACACTCATAAATTTAAATAGAATTAATCCTAAAGTGATATTTTCTTAAATTATATGTATTCTTTATATGACTGTCACATCAATTAAAGTGCTCTTTGTGGGATATTTGTCGCTGATATTGGAAAAGTAGGGGACACATGTCAAAATTACTTTATTTTTAATCCTTTTGGGATTTTCAATGCTGTTAATTCTTTGCCATTGAAAATTAAATATTTATACAGTATAAATAAGGGCCGTTTGAAAGCAAGCAAAACCAACCAAACTAACGAAAAAGAAATTTCCGGAAGATAATTTATTTTCAGATTCTACATACATTTCTCTTTTTTAAGCTTAGTTGCCGAATTTGTTTAAACACTTATCATACCTTACAACTAGATTTAGAATATCCTCTTCATGCTAACTTGCCACCTGCTCCGTTAACTAAGAAATAATGGCTGTTTTCACTTATTTATAATCATTGTACTGGTTGCCACCAAAATGATGTTTGAATTATTGGAAAGATGAAAATCTCTCAGCGCAAGGTCTGGACTGTAGGGAGGAGTGGTCCAAAACTTCTCAACCAAAAGAGTCCAATAAAGCTGGAATTTGAGCTGCGGAGAGTGTCGTTGTCATAGAGTAGCGAAATTCCCTGTCAACATGGCAAGGAATTTTGATGCTTCACAAATCATAATTTCACTAATCTGTCAGTGAGTGTATGCCACAGACTGTTTTTTTTTTTTGTAGACTAAAAACGCGTCACTGCAGGGATGAGATTTTTCCGCTTTTTAGCGGATTTCCGCTTTTTTCACTTTTATCTCTTAAATTTCAGCTTTTTTATCAAAAATTCAGATGTTCTAAAAATTTCATTTTTTTTTATAAGTATTCCGCTTTTTCAGAAAATTTACTGATTTTCAAAGAGAAACAGAAAATTCAAGCTACATAGCTACCAATCCTTTCTCATTTTTACTTATTTTACCTATTTTCTCCCCTTTTACACGCAGCAGATAAGATTTTCTGAATTTTTTACCTGCCCTCCAGATAGATCCGATTTTCGTAGTTCAAACGACGCTGCTTCTGACAAGCCTTTTAGAGGTCCCAAGCCTGGAATCTGCTAATATCTCGATTCTTATTCACATGATTTTAATATCAAACATAGCTTTTCATATTTGCATGTTGCGATTCGTATTCACGCGATTCGAATATTGTACGTTGCGATTCTTATTTACGAGATTTAAAAATCCGATATTGTGATTCGTATTTACGTCTTTTTAAAAACCTATGTAGCGATTCGTATTCACGCAAGTTTAAAATTCAATGTGTTGATTTGCTCATGCGGTTTATAATATCAAACATTGATTTTCATATTTATACGTGATTTTAAAATAAGGCATTGGAATTCGCATTCACACATTCTAAAAGTTATGCATCATAATTCTTATTTATGCAATCTAAAAATTACGCATCATGATTCGTATTTACACGATCTAAAAATTATGAATCGTGATTTGTATTTACGCATTTTAAAAATTCTATATCCCAGTTTGTATTTTCTCATTTTCAAAATCGTATATCTAGTTTCATATTCATGTGATTTCAAAATCCATAATTGTTATTCATATTCACGCAATTTTAAGATCAACTATCACGATTCTTGTAAGAAGTAAATTTTTTAAAAATTAGTTACTATAAAGGTGACTGTTTTTCTAACGGCGATTATTAGTACAGTGGAAAGTCGCGTATCCGGAATCGGCGGGACTTTCCGAAGTCCGGATAATCGATTTTTCCGTATAATAGACCCCCAAGGTAAACAGAGATTAAAATGATCTGAATCTAAGAAGCAGAAATTAAATAACATTATTTTTCGGGCAATAATGTTTTAGTATTAGAATGATATCTAATCAATCAAAAACAAAATATTTAAAAAAAAATAATTATTGCTATTATAAAAATAAATATAGAAAACTAAAAAAATTTACAGTTATGAAAATATTAATTGCTCTCTCCGCCATTTTGAACTAGAACGTTTCAAGCAAGAAGGGGAAATTCCCGTCATTCATTCATTAAGGTGGGTAGGTGAAGAAGCAAAATTCATTTCCTTCTTACTTGTCATTCAAGTTGAAGGGGGGGAAGTGACAAGTTCTTATTTTCTCTCCTGTCATTGGCTATCAATCAAGCATAAAGGCGTGGCATGCTGATTGGGTTCTCTTTATTTTTTCTTGTGTGACTAAAGGGGATTCCCCCTCCACTTTAACATTTGCTGTGTTTACCCTTTTTCACAGTACTTCTTTCCACTTTATCAAAAAGGTTCCAGGAAATGCCTCTTTTACTAGCCAGCTGCACAGGAAAGAAGGGGGGAGGGGACTCAATTGTGCTCTTTTGAAAACAAATCTCCCCCCCCTTTTCCTGCATTCCAGAGGAGGAGCATTACTAACGGTACGGTCTTGGTAGATCTTCTGTTCTCTTTTCTGTTGATTTATGGGTTTAATGCATAGATCACTAGAAGCTAAGAAAGGAAAACCTGTCAAAATACTTTTTTTTTTTTAAGAGAGTGGGGAAGATGAACAAATGTTTGTTTATTTTGATTGTTAAAAAGTGTCCGGGAAATTGACCCTTCCAGAAAAGGGACGTCCGGATATGGGACGTTACACTGTATATGTAAGTGTTAAAACATCAGAGAAACTGGAAGGGAATATATTCAAAACTTACATTCTGTGCTTGCAAAGAAGAAAAAAATAGGATTTGTCACAAGATGTTTGAAGATGGACTAATGACTAAATATAGCAAACATAAAAGATAATGCAAACAAAAACAATCACTTAAAAAGGGATTTAATTAAAAAAAAATTTGGGGGGGAAAAAGAGTTAGTTAACTCATCATCAAAATTTTATTTTTAACTGTTAACTCATCATCAAAATTTTATTTTTAATTGCTGTTATTTATGCTATAAAATGCAAAATTCTTATCAAATAAAAAACAATTATCTAAACAATTGCTGATTATCATGTAATTTTTTAAACTAAAATAGCAATTTTTATATGTTAAGGAGTTACTATATATTTCTACTTCACTGTTATTGATATGTTTCAGAGGGCTGTAGTTAGATGAGACTATAATATGAACATAATGATTCGGTCCATTGTTAAAGTTTTTTTTCTCCAATATAATTTAAAAAAGTAATATTACTGATATATTTGCTATAAATCCCATAACAGTATTTATTAAAAGAAATGAAATATTAATGAATATTCTCAGTAGTTTTAATTTGCTAAGCCAGGTAGTTTTTCAAGTAGTAATTGTCTCTTATGTGAACTGAAGAAAAATATAATTTCCAGCTTTATTTTTTCAATTGGTAATTTTTTCCCACTAAATGTTAAGCATCAATGTAATCGTTTTTATAATAATAGATTAGTACACAATTGTATGTCAACACATTATTTATTACCTTAAACTGTCTGGAATTTATTATTAAAGGGTTGCGCTTGCGTAAAATTTACTATCGTGGAAATTCAGCTTTTTTGCGTTTTGGTTAATCTCATCCCTGGTCACTGACCTGCGTGGTGGTAGATTTGTTAAATTTGAACATTTTAAAGACAGAAGAACTGACTGTACTGTTTACCTACACAGCTGCAACTGAGCATAATTGTTTCTAAGGGATGCCGGGACACGGCACAAGCCCTCGTTTCGACTCACATGTCACCTACTATTGTACACAACAAAACGGCCCTTACTTGAAAAACAATTCTCGTATTTATTTATATATACGAGGTCTGATCAAAAAGTATCCGACTTTTGTTCATAAAATAAACGTTTATTGTGATATAATTATTTAATACAAATCCCCTTCAAAGTAGTCCCCTTGGGCTGCCACACACTTCTCCCAACGCTTCTGCCACTGTAGAAAGCATCTCTGGTAGTCCTCCTTCGGTATGGCTCTCAGATGGTCTGTCGCATTCTGCATAATGTCTTCTCTGGTCTGAAATCTGGTCCCTTTTAGTGGCATTTTCAGCTTTGGGAAAAGCTAAAAATCGCAGGGAGCCATGTCAGGAGAGTAGGGAGGTTGACGAACCACTGGTGTGCTGTGTTTTGTCAAGAAGTTCTGAATTAAATGGGAAGAATGTGCGGAAGCGTTATCATGATGGAGCTTCCAACTGCCTGTTGCCCACAGATCCGGGCGCTTGCGCCTCACTGTGTCACGAAGGCGACACAGAACCTCTTGGTAGTACTCCTTGGTGATTGTAGTACCGTGTGGTGCGTACTCGTGATGTACTAAGCCACTGTAGTAAAAAAGGGCAGTTAGCATGACCTTGACATTGCTGCGAACTTGCCTTGCTTTTTTGGGCCTCGGGGATGAAGGATGCTTCCACTGTGTTGACTGGCGCTTGGTTTCTGGGTCATATCCATAAACCCATGACTCGTCACCTGTAATCACTGTGTTCATAAAGTCGGGATCACCGTTCACAGTTTCCAGCATGTCTTGTGCGATCTCCAGACGAAGGTTTTTTTGCTCAAATGTTAGCAGCTTTGGTACAAACTTTGCTGAGACTCTCCTGAGGCCCAAGTCGTCAGTCAAAATTGATTGAATGGAACCAAACCTAATACTCACCTCTTCTACAAGCTCTCTGATCGTGATTCGGCGGTTCTGCATCACCAGGTTCCTCACTTGATCAATGATGGCATCATTTTTCGATGTTGAGGGCCTTCCTGAGCGTGGTTCACTTTCAACTGATAAGCGGCCAACTTTGAAGCGGTTGTACCACTCCTTTATCTGTGTGGTGCCCATCTCTTCATTTCCAAACACTTGTTTAATCTTGCGTATTGTTTCCACTTGCGAATCACCAAGATTAAAACAAAATTTTATGCAATAACGCTGTTCGACTTTTTCTGGCATTTTAAAAAAACTAAAATCCGACACTCACTTGCACCTGTTCAATCATGAATGGCCTGACGCCGACTGACTTGTATTGGAGCTGTAGAAAAAAATGAGCATGCGCACTAGGCATGCTCACAACCACACATCGAGCCCCGCCCCCATAGCTGCGTTTGTTTGACCAATAAAAATTAAGGTCGGATACTTTTTTATCATACCTCGTATATATATATATATATATATATATATATATATATATATATATATATATATATATATATATATATATATATATATAATAACATAATAAAGACAAAAAGGATAAAAGAGAGTTCAACTAAAAAAGAAAAACAAATTACGAAAAATAAAAAGTTTTATTTACTGTACATAAACTGCGAGTGTATAGAACTTATAAAATAAGTTAAAAATATGGAGAAAACTAGGGAAAAGATATAAAGAATTTTGAAGTAGAAGAAGAGTTTTAAAAATCTAAAAAATTTTTAAAAAACATTTAGAAACTAAAATAAGGAGAAGATATCTCGTCATCAGCTCACACGAATATATCCGAAAAAATAATGTTTTCTTATATTGTATTAATATTGTATCAAAGCAAAACATATCAATACAATAGCAAAACATCGATGCTTGTATTGATATGTTTTACTAGGCTATAATAATACAATATTAGAGAGCACTATTTTTTCCGAATATAATTGTGTGAGCTGATGATTGTATATTTTACTTATTTTACTTTTTTTTTTTTTTTTAATTTGTAAATATTTCTTAAAAACATTTTTTAATAATTTTCTTTTTTAAAAAATCATCATGCAAATTCTAATTATATAATTAGACATTTTGAAAAATCTTACTAAAATGTAGAAATGAAATTCAAAGTTGAAGTTAAGTAATTGTCATTAACTAAATAAATGGACTTTTCATTATAACAGATGGTTAAAAATACCTTTTCTTGCAAAAAAAAAAATTCTGTGTTCTTAGGGAGGGCGGCTTATTTTTACATTTATAGGTATCAAAGGGCACTGGTATAAGGATATTATTTATCATTGATTACAAAAATGAAGTTTCTTGACTCTAATTGTTTTTCTAGGCCCCACAGTGCCTTATATGCTATGATGAAGGACCAGTATGCCAATTATGTGGTGCAACGAATGATTGAAGTATCTGAGCCCCCTCAACGTAAGCTGTTGCTGCACAAGATCCGTCCTCATATCACATCGCTGCGTAAATATACCTATGGCAAGCACATTCTTGCAAAGCTAGAGAAATATTTGATGAAAAATAATGAGCTAGGTCCCATTGGTGCACCATCCAATGGGAACATTTAAAAGCTAATCTTTAAAAGGTCCGGAGTGCATGCAGAAATAATATACACAAAATTGCAAAATTTGCTAAGGTAAAAATTATTTCGTGCTTTATTTTTATTAGGTACAGACTTGTAATGGGTTAGGCCAATTTTATTACTTGACTACCAAATGTAAAATACATTTAACTTATTGTTTTCAAATTATTTATTTTCGACTTAATATGGTTGTTGTATATAAGATGTTAACGGCACTCCGGCTAAAACAGAAAAAATAATCAATTATGTATGTAAGGATCTTACAATTGATTTTAATTTTTTTTTCCCAACTTACCTAAAAACTTGAGTGTTGTTTTGATATAGTTTTTAATGGGTACACCTAGCCCAGTAGTTGATATTGTACAGGATGTATTTACAGTGCATCTGAGCATGCATGGGTCATAAATTTTTTTTTTTGTAGATTTTTCTCAACTTAATAGTGCTGTTGTGGTTGTCGTGTGTAGTTTTATATCCTTTAATACATATTTAATAGTAGTTTTTACCTAAATTAGTGTACTTCAATTGAAAAAAAAACTTTTAACTGTTCTAAGCATAGTGTATCTATTTATGGTTATAATAATTGTTAAACGCCAATTGCCATCAAACATAAAATGCTTGGTTTTAAAGTTTATATTTTAAGGAAAAAAATAGCAAGCATTATCGTTGTTTGGCTTAAAAATCACTGCGAGCAAAGTGATTTTTTTCCTCCTTTCTTCACAGCTACTATATTATTTAAATTTATGTTCTTCCATCTGTGTTTTTCCTCAAGAACTAGCCTTAAGAAGTTCCTCAATATGAGGTTGTATATCAGAACAGCAATGGTTTTTTTAAAGCTAGGTATACCCAATTGTGTATAGTGTAAAATGTGTGAAAATAAAAATTTTGTAACATTTCGGTGCTACAGATGTAATTTTTAAATGCTAATTTTTGATAACGTCCTGTACAGTCAGCTGTGTAAAAGTGTAACTAACTCTTCATATGTTTTAGATGAACAGGTGGACATATGCAGCACGCTCTTCGCTGTTAGATATCATATTATAAATAATTCATGATGGATATCTTTTCTTTCTTTTAAACCTTAATATTAATTTTGTATATTAATTATTCATTGGTTTGTGTAGCTGTTTTTTCCCGTTAAAGTAACAAAAAAAATCCCTTGTTTGTTTTTGTAACTTTTTTTTAACCTTTAATATTTTGATTTATATAACAATGCTGTTAGTACACCTGTTCTACACTGCATTAAATTCATTACCAGGCAAGAATTGCCGAGTTCAAAATATGTGTTGAAATTTGTTATTAATTTAGAGTGCTAGTTTTAATTTTTCCTTTTGTCTTGTTTGACATTTATGTATTTTTCCTTCTTTTTTTCACGTATGACATGTCAGTAAAGTTGGGGATAATGATTACTAGCTATTTAATGAAATGCTGGAGTTCAAGATCCCATTTTATATGCATCACTGATGCCTTAAAAAGGGACAAAATAGCATTTTGACTATTTTGGATACAAATGCTCTAGAATTAAAGCATTCAAATGGACTTAATCAATTACACTGCTTATTATATCTAATTTCTTTAATGTTAAACAGTGTTATTTATCTAATACAGCCTTGTTTGTTGTTAATTTTATTTGGCAGTGTGTGTAATGGCATTTCCATGCATATTTTTTTCATTCAACGAAACTTAAGACAAGCGTAACTGGGCCATCAATTTTAGCCCTGTTATAAAAAAAATGTTCTAGTTTTTCTGTGTATTAAATGCTTAGATTTTTTGGTGAGTGTAGTTTTTTTTTTAATTGCTAAAGTTATAAAATACTGTCTTGTGTACTCAGCTTGTGATGGATATGGTAATTTGTGTATTCTTCCTTGGGAATAATGTCTGCATATTTGAGATGTGTTGTGGTTAACTTCAGTATTGTTTAGCTTTCTTGTAACAATATATATACATATATACATATTACTATATATAACTTGGCTACCTTAGCAGCAGTGTTGAGGTAGCTTGTTTTTTTGTAAAACTTGTGAAACATTTTTGTATTCAATTTTTATTGTAATTAGCTCATTGTAGAAATTGTATGTGCATGTAGAGTGTTTTAGAGAGCTATTGCTGTTGTAGATTTGGATTTTGTATATTTCTGCTCATTGGCCATTTAAAAAAGCCCTTTACAACTGTACAGAGGAAGGGTGGGAGGTATTCCTTAGCTTTTTAATTATGTTAATCGTGAATACAACAATTTTTAAGTGTGTGTCCTGTCAAAGTCTCAATTCCTCACAAAAGATAAACAAAATACTTAATAGCTCTCCAGTCACACAATTCATTAGAAGACATTAAGGAGGCTGAGCACATTTAAAATGACATTTTTTAAATAAAAAAAAAATTGGAACTTAACATGTAGTTAAGAATACAAAATATTGTTTGATTTGATTTTTTACGCATTTAAGTATTAGAATAAACTTTAAGCCAAATATAATAAGATTTTTAATCTGAAAAAAAAAATTTTTTTTCTTTCATCTGTAACTTTTTAATTTGAACTATTAATATTTCTTTATTTGATACAAAAAATGTTTTCTTTATTCATTTTAAATAATTATTTTTAGTGAAAAAATGTGAATTGCAATAAAAAATGAACTGGGCAATAAAAAAAAAATGAAAAATCTTTAAACATTATTATTTTAGTGGTTTTGAACAATGTGCTGAAATTTAATAGTCATTTTATTTCACGATGTGACTAATATCTGAAGAATTTAAGGAATTAATGTGTATTTCTATTTTAAATTATGTGCTGAAAATGAGTCAAAATTTATTTATTTTTTAAAAATGGACAACTCTAAACGTGCTCAGATCCCTTAGGTTTTGTTACACAGTTTCATGATTATAAGCATAAGGTCAACCCACCAGTCGATTGTAACGAATTCTATTGTAAATTCTAAGATATTAAAGGGTCCGAGTGAATGCATTAAGGATGTTTTTCTTTTTAATTTTTGTTTTTTTGTAAATATCATCTAAATAGACAAAGTTCATGCAATACAATATTTGTACAGTGTAATTTTATTTTGTTAATTTACCATGTGGGACATGCATTTGGTTGTTTCAGATGTATTATTTAGTGCGATGAAACATTTACAAGGAGCCAGATGGGGCAACCAGAGTTGTGTACATAAATTTTTAATTTCATAACACCATGTTCCTTATTTATTAAAATAATCATGTTAATTTTGTCGATCATATTAAATTATCCATGTAAAGTTTTGTAATATCCTATTTTATTTTATCCAAATAAATTTTTAAGGAATTTGTATGTACATATAAAAAAAAAATAAGAGAAATCAATATATTGTGATCTTACAAGAGGGTTGTTGCAAGTTCTGCACAAAATTTCTGTAAATTTTTTATATTTTTATGAGCGTAGATTCATTTAAGTGCATTAGCTTTCTTTTCTGTTTTGTACAATGTCGCGTCGTCGGAAAAGAAACTTGTAAATAAGTTTAAAAAAGACAAGTTTAAATAACCATTGAAATCATTAATTGTACATGTTCATTTTTTTTAAAAAATGTAAAATAAAAAATAAATGATTTCAAATTTTTTTTGGGCCTTAAATTTTTTACCAATATGGAGTTTCACATGCTCATTTTTGCCGAATGTTAAATGTAGTATGGTCCAAAGACATTCGAAAAAAAGGAAGAAAAACAAAAATTGTAAATAACCATTATTTGTTAATTAGTTCCATTTTAGGCCTAATTTTCAATTGTAACATAGAACACAGGTCTTCCATAGTTTCGGCCCCTTCTGAATGGATTAGACTTGAAATTTGCAGGTTTTACTTAATTTTACATTTCACATTCAAATAGATCTTGTAGATAGATATTGTAACTAAGACTGGGAAAATATTGCATCTGTAAAAAATTCATTTGTTTTTAACATTGACCATGTAAATGCGAGCATAATGAGTTATGTGTGATAAGAAGAAACATCTCTCTTGAACACGGTTTGATGTTTGAACACTAAAATTTTTAATTTTTTTTTTTAAAATCAATATTGTGCATACATGTAACATTTGTAAATGTTTTTGAAAATTTTCATTAATGCAAAGTAACAGCTGAGTAATGACATGCAAAGATAAACATATTCTGAAAGAGCGGGGGGAACTGACTCTTGAGTTTTATTTATTATTATTTTTTTTTTAGATTCTTATTAATAATTTTACATAATGCAAAAAAATTTTTAAATATTATAACAAATTTAATTATAAGGGCTGTTTTTTATATTTTTAGAATCCTTGTCGAAAAGTTTAAAAAAATAATCATCATAAAGGGTCAACAACTAATTAGATGAAAAAAATCTTTTGAAATCTGTGTAATCACAAGTAAGGAAGAAAAAAAAGAATATTAAAAACCAGTTTGATTGCCATGTAAAGCTTTGAAATTCAAATTTTTTTTCTTCTGGAAATTAAACAGATATTTTTTTTTTGTTGGTCTTTTCCTTAATAGTTATTTGATAGTTTTTTCTATTTATCCCTCATTTAAATGTTAATAGTTTTTTTCTTTTTATCCCTCATTTAAATGTTAATAGTTTTTTCTATTTATCCCTCATTTAAATGTTAATAGATTTTTCTATTTATCCCTCATTTAAATGTTAATAGTTTTTTCTATTTATCCCTCATTTAAATGTTAATAGTTTTTTCTATTTATCCCTCATTTAAATGTTATTAGTTTTTTCTATTTATCCCTCATTTAAATGTTAATAGATTATCCCTCATTTAAATGTTATTAGTTTTTCTATTTATCCCTCATTTAAATGTTAATAGATTATGCCTCATTTAAATGTTAATTTTCAATCACTAGTGTGTACTCTTTTTTACTTCTTTTCTCGACAAGGATTCTAATATATATTACGGGCAGGTGTTAAAAAACATCCAAATTTTTTATAAATAAATATTCCGGAATAAATTAGTAAGAAGAAAGATATATTTTTTCTCTTGGAGTTATTCTAATAAAGATGAAACCAAAACTGAGCTAAAATTTGTGTCTTTTAGATTATTAAATAAAACTCTTTTGATTGCTTTGCTTAGTTTAGTATTTGAATATCAAGCCATTTTTGTTTAATTTAAATTGTTTTTCTTCTAATGCTATTATTTCTTAGCTATTGCTTTTTTATACTTTCGCAAATTCCTGTGAAATAAATAATAATAAGAAAAAACCTTGAATAAGAATTACTAGAACCAAAACAAAGGTGTTATTTAATTTTGATATAATTACAGCAATAAATTTAACATGTTACTATGGAGATTTTATAATAATAATCTTGATAATGATCGTTGTTGTGTGTACTTAAGTTACAACTAAAGGTTCAAACAATGTTGTTTTATATCTTTTGTTTCCTCACTCTATGAATGTTTGGCATTGTATGCAAGCTATATTTCTTCAATCAATTTTTTTTAATTGTCTTATTCACTTAACATTTCTGAAAGTAATATTTTTCCTTGATGCATACAAATAGGCAAGTTCTGTGACCCGAAGCCAAAATTGTCTCACTTTCGAATTGTCAACACTTTTTGACTGTGGAGTTTAGACCGGTTTGTAGTTGCCGTGTGACGTAATACTTTATTTGGTAATAATGCTTTTCAAAATTTATAATAAGTCTATTAGAACAGTTCAAATTGAAGATTTAACAAATAATAATGCTTCAAAATTTTAAGAGTATATTTATTTCTGCTGCATTTGGTTAGACCAGTTTGCCCAATAATTTGCACCACCCATATTTTCAATTTCCCACGGCTAATTTCATGTGATTTATTATTTTAATGATAAAGAAATATTATAAAATACAATCTGTACAGTAATATATAATACTTAACTTTTACTATTTTCTAGTTATATTTGAAAAAAAAAAAAAAAAAATAGAACTATATTTTCATTTTTCCTAGCTTTGAAACAAAATAAACTTCTCTTCCAATTATCTGATATGATGATTAATAAAAATTCCAGTATATAGTTTTTCAATTTCTCAATGCATATTTGATTAAATTTTTATGTAAACAAAAAAGCTACAGTAAAAAATACAGTCTGACCAGTGCTTTAACTCTTAAATATCTTCAACTGAACATACAGCAAAGTTTTTAACAATTCAGAGTTTGCTCTCTTGTCTCTGTGTTACAGATCTTGCCCATTATTTGATTTCTATTTCATTATTTTAAAAAAAAACTATCCACTTTTTTAAATGTATAAATTATTGTGTTCAGTCATCAATTCAGTTGATTTCTTGCCTTTTTGGGTCTGAAAAAGATCTCACTCTATTAAACAATAAAGGTGCCTCAAAGCAGAATTTTCTGCACCTGTGTTGTCATCCCTCTCTTGCACTGTACATTGAGAAGGTGCTTATCCAATTTTCCCAATCTATATAATAATGTAGGCCATGTACAGCATGTACATTTGTAAATTGATGCACTGTACAACACTGTGTACAAAACATCAAACATCGTAGTTTTCCACGGACAACTTGTATATTTCTCTTTAAATAATTGCTGTTTTTTCAATCTTTGTATATCCAACCATCAAATCATTTTTTTATTAACATTGTGAGTGCATAGTTTTCTTTTTTCACTGGCCTAAATAAAAGAGAAGAAGCATAGAATTAGCTTTATTTATATATTTATTATTTCAAAAATGTTGACCATTAAAAAGTTTTTAAAGTACAGTCAGTTCGCAATATATTGAATGTTATAGGCATGACAAAAAACTTTCCATTTACTTATTGGCTTTGCTTTATAGCTTAAAAATATTGTCTTTTTGACAGTTTGATTTGTAGATTCGATTTATTTGAGGATAATTTTTTTCTGTCTCTTAATACCGTGAGAATTCCATACTTCGAATGCTATATCTTTGTTATCCACCTCGTTAATATGATTAATTTGATAAGTTTTTAACTTGTGCATCGATATCTTTAGCAATACACATTTCTTCCATACAAGTGGTAACAAAAAATAATAACCTCTAGGCTCAATCATAATGGGTGTGAAAAAAAGTGAGGTAAATTTGATTGCATACATCTACATCGAATCCTTTTTCTTCTAAATTCTAAAGAAATACAATGCAGTATTGATGCTGACAATGCAAGCAACACAAAAGCAAGTTTACCCACTTAGATTACTAGGGTAGGGGCAATAATTTTTATTGTTGGGTAGTTATTTTTTTATCAGCATTTTTCAGCTGTTAAAGGTCTAATAATCTTTTAAAAATGATCGTGTTTAACGGAATTTGAATTAATTAATCAAGAATAATAATATTGTGCCTCATTAAAAAATGTAGCTTTAGTGATATTCAAGCTATTGTGCTTCCATTTATTGCGAAATGACTGTATAATTTATTGAAATTTAGTTATATCGAAATTGAACTCCATTAAATTAATTTTGTTTTATTTCGATGCTTTAAAAATTACAATTAAGAAAAGAAAAACCAAGTATCATAAAAAAAGTTGTGTTTAGAAATCTTTGTTATGTGTTGTATCCAATAATAAGTCTGATTTGTGATTTGTGCATGAAGTCATATTTATGGAGTGAAATTAGCATCTATCATGTGTTTGAAAAAGTTTTCAATGTTGTGTCCAAGCGGTGTTTTCCACATTGTTAGCTTATCTAACTTCCTGCGTAGATAGTAATTTTAAAACTTTTTTATCTACAAGTTTATAGCTTAATTGTACAACATAAGTATTGCTTATCCTACATATTATTAAATGCATTTATCAAATTATGATAAATCAAAGAGTTGTAACAGTCTGATAGTCACCGGATGTGTCTTCTGTTTATAATTTCTCTTCTAAAACTAAAATAGTCATTTTTTATTCTTTTATCCTTCAACATTTTAAGATATTTTTGTATTGAAGTTAGAATTGGTTTCTATTGTTATGTATTTGTAATTTGTCATAGTTTGAAATTTAATTCGAGGCAAGTAAGCAAATTTATTTTCTACTTCTCAAAGGCTTCTGAAATTTAATAATATTTCAACTAATTAAGTTTTAAATAGATTTTTTTCTCCTAATTATATAGATTATTAGATTGTATTGTTAGATTACCAAATTAAAGTTAACTTTGAAGCTTCCAGTTTTGAAACAACTGATTTTTCCTACTTACTATTTAGCTAGTTATAGCTAGGTCAATTGTTTTGAGAATATTCACATTAATTTTTCGGTTTTTAAGTTAGTATTATATTAATACATAAAAAATAATAAAAGTATATCTTACACTTTAAAAAATAGTTTTAAATTGATTATTTAAAAGAAAAGTGGTTGATCGCTTGGTTTCTGTTGCAATTTTTTTGATCTCGCTCTCTAGTCCAAAACGTTGTGCCCAGAATTCTTCAATGTAATATTAAATTAATGTAGTCAGTTGGTAAGTTTTCAGGACTACGAGCAATCTCCTTTCTGCGCCTTCAAATTTAGATATATAAACAGATGTTTTTAACTGTGCTTGAATGATACTGTGAAATTGCTTCTGAGTTCTTGAATTAAATAGTTTTTAGAAATGCAAATTCTTTTTAAGTTCTTGTAGTATATGCTCTACTCTTAAATGCTGCACTTACTAGCAGCTATGATTTCTAAGTACTCATGTATTGTAAAAGGAAGGAGAACTAAAAAAAACTGACTTATTATATAAATCTCTTGACAGAATGTCACTGTACAAGAATCTAGTATATTTTGCAGTATTTATTCAGAATGTAATCACTGAGCCATTAGCTTAGTAGGGTTAGTGGCTTCTGGTCTGGGCAGTTTGTGGATTTATTCTTTACGTATGTTAAGCACCCAAAATGTAGTCTTGGACACTGTACATGTTGTATCATATCAGTTGTGTTTTTGGTCACTGTAGAAAATAAAAACTCGTTTTGCAGTGAGACTGTGAGTTGTTTTATTTCATTATCTCATAAGTAATTATATGAGAATGTTCTTAACCATAGTCTTTCTTGTAGAGTTGCAACAATTAGGAGGAAAGCATTAAGTCACATGATGAGCTGATTTACTAACGCTTAAGTACACACAGTGTTTCCCAAACTTATGACTTTTGTGTACCCTTTCTAAATTTTTCGTAACGCTTTGTACCACTAATAAAAAAGCGAATGTATTTTTTACTATAAAAATATTGCATAAAAGTTTAAAAGTCACAACTGGCTGTTGACACCACTAATTAACTGTTAACTGCAAAAAAATAGCAAATGGAAAAATGCGTAATTGTAAATTTTCATGGTTAGCTTTGTTTTTAAATAAAAAATTTTAAAATTTTCATTTGTGGCAAAATATTTCGGATAAGAACGCTTACCCCCGCTAAACTGTTCCCGTACCCCTGGGGGTGCGCGTATCACACTTTGGGAAACACTGAAGTACAGTAACGCTGCACCTTCCTAGTATCAAAATACAATGAAACATCATTATTGTTCCCCTACCCAGCGGTTCATAAGTTAAGTAGTGTTCTGCAGAACCTTGAGGTTTACTGGAGGGATTAAAGGTGCTCTGTGAGTTAAAACTTTTTTTTTTAATATGTTGATTGTCTTTATGAAGTTATTTGAAGTAGTAGAATGCCAATTATAAGCGTGAGGGTGGGATTTAAACCACAACTTAGGGATAGAACTTGGTTCTTCATTATAGCGTAGTACAGTGCTTCCCGAACTTTTGTGTACCCTTTCTAAGTTTTTCGTAACGCTGTGTACCATAAATTAAAAAAATGAATATATTTTACTATAAAAAAATTGCACGAAAGTTATAAATCACAACTGCTGTCTCTGCAAAAAAAAAGCTAATAGAAAAATACGTAATCATAAATTTTCATGGCTAGCTTAGTTTTTAAATAATTTTTATTGAAACTTTCGTTTGCTGCAAGATATTTCGCATAAGAGCACGTACCACCGCTAAACTGTTCCCGTACCTCTGGGAGTGCGCGTACCACACTTAGGGAAACACTGATGTAGCCTCGCCCTCGCGACTCACTGTTTTACTTAAACTAATTTTTTTGAATAAAATTATAGTGTAAAAGAATTCGAATGTTCCCACTTTCAACACATAGTATGGATAAATGCTCTTATTCTCAAGTTATACAGATTTCAGACAGTCTATATACACAGTGCGCAAAAAAAGAACGGACCACCTTGAATAACTTATGATCTAATGATCGGATCTCCACGTTCTGGGACTACTGAATCGTAATAATTCGAGTGGGTGACCCCAAATTAGTGCAGACGATATTTTAAGTTCCATGTAACGAAAATGCTGGTTAGTTCCATCTAAAAGTCCTTCACCAAGGAAAAATTTCTCCCAATACTTAACCCGGGAGTTGCATTGGGTTCAAAATTACAAGGGTACGGTGTTTGACATTAGTAGTCGTAAACCCATAATTGGGTCGACTATTTAACAACGGTTATAATATACAAAATACGTATGGGTAACTTTTTTTTAAAAAAAACTCGATGAGTTTTAGAAGCAAGATAGTATTAAAAAAAAGTGGGGCTTGAAGCCATCGTGGAGGACCTATTGATGGAACTAACCCGCATTTGCATAACATGGAGAGGAAAACCTCCTACGGTTAGCCCGACGGCAAGGGGACTCTAACCTATGATCCGTCTACAATTGAGGATATTTTACGTCAACTCTGTTCGGTGCAAGCCGGATGCGGAATTGTTATCAACCAGCCCTCACTCGGATTCAAACCCGGCTCTCCTCATTGGAAGGAGAACGCTCTATCCCCTGAGCCATCACGGCTCCAGATTGTTGTTTCCAGAATTTAGTAAGAATAGCGCGACTGTTTCGCGTTTTGTTTAATATATTTAGTACATCATCATCAACCCAGCCTTTGTTGTTAGTACTTCAAAATTACGTAAAACTGTTTACCTCCTCTAGTTTATTATTTTCTAAGACAAGTAATGAGTCTAGTTAATTATTTTCTAAGACAAGTTCTCATTTATTACTGCTCATTGTGACACGTATGCCGCATTCCAAAGTTTTAGTATTTTTTCCCCAGTACATTTGATTATTTTTCAAATACAACTATCCTTCAATTTCGTTACGATTAGCATATTAATAAAACTTGCTTACCTAAAATTATAACAATTATGTATTTTCTGAACAAAATTAACTTTTCTTATCGACTTTTAAGAAGATCAAGGATGAAAAAAGGTATATGTCCATTAAAGCTGTTTCTGTATAAAAAAGAATTTGTGCACGGACACTAACTGTTTTTCACTGAGAAATAACTCTCGGGGGGGGGGAAGGGGTGTTCTGACTTTCTATGTTATTGATTTATTTGCCAAAATTTAGTCATCCTCAAAATGGAACCAAATCCAATAGTAATTTTTGTAAAAGATGAACATAAGCCGTTGTTCCTATTTGATTTTCAATGATGAATGAGAAGCTGCCATGAAAGTTGATGGGCGAAGCGATCAGGGGGCGGAGACTCCTAGACATGATACGAAAGAATAAAAAAGGAACGATTTTGTTGTCAAACATCAATAAACGAGGGATGAACACTTTGCACGTAAAACTATGTTTCGATCTTTCATTTTTTTCTTTTGCAGATAATGCAATTATTATTCTTATATGATTACGACACGCAAAATTTGAATCGCGCATTTGAGTAATCATTTTTAGATGCGCTTGATTTGCGTCGACAGTATCGTAAATTCATGTGGTGTTTTGATTATTTTATCGGCTATTATTGCTATAAATGTTCTTAGTGTTTTTTTTTTTTAAATCTTTCCTACACGCAAATGTCATTCCTACAAGCAAAATTTAATTCATGCATTTATTTATTTAGTCACTTTTTGAACGCGACGATACCGTTTTTAGATCGACTTTTTCACAGTTATTGTTACCGATATTTTCATACGATATTATTAAAAAATGCGAAAAATTCAAATTGTATATTTGATAAATTAGTTTTTGACACGTTCGATTTGCCTAAATCCATGTGGTGCTTAAAAGTTTTTTTTTATTTACAGTTTTTTCTGATGATTTTCACATAATGATTTCTTAAAATCCTGATATTATTGTGATACGGGAAATTCAAATCACGCAACTGAGTATTCACTATTTGATGCAATGATTCTATCATATTTTTAATCAATTGTTCGGCAGTTATCACTACTGATTTTTGTATATTTTTTATAATCTCGATATTTTTAATAAGATATTTATAATAACACGTAGATCTCGAAATGATTATTTCATTAACCCCTTTTTGATGCGTGTGATTTCATCATAAATGCACGCTGTTTTACTATCAATCTTTACTCGCAGTTATTGGTCTGGATTTTACGGTTTTTAAAATCCTTTATGTATAATGCGATGACAACTCGCAAAGTGCGGAAAAGGAGGACTATGTGTCAATGAGAATTTTTTTTTTCTCCCTTTAAATTTTAAAAATTTTACTTCTGCTCAAAAAAATTAGTCTTTGATCTATGTATAAAATATTAATCTTCTGTGTACCAAAATAAAAAATAAATAAATTAATTAAGTACTAAAAAAAACTGTTCATTAAGGGAGAAAGTTTCATGCAATCACATGTCTGTAAGCCTATGTCATATATATATTTAGGCTACTTTATTAAAAAGTGTATTACAAGATATTATTAGTACTTATAAGACCGGAGAAAAAAAGGTTTATACTGTAGCGCAATTGAATACTCAACGTAAGCAACAAAAATTCAAAATTGAGATTTTATATTTGACACCTATGTCAAACTCTACATATTGTAAAAATATTTTATTTTTTAAAACAGTTTTCTGAAATTTATTTTAGTATTCATAATATTAGCAATAGAGGGAAAATAGTTGCCAAGCCACTTTTCTCGGAATCAATCGTGAAGCACTTATGTTGTTTCTTGAAGTGCACGGCAGTATACGACAACAATAATATTTCTTTTATTCCTTAGATAGAGTTACTGTCAAGGGTCTGTAATTAGAATTGCGGGGAAACGAGTTGCTTCAATTGCCCATTACGATTTGTAATGGTAACTGCGGCGATACTTTTCCGAGACAGAATTTATTGTTGGCATCTGCTTGTGTAGTGAAAAGTACTCATCGTTGGCACGACCCGAAATTACAACAATGAGCCAAACTAGTCAGAAATTGTTCAAATTAGGATGGAGTTGAAACTTATCTTTGAAGGCTCTGTTGTTTAATGAAACAACGCTTTTTTTTTTTTTGAATAATGTGCTACTTTTATAACTGTTGTGAGTTCATAACAGTAGTGAACAATTGTTTTATTAAGTTCTATCCATCTCTAGCCAATGTGTCTATGGTGATGAAGAAAATTGCGCCAAAATTCAACATGAAGAAAGCCACAGTTTTTGTTCCATTTCAATTTTTTTATTTATTTACTTATTTACATATTTTTTTTTATTTATTTATTTAAATGTAAAGCGACGATCTAATTTTTAAATCTTTGAATAGTTACTGGTTTAATGCATTTTTTAGGTTCAGTTGCCAAATCGGCGACTTTTTAAACTAGTTTTATTAATTTTTAAAATATTTAACAATATAAAGCCTTGTCAACTCTTTACAAATATAGTTTAAAATTAAATCTTTGGTTTGTGTTTAAATCACTGTGTTTTTTTTTAAATTTCTTTTTTTATATTTTCCTTGGCTAACGAATAACCTGCAGTTTTTTTTTAAATGCCTTTTTTGCAAGTGTAACAGTTTTAATGTTTTTTGAATACCACCTGAAATTATAGATTTGTGCTTGCTATGTAACTAAACTTATTTCAGAACTCTCTCTCTTTATATATATATATATATATACAGTCAAACCCCGCTATAGTGAACCTTCAAGGGACCGAAATTTCGGTTCACTATAACCGGGAGTTCACTATATCCGTTACGCAGGCAATTTCACTAATGGTTCCCATACTCCTCCCTTTTATTACATTATATTCATATAAATGACTGAAAAATATTATGTAGTAGCAAAAAATGTGTTATTTTTCATCACTCTTCGTCTTGCGTACAAAATTTTTTTTTTAATCTTTAGCTGATGAGCAATTCTCAACATCAGATATGGAAACACTTCCCGACTCTCAGATAATTTTTCCTGAATTTCTGTTATTCCGCTTTTTAAAACTGTCTAACCTGCCATTCGAGCACATTAAAGTAGTTTCTATAGATGGTTTTAAAAATCGGTATATGTATTTATTTTGAAGTAGAAATTTCAAAATTATTTGCAAAGAAAATGGGGGGGGGGGGGAATAAGTCGAAGACAGAAAAAAGTTCATTATATCCAACTTCCTCACTTTTTTGGTTCACTATATCCACTAAAAATAACATTATACGTGTAAAGCAAGGTACGGGACCGAGCATTTCGTTCACTATATCCGGGAGTTCACAATAAGCCGTGTCCACTATAGCGGGGTTTGACTGTATATATATATATATATATATATTACAAATGCGAAGCCGTATATTTAATCTCGTTTTCTTTTCATGTTTCTCGATGTTCTTAACACATTGTTAACCGGGAACATTGTATGATGTCCTCTAATAAACGGAAGTAAATACAGTACACTCTCGATTATCCGTGCGCGGATTATCCGGTTTGCGGATTATCCGTGCTCATTCCGGAGTCACAAACAATGTAAAGAGAAACATTTTCAAAATTAGAAAACTTTGATTCATGAAGTTATAACACTACAAAATTTCTGGAAGCAATATTCGTTATTGGATTACAGTATATAGAATATCAGCAGCATGGTCAAGTGTAAAATCGTCGTTTGTTATCACGATCTTAGAGAGATCATACCGCTTGATGAACAATCTTCTTCAGATGTTTAAGAAAAATATGATAACAGTATTTTCGAACAAGCAAAAGGAATCTAAGGTTTTGAAATTCTTGATGAAGAAAATTTAGAAGATTGGTTTCCAGTATTTGACAGATGAAGAGATCGTTATGTTGTTAAATCAAATAGTGATGATAGTAACTGATGCAGAAGATGTAGTAAATGAGGGAAATACAATTTCTCATACTGCTGCTCTGTGGAAACTTTATTAGATTATATGGGAGGATTTGATTACGGTGACATTACTGCGGTTCGTAAAATATGTGTATCGATAAATGGCGAAGACGCATTACATATTTTTTTAAAAGGAAAATTCCTAGTTTGATGTTTTACAGCATGCAAGTGTGAGTAATTTTTATATTTTTTGTACTGATATTGATATTTTCTTTAATAAAAGGAGTTTTCGGATTATCCGTGTTTTTCGATTGTCCGAGCGACCTGTCCCGGTGATTAGCCCGGATAATCGGGAGTGCACTGTAAATAATAATTAACAGGAAACCACACGATATATTATACATTTAATTGTGGTTATCGTTAATATATCGTTTGGTTTTCGTTTCATTCGCTTAATTCGATGCTAAATTTATATTTAAAGTGTTTATAAAATGTATAAGTCCTGTTTATAAATTTAAATTAAAATGATTTTCAACACCGCTATGTATAAATAAATTAAACGTAAAGTGCATGAAATTTTACTTATGATGTTCCTACTTGAAACATTGTAACCTCAGCGTCGAACTACTTGTCTAGATGATTCCTGATCCTTCTTTCTTCGTGTGTCTAAATGTTATAAGCATTACGGATTGCAGGACTTCTGCCACGTTGATTACTGATACTAATAAATGATTTAAAAACAGGTATGGTATGGTATTTTATTATTGGTATTTTATTGACGTCGCAATAGAGATGCACAATGGGCTATTGGCGACTGTCTGGGAAATATCCTTAAGGTTGATCCGAAAACATGCTATCGCAATTTTGATCCTTTGCAAAGGGGGGAGGCTCCCTTGCTTTGGTAGCCCAACGACCTGCGCGCGAGCACTTTACGGTAGAACAGTTTAACGAGGACCGATACCGCACACCCAGGCTGATCAAAGTGGTCATCCACCCGCTTACTGACCGCAGCCAGTGATGCTTCACTTCTGTGTTCTACTGGGAACCGTGTCTTTATGATCAGTCCACTGCGGAACTTTAAAGACAGGAATTCATGATGTTGTTACACACGGATCTGAACAAAGGGGAGACTCTGTTTAAGCAGATGGCGAAGAATTGTTGTAGCGGATTGACTACAGAATGTAAATCTATGTGGCGGTATTCGGTGGTAGCATTTAGGCTTGCTGTTTGTCCTCCAGTAGTTTTTGTAAGCCGTCACCTTCGATGCTAAGTCTTGCTGCTTGCCGTGTGGTTCCAGTTAGTAGCGGTGTCTAGGTCCAGTAATGCTAATTACTGCATTGCCAGATGTATAATCAATTTAAGACTTCATGATTCAATTTAATAATTCATTATTCAGTTTAAGACATCATGGAATACTCATAATTCTTCTGACTATCTACTTATCTTCTTCCAACTCTACAATCATGAACCTTGAATTTTTTTCCGAAAAAAATACACTAACTTCTTCTTTCCAACGTTAATTTATTTTCACTAACTCAAGGAACCATCTCAAAATTAATTTCAAGATGAATGGGACTTAAGAATGGGGAAAGGGTCCCAGATGCCTAGTTATTCTATTCAGACCAGCCGATGGTGGTTTTTGAATTTTTTGCGAATAAGGTAAAGAATAAAATTCCTAATAAAGTTGTTTATATTATAAGGATTTCCTATTTTTAACTTTGCGAAAAAATTTCCAGCCACGCGGCGTTAGTTCTGAAAAAAGACCCCGGGTCAATAATATGCATGATAAAATGGAAAAATTTTCGTATCGGCACTTGCAACAAATTAATCGCCAAGTTTAAATGACTTCTAATCAGTGGCACGCGAGTAACTAAAGGGTAAAAAAAAAAAAAAAAATTGCAGAAGGGGATCTAATTGAAAAATAGAGAAGGGTTCTCTATTTTGCTCTCTCAGAAATTTCTTATTGATAATTTTTCAGGGCATGGGGTGAATACAAAGGTTTTTTGGTTCCTGCCATGTGCCTCTGGGAACCTTGATGATTGTTTTTTAATATTATTTTTTGCTTTTATTTAACGTTATGTTTTTTGTCAAGCTACAAGTTCAGAACTAAATATGCTCTAAAAAGTAGAAATATATATTCTGAAATATTATTCTAAAAAGTAGAGTCACGTAACATAAGAGTAACTACTATTCAATATGTATGCAATGGTAGTTGACTTTAAGTCTAAATACAACAATGGTAATTTTATTTTTAAAAGTAATACAAAAATAACTATGCATTACGTAGAAAAGAATTAGTTTACAATAAAGTTACATTGTGATTTTTGTGAAAAAAATTCCTTTTCTGTTTCGAAACGAAAATTGACATATCAAGGTTTTGAGAAGAAACCCTTTGACATAGGAATTCAAATTAACATTAGGTGAATATGTAATTCGAAAGGAAGAACATTTTTTTTGACGTAACAAGGTTTTCGAGATATCGAAGTTTAAGTCATAGAGAGCATACTGTACAAGCATTGTTTATAACCAAGTTGCTACTACAGTTCCTTAAAAATATTTCAACTTAGTAGCATTGGATTTGGGAGTTGTTCGATGCTATGTAAAACAAAAGTTTAATTAAAACCTAAAAACCTCATACCCAGAACACATCACCATTTTGAACGAGGATATTTTCTTCACCAAGAAAAACAAACGACCCAACTAACATTTCAGTGACGTTAGAAAAAGTATCGCAATTCCATTGGTTTGGGGGTTGGCTGAGATTTTTCCTGAGTAATTATTTTTCTTGTTCCTTAAGTAAATGAACTGTTCCTTTTTCGAACCTCTTACGAACAGGCTGGATATCTCAGTTGGATATATCCTGGATATGCTCGGACACTTAAGAAAGGCTTTTCTATCTTCTTTAACAGCTTCTACCGCCACTGAAAAGAGATTGAATTCACAGATTAAGAGGGGACGAAAGGCACTTCAAATGGGAGACCAGAATCTTTTCGGAAAGTAATTGTCAGAAGTGGTTTTTCCGATAGTATTCTCCTTTTTTTTTGTGACGAAACGAAATTCTAGGATTGAGTTTTGGGTGGAGCAGATACTACAATTTTATTTTATGCCCCAAGGAAAAATATTGGAAATTTTGCTACTGGCCAGCCGTAGCATTTTTAACCGAGGCAACTTTTAAGAATATGTGGCCACTGTTTCAAAAATTGAAAATTTTATACGATTAAAAAAAAACTATTGATAGTGATCATGTTAGGCTTTTTTGTTGAAGCATTCTACGAAAGTGGTAAACATTGCCTAGTTCATCTATGAAATAAAGAAAAGGAACACGCCTGAAATAATTTAATTTTTAGAATATTTTAAAATATTCATAATAATTCTATATTTATTAAAAAAAATTAATGCACATGGGGATGCATTTCAGACGAATTAAGTGGCGATCGAACGGTGACTGGCGCACAATTTTTTAATCGCCATATCCTAAAATTAGTAGCTTCGTGCCCGGCGCTGATTGTTAGCTTTGCCCTATTTTTTGAATTGACGTTGACTTAACAAACTTGACAAAACCCTTTCTTTGCAGGATGCTTAATTTATTGAATGAAATTCCAATTTTATAGAATAATATTTGATTTTCGTACATGAAATTGACATTAAACTGTTTAATTATATGTTACAACCTATAAACAAACTTGGCATAACCCCTTATTTACAAAATCGCGATCTTGCAGTTTCGGGAAGGGGGACATTCTTAAATTATCGAATGAAAAGGTAGGTACTTAGTTTACGTCACCTTAGAGTTGCACTATGGGCTATTAGCTACGGTCTGAGAAACATCACTAAGGATGATCCGAAGCCATGTCATCACAATTTGTGAGGTCGCTTCCTTATCTTAGACATAGATCTGAAGGGGGAGGACAATTTCCCCTGATACTCATGGTACTGCTCAGCGATTGATCACAGGACTTTCGATTCCACAGATTTTAAGAGCAATTGTATCGCATGTACTTGGTCGTTCTTACCAGAGTCCAGAATCGAACCCCGGCGCATCTGGTCCGATTCTTTAACCACTGAACTACTAAGGCGCAATAAAATTCCAATTTAATAGAATAATATTTGATTTTCATACATGGAACTGGTATTAAATTGTTTAATTACATGCATTTAAACCTATAAACAAACTTGGCATTACATCTCTGGCGGAGCGATATCTTCCGCCAAACGCTGTGCGAACCGTGGAGGTAGCGGTTAATCCCGCTGTTACCTTGCTGTTCTTCTCTGTATTGTGCTTTCTGTCCTTCTATTTGACAAAAGTTTATATGTCTAAATTGAGCACACAAGCTTGCAAATGTATGTAATTCCAATAAACTTGATCTTATCCTCTAATGTTCGAGGTGCCTCGAGTATATAGTTTCGGGAAAGGGGTAATTATTAATTTATCGAACGAAATACAGATTTTATGGAATAGTGTTAGGTGTGTATCTAATGTAAATGTTAATATAATAATGTTCGGTAGGTAAATGCCGATTTCATACTTTTATATATGAAATCGGAATTTAACTGTTTAATTTTAATTTTCCATAATCGCATGATTTTGCGCATTAAATGCCAATTATAAACCAGTTATAAAACATTATTTATTACAAAATAGGATTTTTTTTTAAAATAGCATGCATTTCCAGGTTTGCCACGGGTGACTAAAAAAATATCTTCTAGTAATATCAAAACAAAAGTTATGTTTAGTTAAGGTTTTTTCATGTTTTTGTAATTTGACATATTGAAACTATTAAGTATCATAAGAAATGCAACATTATTACTGTTGTCTCGTGGTGACACTTTTAAAGAGAGGGCGTAATTTTCATAATTCAACTCGGTTTACTCTTCAAATCGCTACCAATTTATTAGAATTTTGCAGAAAGCGGAGTAGTTTTTATCTCTAGTTTACTATTGAAAAAGGATTCTGACAATATTTTCCATAAATTTTCAACAAAAACAATTTGAAATGTATCTCATAGTGTCATTAAATAAATAATAAATAAATAAATGTCTACCACTTTTTATATTTTAGTTGCCTGTGACGGCGCTGCATATCTTTTGTAAGAAACACGAACTTCAGCCTGATAAGTGGTACCTATGAATTAATAATATTTGTTTGCTATGGAAGAAAGTAATATCGATTACTTTTTCCATGACAAAGTAACACAATTTATCGCATCGTAAACGTATTATCTCCTTCTTCCTACCACTTTCTACGTAGCAGATAAGTGGGGTCTCTTAGTAAGCACAGAAATTAAATTTAAAAAATTTCTGGATAGAAATATATTATTAAATTGCATAAAAACTCTATATTGTAGAGTGAAACCGATTGCGAATTGCAATAAGCGAAGAAAAAATATCCAAAATTCCTTTCAAAAATCCAATGCATTAGAAAATAAAAAGAAATTGTAATTCATTATAGCATGAAAAAATGAACGTCTGAAAATTTGACGTGTTTTTTCGCGAACAGAACTTTCAGACAGACCTAATTATCTATATTTGTGTTTATAATTGAACCACGCTTTAATCGTTGCGAAGCCGGTTCAAGAGCGATACGAAAACTGAAAAAATTTTCAGAACTGAAAGATGAATACTTATCAACCAATCTTCTGAACTCACAAAGTTTCTTTCCTTTCAAATTACGGTAAAATCTTCAGAATAAATTAAAATAATTAACTTGTTCTATCTATTACTATGAAACAGTTTGTTTCCAGAAATAATTCCCTTTGATTATATTCAGTTTCAGTATCTACTAGCAAAAGTTATTGCTATCAGATACGTAAAATAAAGCTTTGCACACAGCAGTAGCTGCAGATGCGTAATCCTAGCAAAACTAAACAATATATTAAATTTATTCTATTTTCTGAAACGGTAGTTTATAAAATTTGTACCACCTCATTTCTATCTCAACATTTGTCACTCAAAAGGAAGTAGTATTTTTTTTTATTTAGTTAAAATTACATTTCTGAAAATGATTTAATAATTCATACATCTTAAAATTCAAATTTTATTGAAACTTTTTCACAAAAAATAATAAATAATTATTTAAAGTTATTTTTTGCTTAGAATAATCTTTGAATAAACGAATTTTATAACTGTGTATAAAATGTTTCGATGAGCTTGTTTAACACGCAAAAGGTAAAATTAAGGGAACTAAATTTATGATCGCACTCCGCGATTATGTTTCGTAAAATATTGTCTGCTGTACTAATTAATGAGTGCAATTAATTAATACAAATTTAAGTTTTTGCCTTTGAATCATTAAGATCCGTTCTGAAGTCAAATTTCGATCACTGCTCAAAATTTATGAAGAGTTTTTATTTTTTTGCAGCAAAAATAAAATACAAACAAGATAATGTCAAAACTAAAGATAGTATGCATTAAATGCCAATTATAAATCATTATTTATTGCAAAATTGTTTTTTTTTTTTATTTTTTAAATAGTATGCATTTCTAGATTTGCGACTAGTGTCTAAAAAAATATCTTCTAGTAATATCAAAACTAAAGTTACATTTAGTTAAGGTTTTTTCATTTTTTTGCAATTTGACATATTGAAACTATTAAGTATCATAAGAAATGCAACATTGTTACTGTTGTCTCGTGGCGACACTTTGAAAGAGTGGGCGTAATTTACTTAATTCTACTTGGTTTACTCTTCAATTCGCTACCAATTTGTTAGAAATTTGCAAAAAGCGGAGTAGTTTTTATTTCTAGTTTACTATTAAAAGTGGATTCCGACTGCGGTTTTTTTTAAATTTTCAACAAGAACAATTTGAAATGTATCTCTTAGTGTTATTACTCAAATAGAAAATAAATAAAATTTATATAACTTTTTACATTTTAGTTGCCTGTGAGGGCGCTGCATATATTTTGTGAAGAGTACGACTTCAGCCTGATAAATGATACCCTTGAATTAATAATATTTGTTTGTTATGGAAAAAAGTAATATCGATTATTTATTGCATTACAAACTAACATAATGTTTTTGCATCGTAATCGTATGATCCCCTACTTCCTACGACTTTTTACGTAGCAGAGAAGTGGGATCTCTTAGTAAGCACACAAATTAAATTTAAAACAATTCTGGATACAAATATATTTCTGATTTGCATAAAAACTCTATATTGTAGAGTGAAACCGATTTCGAACTTGCAATAAGCGAAGAAAAAATATCCAAAATTCCTTTCAAAAATCCAATGCATTAGAAAATAAAAAGAAATTGTAATTCATTATAGCATGAATAAATGCACATCTTGCATATCTGAAAATTTGACTTGTTTTTTCGCGAACAGAACTTTCAGACAGACCTAATTATCTATATTTGTGTTTATAATTGAACCACGCTTTAATCGTTGCGAAGCCTGTTCAAGAGTGATACGAAAACTGAAAAAAAAATTCAGAACTGAAAGATGAATCTCATCAACCAATCTTCTGAACTCACCAAAAGTCTCTTTCATTACAAATTTTAGTCACATCCCCATAAGCGGAATATTTTCAAATGTTCTGCAACAGGACTTATTAATTTATACAAATGTCCTGCAAGCATTTCACAGCGAAAAAGTCAACTTTACGTTAAAATACTATATTTTCATTTATTAAAATACAGGATACAGAAATTTACAACATTATTTTTTAAGCCAAAGCAAACATTCTTGATTATTTACTTTTTCAATCAATTTTGAAGTACAAAATTTTGCTAATGACGATGATTATTAATAAAATGCTGATGATATGAAGGTCCGAACATTAAAATAAGGGCTTAAAAATCACTCGAAGGGACAAGTTCACAGATGGTGCACCATTTGCAAGCACAAACATTTGCTGTTTTGTTGATCCAAGATCTTCTTCACCTCCATCGAAAGCATTTGGTCTTTTAGAAACAATTCTGCCAATAGTGGATTCCCACAATTCACTTATTGCTTCTGAAATTGGAATGTAAAATATAAAAGTCATAAACTTAATGAAATTGGAAATCTCTGAATTTAATTTTTTTACGGCTTCTTTTAATTCTTTACCGCTTAGATTATATGGGGAAGTTTTTAAACCTTCAGGTCATTATGGTCTACAGTAGATTGTATGAGATTAGGGTTGGGGATTGATCTGCAGGCCTTCATTTGTTCTGCGACGTACGTCACAGTTTTAGGCATTTTTTACTTCTGGGGTGACATCTTCAAAAAATTAAAGTAATGAACTTTTTCTATCCATTTCTATGACACAGATTTTATTTGGAAATATTTTCCTTTGATTATTTTCAGTATCTACCAGCAGAATGCTGTCAGATACGTATAATAAAGTTCCTATATGGAAATCCAAATGCAAAGTGTACGAAATGAAAACTTATTTTAAATATATTTTATTTTCTGAAACGGTAGTTTATAAAATTTGAACCACCTCATTTCCATCTCAGCATTTGTCACGTAAAAGGAAGCAGTATTTTTTTTATTTTGCTAAAATTACATTTCTTAAAATGATTTAATAATTCATACAGCTTAAAATTCAAAATTTTTTGAAACGTTTTCACAAAAAATAATTATTTAAAGCTATTTTTTGCTTAGAATAATCTTTGAATAAACGAATTTTTTAACTAAGCATAAAATGTTTCGATGAGCTTGAAAATTCATCGAGATATTGTTTAACACGCAAAAATTAAAATTAAGAGAACTAAACTTTTGATCGCACTCCGCGATTATGTGACTGATTATGTTTCTTAAAATATTGTCTGCTGCACTAATTAATGAGAGCAATTAATTATTGCAAATTTAAGTTTTAGTTTAGAATACTTTAAGATCGGTTCTGAAACTTTAAGATTGGTTCCGGTTTTTTTAAAGTTATAATTTCTGATATTGACATCTTTAACCTGTTATGCTCAGCGTCATATCAGGCCCGAAAGTGAGACGGAGAAGAGAAAATACTGGTAGGAGAACTATTTCAATATTAGATAATATTCGGGAGGAGTTAATCTATTCTCAACAATAAACAATTCACTTTAATTAACTTTTTCTCGGCGGAGGAGCAATTCAATATAAAAATTACATTCGTTAAAAACAACTGAAGAATTTTATTATTCCTGAAAAAAATAAATAAAAATGAAATTTATTTGTTACCAGTTTTTACTCTTTTTCTTCGATATATATGGGCTTTCAGCCCTGCGTCATATTAACAGGATGGTACAATATATAAACTCATCTAGCTGAATTTTCCACCCGGCATAATCAAACTCCTATTCTGCTATCTTTCTAATAGAACATTACAAATCACCATCAAAAACAAAAAATCCACAAAGAGAAACATCACAGCCGGAGTATCACAGGGCAGCATTCTGGGACCGATATTATACACTTATGATTTTCCTATAAACAAAGCCGATTATAACAGCCTATTACGCAGACGATACCGGTATTATTATTAAATCCAGAAACCCAAATCATGCTCTTCAAAAACTACAAGACCATATAGACGAAATAGAAGACTGGTGCTTAAAATGGAAAACTGCAGTAAATGCTGGAAAATCACAAATATTAATTATACAAAAAAGAAGAATTAAAGTACTTCCACAACTTCAACCAAAAATGTTCAACATACCAATACCAATAGTTAAAAGAGCAAATTATCTTGGCCTTATAATCAATAGCAAACTCACCTGGAATGATCACATCAAAAGCACAATAGATAAAGCAAATACAGCAATAATAGCCATACAACCATTAACATATAATCAGAATATGTCACTTAAACTAAAAAAGCTACTATATACAGCAATGATCCGCCCAATACTTACCTATGCCTCACCTGCCTGGACAACGATACCTCAACATCTACTGAAGAAATTAAACCAATGCCAAAACAAGATCCTTAGAAAAATAACCTGTGCAAGATGGTTCATCCGGAATACCAATATACATGCAGACCTCAAAATACCAACTCTATCACAGCATATATACAAGCTAAACGCAGATTTTTTCGATAAAGCCATAGAATGTAAAACAGCAAATTTTAATGAAATCTTTAAATTTGAAAATTATATCAAAGATAAAAACTACAGACCAATAGCTGCACTTTTCACCTCCGACGCCTCATATGATAACTATCAAAACAAATAATTTCAACCACCTTTCTGAAAATAACGTTTACTCATGCTGATACAATTCTGAACAACTCCAAAATCAAACAAACACAGTTTAGAGCAAGCTGCTCAATTTATTTTTGATTCCTTTTTAGTTATTCAAGCAAAGAGCTTGAAACATTCATAAAAGCAACTCCATTGCCTGCTTACCTCATTGCTCAACCAAAACTGTTCTAAAATTCCAGATGAATGGGATATGGGTCGCTTCGCGGCCCAGGTGCCCAATAAAATCAAAACACTAGGACACATTATCAGGAAAGGACCATTTAGGTCTCAGATGTCCAGTTCTACAACGAATGAACGAACATATTTATAGGACAGTTTCATTTTTCAAAAACATATATTGTGGTAGGACAATTGTTTCAGTTTTGTCTTTTATCTGGGAGAATTAAAATTTACCCTTCCACCGTAATTTTTTAGTGATTTAAGCTTCTATCACTAGATGTATAATTATAAGATGAAGGTACATTTCGAATTGAAATGGTAACAAATAGTTGATATCAGCCATTTAGTTGAATAACATATTATACCACTTTTTTCATAAAACCACTTTTTGCACCACTTCAATATAAAAAGTCGGGATAAAACGAGTTAATTAAGATCTAATTATCAAAATTAAAAAAAAAAAAAATGCAGCCTTCTCACAACCATCTTCCATTCTTGCGTTAAAAATAAACAACATCCCAAGGAGTGGGGGGGGGGGGAGAATCAAATCTGACGCCTCTTTATAACCTTCTTCTAATGATTTAAAAAGTTGTCTAAGAAATAATCATTCAACACCTTACCTGATGATTATCTACAAAACGTTTCCAAACAACAATACGGCTTCTGTAAGAGCCTCTCTGCCATAATACAAACTATCAACATACAGGAATATGTTATACTATTTTTAATTAATCAGAAAAACTAATTTTTTAAATTCATTTTTTGTTGGAATTGCTTTTGGAATTAAAGGTATTTGACAATAACTATTAATCGACGGACAGTTTTTTTTTCTTCAAAAAGCGAATAAAATAAAATATTTATATTCTGAAAAATATTTATAGAAAGTAGAATAGAGCCCACATAAATTGTTTTTCAAAAAGCAACTTTCAGTAACGTAAACTATGTATAGTGTAGTGCTATAAAAATAAGCGAACAAATTATTTAAGTTCTCTCATAAATCTCACCAGCAGGAGCAGGAAAACAGATTTCTTCTTAGAATATATACTTCAAAAGAATTATTTCAACCTATGTAAAAAAAACTATTTTATGCTAAGAAACAACAATTATTGCAAAGTAATTACCTGGGTATCTGAACGGTAGCGGGCAGGGGATTATAGCCCATTGTCCCAAAAGCCAATTTTTGAGCTCATTAAAGCGGGAAAATCGCATGTGAATGACCACTGCGACATTCTGATCTTTTACATCTTTAATATAGAGTCTATCTCATACCTTTGTTTAACATAAACGCATAATAATTCATTCACAATTGAAACTGTTTAACCTGGCCTGCATCAAGTTGTGAAGAAGCCTGGAGCTGATGGGTAACCTCAGGATCATCAGCTTTTATAAATAATTAGTCGAATTATACATTTTTATAAATAATAATAAATCGTTTTAGATTAGGTAAAAGTGATCAATATGTTCTGATAAGTTCGAGTGACTGATATGTTCGGTTATAATATGATAGGTTTTAAAATTCCATTTAAACACTATCTGCAAAAATATTAGAAAAATAAAAAATTTACTTTAGCTTTTTTAATTTTTTTTTTTTAAATCTTAATTTTTTTCTTCTTTAAAAATTTTTTAGAATTTTAATTTTAATTCCAATAAGCATTAAAATACGCTTATTAATAAATTTTTATAAATCCCAGAAAAAAATAGCAATGAAACGGTCATAAAATTGAAAATAAACGCTCATAATATTGACCAGTAAAGAGCAACTTTTATTATTTATAATGACAAGATTTGGAATAGAAATGACTTAAATTACTGTTACATACTACGAAGATCTAAAACACGCATGCACAGAATATATGCGAAGTTTTAATTTTTTAACTGTTTACATGTTGAAGAGAGAAATACTAAAAATAAAGCTCATCGAATAAGTTTTAAAAATAAAAAGCAAACAACAAAAGTTGAAATGCGCCAGATTCTTAAATAGATTTTTATTTTATTTAATAACAGAAGTTAAGCAGCTGACCCAATTTTGAGTTTACGTTTGTCAATGCTCAATTCCGTAGCCTTGGTAATTTCGGACCTCATCCAAAAAATTCCTAGATCAAGAATAGAGACAAACTAGCCTTAGTGGAGGACCTCTGGATGGAACTATCCACATTTCCGTTTCCTGAGGAGGATAATCGGGAAAACCTTCAACGGTTCACCTGATTGCAAAGGGATTCAAATCCTTGATCTGTCTACCTCACAGGATATATACACAGAGGTCAATGCGAGCCCGGAGGATGATTCGTATTGACCAGTCTTTGTTGGGATTCGAACCTTAGTCATCTCATTCGGAGGTGAGCACTCCATCCCCTGAGCCACCACTTCTTGGAATAAAACTTGTTTAAAAATAATATATGTCCTTAAAATTTGGTTTGCCCTATGGAATCTTAAAAATTTTAATTTTTGTTCTCAATTTCTGATGCTCTTCTGCTTCCTCTTTATTTCTTTATCGATTGAACTTTCATCTGCAAATTTTAATCATTAATCTTTATTTTTTAAAATATGTCATTTGTCTTTAATTTTGCTGCTAGTACTTGAACTTCCAATTGTTACTTTTAAAAATTGTTTGCCTTCAGGAATTTAATGAGTTATACCAGCTGAAAAGGTATTTCTAAAAATATATTTGAAAACTATCTTTTAACTACTTTCTATTTTGGTATGCTACAGGTTTTTTAAGGATATTTATTTTGGACTACACACTAATGATGTTTCATACTAATAAAATAAATAAATCTAATATTTCATCTAAATCTAATTTTTCATCCCACTTTTCTTACACCTCACAGAAAATATAATTTTTTTAACTAAATATTTCTCTCGAAAATTACAAACTCAAAATTTTTATTCTGTATTAGAAATACATAAATATAACATTTAGTATAAGAATAAAAGTTCTTCAATTAGAAGCTTGTATTGTTGTAAACATATCGAATTTTGCGAAGTGTGAAAATACGGGCTTTTGATTAACTCATAGTGTTATTAAATAAATAATAATTAAATAAAATTTATACTACTTTTTGCATTTTAGTGGCCTGTGACTACGATGCATAACTTTTGTTATTTTTTCTATTACAAACTAACATAATTTATCGCATCGTAAACATATGATCTCTTTCTTTCTACCACTTTCTACCTAGCAGAGGAGTGGGAACTCTTAGTAGGCACACAAATTAAAAAAAACTCTGGATCGAAATGTATTGTTAAATTGCATAAAAACAGTATCTTGCAAAGTGAAACCGATTGCGAATTTGAAATCAGCGACGAAAAAATATCCAAATTTCCGGTCAAAAGTCTAATGCATTAGAAAATAAAAAGAAATTGTAATTCATTATAGCGTGAATAAATGCACATCTGAAAATAATACGTGTTTTTTCGCGAACAGAACTTTCAGACAGTCCTAATTATTTATATTTGTGTGTAGAATTGAACCACGCTTTAATCGTGCGAAGCCTGTTCAAGGGCGATACGAAATCTGAAGAAATTTTCAGAAGTGAAAGATGAATTCTTATCAACCCATCTTCTGAACTCACAAAAAGTCTCTTTCATTAAAAAATACGGTCACATCTTCAAAATAAAAATTATAATAATAATCCTTATAATAATTTCCTATCCATTTCTATGAGACAGATTTTATTTAGATATTTTTTCCTTTGATTATTAATAGTATTTACCAGCAGTATTTACCAGCAGAATGCTGTCAGATACGTATAATAAAGTTCCGAAATGGAAATCTTGATTTCAATAATGGGCGAAATAAAAACTTATATTAAATATATTTTATTTTCTGAAACGGTAGTTTATAAAATTTGAACCTCCTCATTTCTATCTCAACATTTGTCACGAAAATTGATGCAGTATTTTTTATCTTTATTTAACGTTACATTTCTTAAAATGATTTAATAATTCATATACCTTAAAATTCAAAATTTTTTGAAACCATTTCACAGAAATAATAATAAATAATCATATTAAGCTACTTTTTACATAGAATAATCTTTGAATAAACGAATTTTAAATCTGTGTATAAAATGTTTCGATGAGCTTGAAAATTCATCGAGATATTGTTTAACACGCAAAAGGTAAAATTAAGGGAACTAAACTTTTGATCGCACTCCGCGATTATGATTCTTAAAATATTGTCTGCTGTACTAATTAATGAGTGCAATTAATTAATACAAATTTAAGTTTTTGCCTTTGAATCATTAAGATCGGTCCTGAAGTCTAATTTCGATCACTGCTCATATTTTATGAAGAGTTGTTATTTTTTTGCAGCAAAAATAAAATACAATTAAGATAATGTCAAAACTAAAGATAGTATGCATTAAATGCCAATTATAAATCATTATTTGTTACAAAATAGGTTTTTTTAATTTTTTAAATACTATGCATTTCTAGGTTTGCGACGAGTGACTAAAAAAATATCTTCTAGTAATATCAAAACTAAAGTTATATTTAGTTAAGGTTTTTTCATTTTTTTGTAATTTGACATATTGAAACTATTAAGTATCATAAGAAATGCAACATTATTACTGTTGTCTCGTGGTGACACTTTTAAAGAGTGGGCGTAATTTACTTAATTCTACTTGGTTTACTCTTCAATTCGCTACCAATTTGTTAGAAATTTGCAAAAAGCGGAGTAGTTTTTATTTCTAGTTTACTATTGAAAGTGGATTCAGAGTGCGATTCTCTTTAAATTTTCAACAAGAACAATTTGAAATGTATCTCATAGTGTTATTACACAAATAATAAATAAATAAAATTTCTATCACTTTTTTCCTTTTAGTTGACTGTGACGGCGCTGCATATATTTTGTAAGGAGCACGACTTCAGCCTTATAAATGATACCTATGAATTAATAATATTTGTTTGTTATGGAAAAAAGTAATATCGATTATTTAGTGCATCACAAACTAACATAATTTTTTTGCATCGTTAACGTATGATCCCCTACTTCCTACCACTTTTTACGTAGTAGAGAAGTGGGATCTCTTAGTAAGCACACAAATTAAATATAAAAAAATTCTGGATAGAAATATATTATTAAATTGCATAAAAACTCTATATTGTAGAGTGAAACCGATTGCGAACTTGCAATAAGCGAAGAAAAAATATCCAAAATTCCTTTAAAAAATCCAATGCATTAGAAAATAAAAAGAAATTGTAATTCATTATAGCATGAATAAATGCACATCTGAAAATTTGACGTGTTTTTTCGCGAACAGAAATTTCAGACAGACCTATTTATCTATATTTGTGTTTATAATTGAACCACGCTTTAATCGTTGCGAAGCCTGTTCAAGAGCGATACGAAAACTGAAAAAATTTTCAGAACTGAAAGATGAATACTTGTCAACCAATCTTCTGAACTCACAAAGTTTCTTTCATTGCAAATTACGGTAACATATTCAGAATAAATTAAAATAATTAACTTTTTCTATCCATTTCTATGCAACAGTTTGTATTCAGAAATATTTCCCTTTGATTTTTTTCAGTATCTACTAGCAATATGTATTGCTATCAGATACGTAAAATAAAGCTTTACACACAGCAGTAGCTGCAGATACGTAATCTTAGTGAAACTAAAATTTATATTAAATTTATTCTATTTTCTGAAACGGTAGTTTATAAAATTTGAATCACCTCATTTCTATCTCAACATTTGTCACGCAAAAGGTAGTAGTATTTTTTTTTATTTAGTTAAAATTACATTTCTTAAAATGATTTAATAATTCAATTAAATGCCAATTAAAAATCCAATGCATTAGAAAATAAAAAAAATTTGTAATTCATTATAGCATGAATAAAAGCACATCTTGCATATCTGAAAATTTGACGTGTTTTTTCGCGAAAAGAATTTTATGACAGACCAAATTATCTATATTTGTGTTTGTAATTGAACCATGCTTTAATCGTTGCGAAGCCTGTTCAAGAGCGATACGAAAACTAAAAACATTTTCTGAACTGAAAGATGAATACCTATCAACCAATCTTCTGAACTCACAAGAAGTCTCTTTCATTACAAATTTTAGTCACATCCCCATAAGCGGAATATTTTCAAATGTTCTGCAACAGGACTTATTAATTTATACAAATGTTCTGCAAGCATTTCACAGCGAAAAAGTCAACTTTACGTTAAAATACTATATTTTCATTTATTAAAATACAGGATACAGAAATTTACAACATTATTTTTTAAGCCAAAGCAAACATTCTTGATTTTTTACTTTTTTAATCAATTTTTAGGTAAAAAAATTTTGCTAATGACGATGATTATTAATAAAATGCTGATGATATGAAGGTCCGAACATTAAAATAAGCGCTTAAAAGTCACTCGAAGGGACAAGTTCACAGATGGTGCACCATTTGCAAGCACAAACATTTGCTGTTCTGTTGATCCAAGAACTTCTTCGCCTCCATCGAAATCATTTGGTCTTTTAGAAACAATTCGGCCATTAGTGGATCCCCACAATTCACTAATTGCTTCTGAAATTGGAATGTAAAATATAAAAGTCATAAACTTAATGAAATTGGAAATCTCTGAATTTAATTTTTTTACGGCTTCTTTTAATTCTTTACCGCTTAGATTATGAGGGGAAGTTTTTAAACCTTCAGGTCATTATGGTCTACAGTAGATTGTATGAGATTAGGGTTGGGGACTGTTCGGCGGCGTACGTCACAGTTTTAGGCACTTCCTACTTCTGGGGTCACATCTTCAAAAAATTAAAATAATGAACTTTTTCTATCCATTTCTTTGACACAGATTTTATTTAGAAATACTTTCCTTTGATTATCTTCAGTTTCAGTATCTACCAGGAGAATGCCGTCAGATACGCTTAATAAAGTCTCTAAATGGTTAATCATGGACACAATACTGTTCGAAATGAAAACTTATATTAAATATATTTCATTTTCTGAAACGGTAGTTAGTAAAATTTGAACCACCTCATTTCCATCTAAACATTTGTCACGTAAAGGGACGCAGTATTTTTTTTTATTTTTCTAAAATCACATTTCTTAAAATGATTTAATAATTCATACAGCTTAAAATTCAAAATTTTTTGAAACGTTTTTACAAAAAATAATTATTTAAAGCTATTTTTTGCTTAGAATAATCTTTGAATAAACGAATTTTTTAACTGAGCATAAAATGTTTCGATGAGCTTGAAAATTCATCGAGATATTGTTTAACACGCAAAAGGTAAAATTAAGGGAACTAAACTTTTGATCGCACTCCGCGATTATGTTTCTTAAAATATTGCCTGCTGTACTAATTAATGAATGTAATTAATTAATACAAATTTAAGTTTTTGCCTTTGAATCATTACGATCGGTACTGAAGTCTAATTTCGATCACTGCTCATATTTTATGAAGATTATTTATTTTTTTGCAGCAAAAATAAAATACAAACAAGATAATGTCGAAACTAAAGATAGTATGCATTAAATGCCAATTATAAATCATTATTTATTACAAAATAGGTTTTTTTTTATTTTTGACATAGCATGCATCTCTAGGTTTGCCTCGGGAGACTAAAAACATATCTTCTAGTAATATCAAAACTAACGTTATATTTAGTTAAGGTTTTTTCATTTTTTTTGTAATTTGACATATTGAAACTATTAACTATCATAAGAAATGCAACATTATTACTGTTGTCTGGCGACGACACTTTGAAAGAGTGGGCGTAATTTACTTAATTCTACTTGGTTAACTCTTCAATTCGCTACCAATTTGTTAGAAATTTGCAGAAAGCAGGGCAGTTTTTATTTCTCGTTTACTATTGAAAATGGATTCCGAGTGCGGTTTTCTTTAAATTTTCAACAAGAACAATTTGAAATGTATCTCTTAGTGCTATTACACAAATAATAAATTAATAAAATTTCTATCACTTTTTACATTTTAGTTGCCTGTGAGGGCGCTGCATATCTTTTGTAAGGAGCACGACTTCCGCCTGATAAATGATACCTATGAATTAATAATATTTGTTTGTTATGGAAAAAAGTAATATCGATTACTTAGTGCATTACAAACTAAGATAATGTTTTTGCATCGTAAACGCGTGATCCCCTTCTTCCTACCACTTTTTACGTAGCAGAGATCTCTTAGTACGCACACAAATTAAATTTAAATAAATTCGGGATAGAAGTATATTATTAAATTGCATAAAAACTCTATATTGTAGAGTGAAACCGATTTCGAACTTGCAATAAGCGAAGAAAAAATATCCAAAATTCCTTTCAAAAATCCAATGCATTAGAAAATAAAAAGAAATTGTAATTCATTATAGCATGAATAAATGCACATCTTGCATATCTGAAAATTTGACTTGTTTTTTCGCGAACAGAACTTTCAGACAGACCTAATTATCTATATTTGTGTTTATAATTGAACCACGCTTTACTCGTTGCGAAGCCTGCTCAAGAGCGATACGAAAACTGAAAAAAAATTCAGAACTGAAAGATGAATCTCATCAACCAATCTTCTGAACTCACCAAAAGTCTCTTTCATTACAAATTTTAGTCACATCCCCATAAGCGGAATATTTTCAAATGTTCTGCAACAGGACTTATTAATTTATACAAATGTTCTGCAAGCATTTCACAGCGAAAAAGTCAACTTTACGTTAAAATACTATATTTTCATTTATTAAAATACAGGATACAGAAATTTACAACATTATTTTTTAAGCCAAAGCAAACATTCTTGATTATTTACTTTTTCAATCAATTTTGAAGTACAAAATTTTGCTAATGACGATGATTATTAATAAAATGCTGATGATATGAAGGTCCGAACATTAAAATAAGGGCTTAAAAATCACTCGAAGGGACAAGTTCACAGATGGTGCACCATTTGCTGTTCTGTTGATCCAAGATCTTCTTCACCTCCATCGAAAGCATTTGGTCTTTTAGAAACAATTCTGCCAATAGTGGATTCCCACAATTCACTTATTGCTTCTGAAATTGGAATGTAAAATATATCTGATGTGTTGTTCCAAGAACTTCATTACCTCCATCGAAAACATTTGGTCTTTTAGAAACAATTCTGCCAATAGTGGATCCCCACAATTCACTAATTGCTTCTGAAATTGGAATGTAAAATATAAAAGTCATAAACTTAATGAAATTGGAAATCTCTAAATTTAATTTTTTTACGGCTTCTTTTAATTCTTTACCGCTTAGATTATATGGGGAAGTTTTTAAACCTTCAGGTCATTATGGTCTACAGTAGATTGTATGAGATTAGGGTTGGGGATTGATCTGCAGGCCTTCATTTGTTCTGCGACGTACGTCACAGTTTTAGGCATTTTTTACTTCTGGGGTGACATCTTCAAAAAATTAAAGTAATGAACTTTTTCTATCCATTTCTATGACACAGATTTCATTAGGAAATATTTTCCTTTGATTATCTTCAGTATCTACCAGCAGAATGCTGTCAGATACGTATAATAAAGTTCCTATATGGAAATCCAAATGCAAAGTGTACGAAATGAAAACTTATTTTAAATATATTTTATTTTCTGAAACGGTAGTATATAAAATTTGAACCACCTCATTTCCATCTCAGCATTTGTCACGTAAAAGGAAGCAGTATTTTTTTTAATTTGCTAAAATTACATTTCTTAAAATGATTTAATAATTCATACAGCTTAAAATTCAAAATTTTTTGAAACGTTTTCACAAAAAATAATTATTTAAAGCTATATTTGGTTAGAATAATCTTTGAATAAACGAATTTTTTAACTGAGCATAAAATGTTTCGATGAGCTTGAAAATTCATCGAGATATTGTTTAACACGCAAAAATTAAAATTAAGAGAACTAAACTTTTGATCGCACTCCGCGATTATGTGACTGATTATGTTTCTTAAAATATTGTCGGCTGCACTAATTAATGAGAGCAATTAATTATTGCAAATTTAAGTTTTAGTTTAGAATACTTTAAGATCGGTTCCGGTTTTTTTAAAGTTATAATTTCTGATATTGACATCTTTAACCTGTTAGGCTCAGCGTCATATCAGGCCCGAAAGTGAGACGGAGAAGAGAAAATACTGGTAGGAGAACTATTTCAATGTTAGATAATATTCGGGAGGAGTTAATCTATTCTCAACAATAAATAATTCACTTTAATTAACTTTTTCTCGGCGGAGGAGCAATTCAATATAAAAATTACATTCGTTAAAAACAACTGAAGAATTTTATTATTCCTGAAAAAAAAAATAAAAATGAAATTTATTTGTTACCAGTTTTTACTCTTTTTCTTCGATATATATGGGCTTTCAGCCCTGCGTCATATTAACAGGATGGTACAATATATAAACTCATCTAGCTGAATTTTCCACCCGGCATAATCAAACTCCTATTCTGCTATCTTTCTAATAGAACATTACAAATCACCATCAAAAACAAAAAATCCACAAAGAGAAACATCACAGCCGGAGTATCACAGGGCAGATATTATACACTTATGATTTTCCTATAAACAAAGCCGATTATAACAGCCTATTACGCAGACGATACCGGTATTATTATTAAATCCAGAAACCCAAATCATGCTCTTCAAAAACTACAAGACCATATAGACGAAATAGAAGACTGGTGCTTAAAATGGAAAACTGCAGTAAATGCTGGAAAATCACAAATATTAATTATACAAAAAAGAAGAATTAAAGTACTTCCACAACTTCAACCAAAAATGTTCAACATACCAATACCAATAGTTAAAAGAGCAAATTATCTTGGCCTTATAATCAATAGCAAACTCACCTGGAATGATCACATCAAAAGCACAATAGATAAAGCAAATGCAGCAATAATAGCCATACAACCATTAATATATAATCAGAATATGTCACTTAAACTAAAGAAGCTACTATATACAGCAATGATCCGCCCAATACTTACCTATGCCTCACCTGCCTGGACAACGATACCTCAACATCTACTGAAGAAATTAAACCAATGCCAAAACAAGATCCTTAGAAAAATAACCTGTGCAAGATGGTTCATCCGGAATACCAATATACATGCAGACCTAAAAATACCAACTCTATCACAGCATATATACAAGCTAAACGCAGATTTTTTCGATAAAGCCATAGAATGTAAAACAGCAAATTTTAATGAAATCTTTAAATTTGAAAATTATATCAAAGATAAAAACTACAGACCAATAGCTGCACTTTTCACCTCCGACGCCTCATATCATAACTATCAAAACAAATAATTTCAACCACCTGTCTGAAAATAACGTTTACTCATGCTGATACAATTCTGAACAACTCCAAAATCAAACAAACACAGTTTAGAGCAAGCTGCTCAATTTATTTTTGATTCCTTTTTAGTTATTCAAGCAAAGAGCTTGAAACATTCATAAAAGCAACTCCATTGCCTGCTTACCTCATTGCTCAACCAAAACTGTTCTAAAATTCCAGATGAATGGGATATGGGTCGCTTCGCGGCCCAGGTGCCCAATAAAATCAAAACACTAGGACACATTATCAGGAAAGGACCATTTAGGTCTCAGATATCCAGTTCTACAACGAATGAACGAACATATTTATAGGACAGTTTCATTTTTCAAAAACATATATTGTGGTAGGACAATTGTTTCAGTTTTGTCTTTTATCTGGGAGAATTAAAATTTACCCTTCCACCGTAATTTTTTAGTGATTTAAGCTTCTATCACTAGATGTATAATTATAAGATGCAGGTACATTTCGAATTGAAATGGTAACAAATAGTTGATATCAGCCATTTAGTTGAATAACATATTATACCACTTTTTTCATAAAACCACTTTTTGCACCACTTCAATATAAAAAGTCGGGATAAAACGAGTTAATTAAGATCTAATTATCAAAATTAAAAAAAAAAATGCAAGCCTTCTCACAACCATCTTCCATTCTTGCGTTAAAAATAAACAACATCCCAAGGAGTGGGGGGGGGGGGGAGAATCAGATCTGACGCCTCTTTATAACCTTCTTCTAATGATTTAAAAAGTTGTCTAAGAAATAATCATTCAACACCTACCTGATGATTATCTACAAAACGTTCCCAAACAACAATACGGCTTCTGTAAGAGCCTCTCTGCCATAATACAAACTATCAACATACAGGAATATGTTATACTATTTTTAATTAATCAGAAAAACTAATTTTTTAAATTCATTTTTTGTTGGAATTGTTTTTGGAATTAAAGGTATTTGACAATAACTATTAATCGACGGGCAGTTTTTTTTTCTTCAAAAAGCGAATAAAATAAAATATTTATATTCTGAAAAATATTTATAGAAAGTAGAATAGAGCCCACATAAATTGTTTTTCAAAAAGCAACTTTCAGTAACGTAAACTATGTATAGTGTAGTGCTCTAAAAATATAAGCGAACAAATTATTTAAGTTCTCTCATAGATCTCACCAGCAGGAGAATGTTTGGCCGTAAGATGTAGAATCACAAGAGTAAGAAAACAGATTTCTTCTTAGAATATATACTTCAAAAGAATAATTTCAACTTATGTAAAAAAAAAACTATTTTATGCCAAGAAACAACAATTATTGTAAAGTAATTACCTGAGTATCTGACGGTAGCGAGCAGGGGGTATAGCCCATTGTCCCAAAAGCCAATTTTTGAGCTCATTAATGTGCGAAAATCGCATGTGAATGACCACTGCGACATTCTGATCTTTTACATCTTTAATATAGACATCTCCATTTTAAAGAGTCTACTTCCATGTAATGCATAAAAATAGACTTTGAGTTTATCTCATGCTCGTGTTTAACATAAACACATAATAATTCATTCACAATTGAAACTGTTTAACCTGGCCTGCATCAAGTTGTGAAGAGGCCTGGAGCTGATGTGTAACCTCAGGCTCATCAGCACTTATAAATAATTAGTCGAATTATACATTTTTATAAATAATACGATTGATATAATTTATAAATAAACGGTTTACGATTTATGTAATTTACGATTTATATAATATAACAATTTATATAAACGAAACGATTTATATAATTTATAAATAAATCGTTTTAGATTATGCAAAAGTGATCAATATGTTCTGATAAGTTCGAGTGACTGATATGTTCGGTTATAATGAGATAGGTTTTAAAATTTTAAAATTCCATTTAAACACTATCTGCAAAAATATTAGAAAAATAAAAAATTTAGTTTAGCCTTTTTACTTCTTTTTTTTAAAAATCTTAATTTTTTCTTCTTTAAAAATTTGTTAGAATTTTAATTTTAATTCCAATAAACATTAAAATACGCTTATTAATAAATTTTTATAAATCCCAGAAAAAAAATAGCAATGAAACGGTCATAAAATTGAAAATAAACGCTCATAATATTGACCAGTAAAGAGCAACTTTTATTATTTATAATGACAAGATTTGGAATAGAAATGACTTAAATTACAGTTACATACTACGAAGATCTGAAACACGCATGCCCAGAATATATGCGAAGTTTTAATGTTAACTGTTTACATGTTGAAGAGAGAAATACTAAAAATAAAGCTCATCGAATAAGTTTAAAAATTAAAAAGCAAACAACAAAAGTTGAGATGCGCCAGATTCTTAAATAGATTTTTATTTTATTTTATAACAGGAGTTAAACAGCTGACCCAATTTTCAGTCTACGTATATCAATATTCAATTCCGTAGCCTTGTAATTTTGGACCTTATCCAGAAAATTCCTGGATCAACTGTTCACATTTCCGTTACGTGAGGAGGAAAATCGCGAAAATCTTCAACGGTTCACTTGACTGCAAAGGGATTCAAACCCTTAATCTGTCTACCTCAGAGGATATTTATACAGAGTTCAATGCGAGCTGGGAGGAGAATTCGTATTGACCAGTCTTGGCTGGGATTCGAACCTAAGTCATCTCATTCGGAGGTAATTCGTAATTTATTTCCTTAAAATTTTCTTTGCCTTTTCTTTAAAATTTCTTTGGAGTCTTAAAAATTTTAGTTTTTGTTCTCAATTTCTTCCACTCCTCTGCATTACTTTATTGCTTGAACTTTCGTCTGCAAATTTTAATCTTTAATCGTTATTTTTTAAAATATGTCATTTGTCTTTAATTTTGCTGCTAGTACTTGAACTTCCAATTCTTACTTTTAAAAATTGTTAACCTTTAGGAATATAATCAAATGAGTTGTAACAGCTAAAATGGTATTTCTAAAAATATATTTGAAAAGTATCTGCTAATTACCTTCTATTTTGGTATGTTACAGGTTTTTGTAGGATATTTATTTCAGACTACCCAATACTGATGCTTGATACTAATAAAATGAAAAATCTAATATTTCATCTAAATCTAAGTTTTCATCCCACTTTTCTTACACCTCATATAAAATCTAATTTTATATCTAAATATTTCTCTGAAAAGTTACAAACTCCAAATTTGTATTATGTATTAGAAATACATAAATTTATATAAAGTTTTGTGAAAAAATAAAAGGTCTTCAATTAGAGGCTTGTATTTTTGACGGGCTTTTTTTTAAAATACAGGCTTTTGATTGGCCAAATTTGTCCATCGTAATTGCTAAAATACAGATAAATTCTGTGCTAGAAAGCCATGGATTTACGAAGTATAGATTTTTGTATATAGTTTTTGTATTTGTACGATAGATTACTGAACATGCCAACATTAAAATGAAGGATTTCCGATTGTATGATATTTTGCTTAAAAAAAGTTGATTCAAGAAGGAAACCTAAAATAAACTTTAAATTCGTTGGGGATAAGGGGTCAGGTGCAATTTTCCCTTATGACCCCCTCTTTGTCAGGCATAGCATGTTTGCGGAGTCTTCCAAATCCATACATAGTTTGTTTTGTTGAAATGTATGTTTAAAAAATCTGTTATATTGATGCAAAATACTGTCAAAAGTCTAATGCATTAGAAAATAGAAAAAAAAAAAATTGTAATTCACTATAGCGTGAATAAATGCACCTTTTGCATATCTGAAAATGATACGTGTTTTTCGTGAACTGAACTTTGAGACAGATCTAATTATCTATATTTGTGCTTATAATTGAACAATTTTTTAAATGTTGAGAAGCCTGTTCAAGAGCGATACGAGTACGGAAGAAATTTTCAGATCTGACAGAAGAATAGTTATCAACCCATCTTCTGAAATCACAAAAAGTCCCTGTTATTATAATTTACTATTATTACAATTTAAAAAAAAAGAAAATAAACTTTTTCTTTCCATTTCAATGAAATAGATTGCATTTTGATATACTTTCCTTAATTTTTTTTCAGTATCTTCTTGCAATATGCATTACTATCAGTTACCTATATTAGATTTTGAACAAGTTATATAATTGAAGAGTTAACAAAATTAAAATATATATTAAATATATTATATGTCCTAAAACGGTAGTTTATAAAATTTGAACCTCCTCATTTCTATCTCAACATTTGTCACGAAAATTGATGCAGTATTTTTTATATTTATTTAACGTTACATTTCTTAAAATGATTTAATAATTCATATACCTTAATGTTCAAAATGTTTTTAAACGATTTCACAGAAATAATAATAAATAATTATTTAAAGCTACTTTTTACATAGAATAATCTTTGGATAAACGAATTTTATAACTGTGTATAAAATGTTTCGATGAGCTTGAAAATTCATTGAGGTATTGCGAAACACGCAAAATTTAAAATTAAGAGAACTATACTTTTGATTGCTCTCCTGCTCATATACTACGGGAATCGGACACAGTTCGAATTTGAGGAAAGAGAAACTTAATAAAAAATGTGCGGTTATATGACTGATTTCGTTTCTTAAAATATTGACCTCTGCACTAATTAATGAGTGCAATTAATGAATGCAAACTCAAGTCTTGGCCCTTGAATCATAAACATAGGTTTTGAAGTCTGATTCCGATCATTAGTTCATATGTTGCTCAGAGTTTTTATTTTTTGCAACAAAAACAAAATATAAACAAGATAAAGTTAAAACTAAACACTTTATGCATTCAATGCAAATTATGAGCCTGTTATAAATCGTTATTTATTACAAAAATGTTTTTTTTTTTTTTAAATAGATTGTTTGACCCGGATGATTGAAATAGCAAAAAAAGGACGACAATTAGAATTTAGAAATTTTATAAAGAAGATGCTGCTGTAAATTTTTAAAAATTTATAGCATATTTTTTTAGATTACCAGAAAAAATATTTAAAAAAAAATATTTTCTAGAAATATCGAAATAAAAATTATTTTTAGTTGAATATTTTTCTCTTTTTTCATTTTCTTTTTTTTGCAATTTGACATATTAAAAATACCAGCGGGTGAACGAGCTCCGCTCGGAGAAAACAGGTATCGAAGCTAACTCGAAGATTTAAATTTTCAATTGTGATTTATCAAAACAATACATGCCATAAGAAAATTTGTGAAACCATTGGTCAAAAGATAACCGGTTAAAGCGCACCATTGTAAACTATCTAAACAAAGTTTGGAAAGGGAACTATTCTATACAAAGGTAAAGTTTGAAAAGTCATAGGAAATAAAATGTAATTGATAACAAAAAATTATACAATTAAAGACACTGTTCACAACGAATTCGTAAATTTGCTTCCGTTCATCCGCTTCTTGAAAATTCTTGTCCAGGAAAAGGCGTCGATGAGAGAGGTATTGTCGAGCATAAAAGACGATGTAAACTCCGCAGGAAGACGCGTCATATTGGTGGTTGTAAGCGTTGCGAGGTTTCACGATACATCCTTTCAGCTTTTCATTCGTAACAACGGTATTCAAAACGTGTCGCAGTATTTTTCTCAAAACAGCATCTATGGGCAGCGGGTTGTCGACTGAATAGCAGACTAATAGTTGACGTTCTCCATAGCTTGCTTCGTAAATTCCTAGCATCCAGTGCTCGCCTCTATCCATTTGAGCTCTCTTGTGAATGGGAATGAGTAGCGCGTCGAATCCTTGTTGAACGCCGTATAGATCGTTGGAAGCCTTGTTCTGGTCGCTGATATCGTTGAGAAGAGCCATTCCTTCATAAGCGCCATCCGCTGTTGTAACGTAGAAGCGTGCGACAAATTCAGGGTGAAGTGCGGCAACTTTGACGGTCGGGTAAGCTTGTTCGGCGTAATAGAGAAGCATTCTGACAATGACGGTATCTTCTAGTTGTCCATTTGCGGGTAGAATTAAGTTGATCGCTTGTTGTTCCAAAATTCCGGCTCCTTGAGAATTTCATGTAGAGGTGCGTTCTGCATGTTGCAAATGTAGCTTGAAATCTGTCGAATGTTGAAATGTCGGACTCTGTTGACGGTGATTTTAACACAAAAGTTAAACTTTTCACCACATTGATAAATGTAAACTAATGCGAACCTTACAATTAAATTATTAATTCCTTCGTATATTATTGGTTTAAGTTGTCGAAAATTAATATTTCAATTGTAAGGTTCGCATTAGCATACATTTATAAGAGTGAAGAAAAGTATCTGCAGCCATTATGGCGAACTAATAAAGTTTGAAAATATCCTATCTGTAACTCCGAACTGCTCGACCGTAGCGCTTCAAAACCGGGGCCAATCGATTCCTCGTGGCCAAAAACCCCAGACCCCCAAGTCTACCGGAGTTTATTAATTCTGGGGCGATTTTCGACTTGGCAACCATTCCTCGTATTATAGTATAAGATAAAGTATCATAAGAAATGAAACATTATTACTGTTGCCATTTTTAAAGAGTGGGCGTAATTTACATAATTCTACATGTTTTACTCTTCAATTCGTAACCAATTTAATAGAATTTCGCCGGAAGTGGAGTAGTTTTTATTTCTAGTTTACTATTGAAAGTGGATTTTGAGAATGATTTTCCTTAAATTTTCAACAAGATCAATTTAAAATGTAATGTTAATTAAAATAATAATTAAATAAATTAAGTGCCAACTCCTGGTGAACGAACTATAGGCACATAAGTGAAATTAAAAAAATTCTGGATAGAAATATTTTATTAAATTGCATAAAAACTGTAACTTGTAAAGTAGAATCGATTGAGAATTTGCAATAAGCGACGAAAAAAATATCCAAAATTCCGGCCGAAAATCTAATGCATTAGAAAATAAAAAGAAATTGTAATTCATTATAGCGTGAATAAATGCACCTTCTGCATATCTGAAAATGATATGCCTTTTTTCGCGAACAGAGCTTTTAGACAGACTTAATTATCTACATTTGTATTTATAATCGATCCACTTTTTAATTGTTGAGAAGCCTGTTGAAGAACGATACGATAACAGATGAAATTTTCAGTTCTAAAAGCTGAATTAACCAATCTTCTGAACTTACAGAAAGTCCCTTTTATTACAATTTACTGTCACATCTTTAAATAAACTTTTTCATTCTATTTCTATGAAATAGACTGCATTCAGAAATATTTTGCTTTAATTATTATCAGTATCTACCAGCGAAATGCATACCTGCCAACTTTAGATCCCTTCCATTATGATTTTTCCCAGTGGTAGTATAATGGAATTCAAATTTCAATTTTAAGCAAAAAAATACGGTGCATGTGAAAAATCTTTATCTGACAACCATGATAGTAACACATATTAATGTATATGCTTAATTTTTTTAAAAATAGTGGTGATCAAAATAATTTAAAAGATAAGTTTATAAAAGTAAAATAGTATATATTTACAACCACTTTAAATATAAAAATAAAATTTTACGCCAAATGCGTAAAAGTTGGCAGGTATGGAAATGTATTGCTATCAGATACGTATATTAGATTTGAGTACAATATTTAGTATTAGATGAAATTTTTGTATAAAATAAAATATTACATTAAATATATTTTATTTTTTGAAACGGTAGTTTATAAAATTCGAACCACTTCATTTCTACCTCAACATATGTCTAGTAAAAGGAAGCAGTTATTTTTTATTTATTTAAAATTATATTTCTTAAAATGGTTTAATAGTTCATATTCCTTAAAACTCAAATTTTTTTGAAATGTTTTCACAAAAATAATATTAAATGATAAATAATTAATTAAGTCTTGTTTTTGCATAGAATAGTCTTTGTGTAAACGAATTTTATAACTGTGTATAAAATGTTTCATTGAGCTTGAAAATTCATCGAGATATTGCAAAACACGCAAAAAGTAAAATTAAGCGAATTAGAAATTTGATCGATCTACTGATCATACTATTGGAACCATTTCTACAAAATTCGAATTTGATGGAAGAGAAATTTAATAAAAAATGTGTCGTTGTTTGATTGATTATTTTTATTAAAATCAGTGATGGACACTATTCACGGAAATTTTATTCAGCATAAATTTATGATTCGAAAAATGATGAATAATGACTAAATTATTCATATGAAAATTTAGTCATTATTCATTATTCATTTTGAAAATTTATGCAATTTTTTGAATAATGATTGACGAATAAATTCATTAGTCATGACCAATTTTTCTGAATAAAATTTTGAATAACCAGAGAAAAATGCAAGCATTACGTCATTTTCTTTGTTGTTGCGAGTCAATGACAAATTACAGTTATTGATTACAAATGTAATGAACTATAGATAAATCAACTTCTTGCGACGATCATGGCTACAAGTAATCAGAGTAACAAATTATTATCATTTCTCATTACAAGCTGACAATATCATCGCCATCTGTCACCGCTTGTCAACTTACAAGAGGAAGACTAGTAAATTGAGACCCAAAAACCTCTGGTGGACAGATACTTTCGTGACAATGAGGAAAAGAGTGAGAGCACTCAGAAGACAATTTCAAAACAGTCCTGAAGATTTAAGAAGTAATAGTAACAAGAAAGAATTTAAAAAGCTCTTGGCCAAGTATATAAAAATACTCAGGCATCAAAAAAAAAAAAAAAAAAAAAACGATACACTGATAGTTTTACTTTAAACTCGCCGTTTGGCAAATCTTACAAGATCTCAAAAGGTGTCAACGTAAGAAAACAAAATAACATACTTACACTCAGGAAAGACGGCTACAGCACGAGTAACTATAAAGAGTCAATCACTAATATACTTAACTACCATTTTCCCATGATATAGGATGACACCGCTGAGATTCACCTCAGAGGCATTGATGATCCCCTTTTTACTTATTCTGAGATCGAACTCGTCATCAGAAACATCAAATCCAACAAGTCTCCGGGTCCGGATGGAATTCCAGCTGAGGTGTACAGGGACTTATATTATTGTAACAAACAACTGGTTCGGGGCTGTGCTCAACAAATGTTTACAATTGGGTTCTTTCCCAGAACCTTTGAAATCTGCATCTATTTGTTTAAGACCTAAACAAGGTAAAGACCCTCGCTTCCCCCAGAGTTGTCGACCAATCTCACTGCTCTCTACCTGGGATAAAATTCTAGATAAACTAATCACTGAAAGACTAATCTACTTCTTGGAAGGTAAAGCCAAATTACACCCAAACCAATTTGACTTCAGGAGAGGCAATAGAGCGGACGATGCTCTTAACTTTGTTGTCAATTATGTTACGAATGCAAAACAGGTGGTCAAACACACAGTAGGCGTCGCCATGCAACATCAAAAATGCATTCAACTCTTCAAATTGACATATTCTTAAACAAAAGGTTAATGATCTCGGCGACTCGGTGCTGGCAGTAATCTTTGACTTTTGAAACAATCGTCACGTCTGTTTTAACTTTAATGACACTTTTATTGAATCAGCAACTAATGTAGGGGTGACCCAGTGTTCATCCCTGGGACTCATTCACTAGCTCATTCTTATTAAATCACTCTTAAATTATTTCAATTTTAATGATTGTAATTCGCTAGCCTTTGCCTATGACATATTCTTGCTAATGAAACACTCCATCCTGTATAAATTTGATGAACTTGGTGCAGATATCATCCAGTCTCTTACTAATTGGGCCGGATGTCACAACCTTGCACCGGAAAAAACAAAACTAATAACTTTTCCTGAAGACACCAAATGCCTCTGAAGGCAACCATGTATTAATATGGAAGGACAAACACATTAAGTCAATCAAAAACCTTAAATACCTTGGTATAATCTTTGAACCTCGTTTGAGTTGGCCCCACACCTTAAGCAGCTTAAATCTGATGTCACAATATTCTACAACAAATTAACAGTGCCACTTGGGGTTCAAATTTTGTCTTATAACAAAATCAGCCATTTCCCAATAATCTTGCCTTAAAAATATATAACTTCCAAATGGGTAAAAAAAAAATATCGTATATATTATACTTTTTCATGAACCTGGTAAAGACACTGCATCTTCTGAGAACTAACACCCCATTAGCCTCCTTCCAATGCTTAAAAAAAATTCGAAAAAAAAAAAAAAAAAAAAAAAAAACAGAAGAAAGAAAAAAAAAACCTTATTCAACTCCGACTTGATGATTCAGCAAAGCTTTCCTACCCGCAAAATATTCCCAAACAACAAAATGGCTTCCGCACACGCTTCTCTATAACAAAATATCAACAGATTGGAATGTAACAGCAAGCAAAATACAAGTACGGAACTACACTACAGCTCATGCTTGACGTCACTGAAACGTTAAATAGAGTGTGACATTAGAGGACTTATAATCAGAATACTGGTTATGTGCATTTCTGATATCTCCTACTAAGCCTAAACTCATATTTCACTTATTATCGATTCCAAATCAAAATTAATAATACTTACTCCTCATACAGAAACACTAAAGCCGGCTTGCCTCAAGGTAATGTTCTTTAAGACTATTTTGCTTTCTTATCAATGCTAATTACCTGAAAAACAAGAGGAAAGCTTAAACGGTACTGCTCTGCAGGCCAATGACTCCGTAGATATCGCAAAATCAATCAGACACCCCCTTGCACTTGATATATTTCAGAAAAAAAAAATGAAAGACATCGCAACTTGGTGCTTTAAATGGAAGACCAATCTATATCCTGATAAATGCCAACTGTTAAATTTTATTTAAATGAAATTTTGCTTCATTTTACTACCACTGGGAAAAACATTTCGCATAAATTCAAATGTTGAGCTTAGGTTTTATGCTACCAGCCAAATATATTGCTATCAGATACCTTTATATAATGTTTCAAATGAAGATATTATACGCAGAATATCACAACTTAAAAAAAAAACCTTTCCTAACTATTTCTGTGAAATGGCCTATATTTACCGTTTTTTTATTTTTAGTACCCAGCAGCCAAATGTATTGCTAGCAGGTACTTTTTTCAATTCCTCTGGCGAGGCATAAGAACCCTAAATTATCTTAGAAAAAATTAAATTATTTATTAAATCATTTATTAAATTATTTATTCAAGAGCGATACGATAACTGAAGAAATTTTCAGAACTAAAAGACGTATACTTATCAACCAATCTTCTGAACTCAGAAAAAGTCTCTTTCATTACAAATTTTTGTCCCATCTTCAAAATAAATTAAAATAGTAAACTTTTTCTACGAAATAGTTTTTATTCAGAAGTATTTTCCTTTGATTATTTTCAGTATCTACCAGCAAAATGTATAGCTGGCAAATACGAATATTATAGTTATACTTAATATTATCTTGAATATATTTCATTGGAAATTAAAATATATATTAAATATATTTTATTTTCTGTAACGGTAGTTTCTACAATTTGAACTACTTCATTTCTATCTCAACATTTGTGAAGTAAAAAGAAAACAGTACTTTTCTTTATTAGTTTAAAATTACATTTCTTAAAATGATTTAATAATTCATATCATTCAGCCTCAGTCCATTCTCCATTACTATACAAATCTTCAAGACTTTCTTTCCCCCCCTCCCTGACAGGCTTCTCATCTCCTCCATCATATGGTATGGCGAAAGGACATTAAGTGGATTATTTAAATAGAAATTTACAGAATAAATATGTTGAGATTCACGTAAAGTTAGTAATTTATTGTAACATGAATATTTAATAATTTTTTAATAAACATCTATTTAAATACTGCCTCAAATAGAAGTAATAAAAAAGAAGTATTTTTCAATAAATAATTTTGCCGATATTCATCTGTAAACTGAAATATTTATTTTCCTTTTAAGTTAAATAGTATTTATTTGTTTTCGCTTTCCAAAGAAGTAAAAATTGCATTGTACATTTAACAAACAATTTTATGTTTCACATAAATAAAATAATTTATCTACCACTTTGCGTTAAATTTAATAATTATTTGATATAATTTTTCTTTCTCATACATTAATATGTCATGGTGAAAATAAATATCAAATCTACGTGTAATAGTAAGTGGTAGAATAAGCAATACAGTAGTTGAATTTTTACAGTGGGCCACAGTACTTTTACATATCTGTTGTTATGGATGGTGTTTTCAATATAAATGTAAACAATAACAATCGCGAGATCAATCTGTTTGTCTAAAGGCGTGGTTTCTTAACACAAGCGCTTTATCTGGGCGTCAGCGGGACGTTGACGTACCGCTGACGCCAACCTGTCCTAACAAACCAGGCCCTAGTTAGCTCAGCGTCAGCAGTCGGTCCAACGCACAAGCGACTAGGGGGCGGACGATTCCATAATGTTAAAAATTTAAGAGTTTTGTCGGAAGAGTGAAAATAGGGAAATTACACTGAGAATATTGGCATACCTGCCAACTTTTAATCCTTTCGAGGATGATTTTCCCCACTGGTAGTAAAATGGAATTTAAATTACAAGTTTAGGCAGAAAAATGCGTTGTATTATGAAAGAGCTTCAGTTAACTATCAAAACAGTATTACATATTAATATATTTGCTTGATATTTTTAATACTAGTGGTGGTCAAAAAGATTATAAATTAAATTTATAAATGCAGGGAATATATAGAAAGCATACATTTTACTACTACTTTAAATATAGAACTAAAATTTTACGCCAAATGCGTAAAAGTTGGCAGGTATGATGGAGATTTTTTCATTCGGTTCCTTGGCGTATTGGTTAAATTTCAAAGGTTTGCCGTCACCGTTTGCATTTGTTTATGTTTATTTTTTGCGACATTTGCTGCCATTTTCGAAATCGTATAAAACATCTTATTTGTTGAATTTTTTCGCTATGTTTTTGTTTTTATTATTGTTATCCATTTATTATTATTGTTATGTTTTTATTATTGTTATACATTTCCGTCTAAAGCGAAAATGGATTTTCATGTTGAACAGACACATGATATTAAAATCTGAAAGGAAATTTTTAAATTTTCTTCGTTAGACTCATTTTCTTCTTAGAAAGAAAGTAATGAACATGAAAATCATGTCCAGAATTATGGATCTAAAGAGAATGGTAGTTCTAAAACCACCGACTACTATTGTCGTCGAAGTGGAGTATTTCATTCAAGAGGTATGGAATAAAGAAATATAAAATGTATGGGTAGCAACAAAATTAATGCTAACTGCCCTGCTATGATGAATCCCCTGCTATGTTAGTTTGGATAATCTAGTTTGAATCTTAAGCTTTTTTAATTTTAATATTGATCACTCAGTGGTACAGTACCTGTTATCTTAAGAAGTAAATTTCAGTATTTAATAGGTGGAATAGCATTATATCTAAAAGTAAATGAATTCATACTTGTAATGCTTCGTAACTACCACTATAAATATAAAATACCAAAACATTAGTATATATAAGACATGTTTCGTGGATTCTATCATGAAGTACCTTTTGGTAGATGAGGGTGGACATAGTCCATAGTCGATTAATAAAAATCCCCTCATTGGTGACCCGGACGTGATAACAACTTGTCAATATTGAAGTATGATCCACATGAAACAGTTGATTTGCTTAAAAATATGCTGCTCAGAGGAGAAAAAAAAATCTGGTGAAGTAAATAAAGACTCCCGGCCAATAAACAAAAAAAAAATGAAGGATAAAAAAATAATGAGCGAAATGCTATAAACAAAAAAAAAAAAAAAAAAAAAAAACTGAAGAAAAAAATATATAATGAGCAAAAAATTGATATAAATAAATAAGTAGCATGAATCAACTAGTGGTTGGTAGGTAACCGTTCATCAAACTCTATAACACTTAAAATTCTGGAAATGGAGTAATGTGGCGTATTCAAATTTTTTTGAAACGTTTTTAAAAAAAAATGCGCCAGACACAATACAGCTGAAATGCGCCAGATTCTTAAACAGATTTTTATTTCATTTTATAACAGGAGTTAAACAGCTGACCCAATTTTCAGTTTACGTATATCAATATTCAATTCCGTAGCCTTGTAATTTTGGACCTCATCCAGAAAATTCCTGGATCAACTGTTCACATTTCCGTTACGCGAGGAGGAAAATCGCGAAAATCTTCAACGGTTCACTTGACTGCAAAGGGATTCAAACCCTTGATCTGTCTACCTCACAGGATATATACACAGAGGTCAATGCGAGCCGGAAGGAGAATTCGTATTGACCAGTCTTTGTTGGGATTCGAACCTAAGTCATCTCATTCGGAGGTGAGCACTCCATCCCCTGAGCCACCACTTCTTGGAATAAAACTTTTTTAAAAATAATAATTTATATCCTTAAAATTTGGTTTGCCCGATGGAATATTAAAAATTTTAATTTTGTTCTCAATTTCTTCTGCTTCCTTTTTATTTCTTTATCGATTGAACTTTCATCTGCAAATTTTAATCATTCATCTTTATTTTTTAAAATATGTCATTTGTCTTTAATTTTGCTGCTAGTACTTGAACTTCCAATTGTTACTTTTAAAAATTGTTTGCCTTCAGGAATTTAATGAGTTATACCAGCTGAAAAGGTGTTTCTAAAAATATATTTGAAAACTATCTTTTAACTACTTTCTATTTTGGTATGCTACAGGTTTTTTAAGGATATTTATTTTGGACTACACAATAATGATGTTTGATACTAATAAAATAAAAAATCTTATATTTCATCTAAATCTAATTTTTCATCCCACTTTTCTTACACCTCACAGTAAATCTAATTTTTTATCTAAATATTTCTCTCAAAAATTACAAACTCAAAATTTTTATTCTGTATGAGAAATACATAAATATAACATTTAGTATAAGAATAAAAGTTCTTCAATTAGAAGCTTGTATTGTTGTAAACATATCGAATTTTGCGAAGTGTGAAAATACGGGCTTTTGATTGGCCAAATTTGTCCATCATAATTGCGATAACTCATAGTGTTATTAAATAAATAATAAATAAATAAAATTTATGCCACTTTTTGCATTTTAGTTGCCTGTGACTACGCTGCATAACTTTTGTTATTTTTTCTATTACAAACTAACATAATTTATCGCATCGTAAACATATGATCTCCTTCTTCCTACCACTTTCTACGTAGCTGAGGAGTGGGAACTCTTAGTAGGCACACAAATTAAAAAAAACTCTGGATCGAAATGTATTGTTAAATTGCATAAAAACAGTATCTTGCAAAGTGAAACCGATTGCGAATTTGAAATCAGCGACGAAAAAATATCCAAATTTCCGGTCAAAAGTCTAATGCATTAGAAAATGAAAAGAAATTGTAATTCATTACAGCGTGAATAAATGCACCTTTTGCATATCTGAAAATGATATGCGCTTTTTCGCGAACAGAACTTTCAGACAGACCTAATTATCTATATTTGTGTTTATAATTGAACCACGTTTTAATCGTTGCGAAGCCTGTTCAAGAGTGATACGAAAACTGAAGAAATTTTCAGATCTAAACGAAGAATTACAAACTACTGTAACATCATTAAAAGAAATAAACTTTTTCTATTTATTTCTATGAAGTAGTCTGTATACAGAAATATTTCCATCATTTATTTTAGGATCTACCAGCAAAATGCATTGCTATCAGATACCTTTATTACATTTTGTTTTTTGAAATTGAAAATCCTGTATATAAAGTTATTATATAAAGTTAAAAATTTATATTAAATATATTTTATTTTATTTTCTAAACGGTAGATTTTAAAATTTGTATCACCTCAATACTATCTGAACATTTGTCAAGTAAAAAAAAGCAGTACTTTTTTTATTTATTTAAAATAACATTTTTTAGAACGATTTAATGACTCATATACTTTAAAATTCAAAATTTTTGAAACGTTTTTGCAAATATAATAATAAATGATAAATAATTATCAGAGATACTTTTAGCAAAGTAAAATTAAAATTACAAAAGTAAAGTTCTCTTAATTTTACAAAAGTAAAATTAAGAGAACTAAACTTTTGATCGTTCTCCTGACCATACTATGGGATTTGGACAGAATTTGACCAAAAAGAAACTTAATAAAAAATTTGCGGTTATATGACTGATTTTGTTTCTGGAAATATTGTCTGCCGCACTAATTATTGTGTGCAATTAATTAATGCTAATTTATATTTTGTCCTTTAAATCGTGAACATCGGTTCTGAAGTCTAATTTCGATCAATAGTTCATATGTTTTCTGAGTTTTCATATTTTTTGCAACAAAAACAAAATAGGAATAAGATAAAGTTAAAACTAAAAATTTTACGCATTAAATGCCAATTATAAACCTGTTTTTAATCATTATTTATTACATAATATGTTTTTTATTTTAAAATAGTATGTATTTCTAGGTTTGCCACGGGTGACAAAGATAGCAAATCGTGGTGACGATTAAAATTTAGAATTTTATCAAAACAGATTAAAATTTGCACATTTTGTAGCATATTTTTTTTTAGATTATAAGAAATGCCAACATGCTCAGCTTTGCAAAAAAATATTTTCAAATAATATCAAAATAATTTTTAGTTTCAGCTGTTTTACATTTTTGTTATTTGACATATTGAAAATATGAAGTATCATAAGAGACGCAACATTATTACTGTCGTCGTCTCGTTTCGATGCTTTTAAAGAGTGGGCGGAATTTTCCTCATTTTTCAGCCACTTCAATGAAATAGCCTATATTCGGAAATAGTTTCCTTTCTTTATTTCCAGTATCTATCAGCAAAATAAATTGCTTTCAGATACCTATATTAAATTCTGACGAATCTATAAGTCTCAGTAAAAAGTTAGCAGTTATGAAAGATATATTAAATATATTTTATTTTCTGAAACGGTAGTTTTCACTTTACTTTACTTTATTTAACAAAAATTGGGTGCCTAGGCCCCATACAAAAAAGTTTGAGTTGTGATTTTTTAAGGAAAGCATTTAGAGGAAAAACTAATTTTTTAAATTCATTTTTTGTGTTTCCGATTATTTTTGGAATTGAAGGTATTCGACAATAACTATTCAACGACAGGTAGGCTTTTTTTGAAAATAAAAGCGAATGAAATAAAATATTTATAATTTGTAAAATATTTATAGAAAGTAGAATTGAACCCGCATAAATTGCTTTTCAAAAAGCAACTTTCAGTAACATAAAGTATGTAGTGTAGTGGGAAAAAAAAAAGAAAAAGGAAAAAATTATTTATGTTCTCTCATAGATCTCACCAGCAGAAGAATGTTTGGCCGTGAGATGTAGAATAACAGGCTTATCTTATAATAAATACTTCAAAAGAATAATTTCAACTTTTGTAGAATAAACTATTTTATGCCAAGAAACAACAATTATTGTAAAGTAATTACCTGGGTATCTGAACGGTAGCGAGCAGGTGGTATAGCCCATTGTCCCAAAAACCAATTTTTGAGCTCATTAATGGGTGAAAATCACCTGTGAATGACTACTGCGACATTCAGATCTTTTACATCTTTATGTGTCAATTTCATACCCTCCAACTGCTACGGAATTTCCGTAGTTTCAGAAATCTTCTTTTCAGACGGTAGCAAAATTAATGTCTTAATATTTAAAAAAAATTAATTTTAGCGTAACTTGTCCACTATTACTTATAAAAGTGCATGCCATATGGCTAGATTCTTAAGTTCTGATAAAAGTTTTATGTGAGATCCATTTGCTTTAAAAATTTCTACTTTGATTCGCTACCACTAGAAAGAATTATTTTCAAACTCTTCATAAGTTGGAGGGTATGCAATTTTAAAGAGCCTACCTCCATGAAACGCATAGAAATAGACTTCGAGTCTATCTCATGCCTGTGTTTAACATAGACACATAATAATTCATTCACAATTGAAACTGTTTATCTTGGCCTGCATCAAGTTGTGAAGAGGCCTGGAGCTGATGGGTAACCTCAGGATCATCAGCTTTTATAAATAATTAGTCGAATTATAAATTTTTATAGATAACAATAAAACATTTTAGTTTAGGTAAAAGTGATAAATACGTTTTGATATGTTCAAGTGACTGATATGCTCGGTTATAATGCATAGCTGCCAACTCTTCCGGAAGATTTCATTTTCATATTTAAAGTGGTAGTAATTATATACTATTTTTTCTTTCATAATCTTAATTTTTAAATGATATTGATCACCACTATACTTACAAAAATTAAGCACATATATTAATGTGCGTTACTATCATGGTTGCCAACCTAAGTTTTCTCAAGTACAATGTATTTGTTTGCTTAAAATTGAAGTTTTAATTCCATTTTAATACCACTGGGAGAAATGATAATGGAAGGGATTAAAAGTTGGCAGGTATGATAATGTGATAGGTTTTAAAATTCCATTTAAACATTATCTGCAAAAATTTTTAAAAAAAATTTACTCTAGTCTTTTTACTTTTTTTTTTAAAAATCTTAAATTTTTCTTCTTTAAAAATTTCTTAGAATTTGCATCTTAATTCCAATAAACATTAAAATACGCTTATTAATAAATTTATATAAATCCCCCAAAAAATAGCAAGTAAACGGTCATAAAATTGAAAATAAACGCTCATAATATTGACCAGTAAAGAGCAACTTTTATTATTTATAATGACAAGATTTTGAATAGAAATGACTTAAATTACAGTTACATACTACGAAGATCTAAAACACACAAGTTTTAATTTGTTAACTGTTTACATGTTGAAGAGAGAAATTCTAAAAACAAAGCTCATCAAATAAGTTTAAAAAATAAAATGCAAACAAAAAAAGCTGAAATGCGCCAGATTATTAAAACAACGGTAGATTGAAAAAATAAATCTAAGCAAGCATTTATTTATAATTCCAATAGATTTTTATTGTATTTTTTACCCGGCGTTAAACAGCTGACCAATTCTTAGCTTACATTTGTCAATGTTCAATTCTGTAACCTTGAAAATTCGGACCTTATCCAGAAAATTCCTGGATCATGAATAGGGACAAACTAGCCTTAGTGGAGGACTTTTTTTTATGCAATTATCCACATTTCCGTTACCTGAGGAGGATAATCACGAAAACCTTCAACGGTTTACCTGACTGCAAAGGGATTCAAACCCTTGATCTGTCTTCCTCAGAGGATATTTAAACAGAGGTCAATGCGAGCTGGGAGGATAATTCGTATTGACCAGCCCTCGCTGAGATTCGAACCTTAGTCATCTCATTCGGAGGAGAGCACTCCATTCCCTGAGTAACCACTCCTGGGAATAAAATTTGTTTAAATGACAATTTATTTCCTTAAAATTTGGTTCACCTGATGGAGTCTTAAAAGTTTTAACTTTTGTTCTCAATTTCTTCTGCTTCCTCTTTATTATTACTTTATTTCTTGAACTTTCATCTGCAATTTTTAATCGTTAATCGCTATTTTTTAAAATACATAATTCGTCATTAATTTCGCTGCTAGTACTTGCACTTCCAATTGTTACTTTTAAAAATTGTTAACCTTTAGGAATATAATGAGTTATACCTGCTTGAATGGTATTTCTAAAAATATGTTTGAAAAGTATCTACTAACTACCTTCTAATTTGGTATGCTACAGGTTTTGGAAGAATATTTATTTTAGACTACATAATACAGATTCTTGATACTAATGAAATAAAAAATCTAATATTTCATCTGAATCTAAATTTGCATCCCACTTTTCTTGCACCTCATATAAAATCTAATTTTATATCTAAATATTTCTCTCAAAAGTCACAAACTCCAAATTTTTATTATGTATTAGAAATACATAAATTAATATAAAGTTTTGTGAAAAAAATAAAAGTTCTTCAATTAGAGGCTTGTATTTTTGACTGGCTTTTTTTAAAATACGGGCGTTTGATTGGCCAAATTTGTCCATCGTAATTGCGAAAATACAGATAAATTCCGTGCTAGAAAGCCATGGATTTACGAAATATAGATTTTTGTATATAGTTTTTTGTATTTGTACGATAGATTAATGAAGATGCCAACATTAAAATGAAGGATTTCCGATTGTATGATATTTTGCTTAAAAAAAGTTGATTCAAGAAGGAAACCTAAAATAAACTTTAAATTCGTTGGGGATAAGGGGTCAGGTGCAATTTTCCCTTATGACCCCCTCTTTGTCAGGCATAGCATGTTTGCGGAGTCTTCCAAATCCATACATAGTTTGTTTTGTTGAAATGTATGTTTAAAAAATCTGTTATATTGATGCAAAATACTGTCAAAAGTCTAATGCATTAGAAAATAGAAAAAAAAAAAATTGTAATTCACTATAGCGTGAATAAATGCACCTTTTGCATATCTGAAAATGATACGTGTTTTTCGTGAACTGAACTTTGAGACAGATCTAATTATCTATATTTGTGCTTATAATTGAACAATTTTTTAAATGTTGAGAAGCCTGTTCAAGAGCGATACGAGTACGGAAGAAATTTTCAGATCTGACAGAAGAATAGTTATCAACCCATCTTCTGAAATCACAAAAAGTCCCTGTTATTATAATTTACTATTATTACAATTTAAAAAAAAAGAAAATAAACTTTTTCTTTCCATTTCAATGAAATAGATTGCATTTTGATATACTTTCCTTAATTTTTTTTCAGTATCTTCTTGCAATATGCATTACTATCAGTTACCTATATTAGATTTTGAACAAGTTATATAATTGAAGAGTTAACAAAATTAAAATATATATTAAATATATTATATGTCCTAAAACGGTAGTTTATAAAATTTGAACCTCCTCATTTCTATCTCAACATTTGTCACGAAAATTGATGCAGTATTTTTTATATTTATTTAACGTTACATTTCTTAAAATGATTTAATAATTCATATACCTTAATGTTCAAAATGTTTTTAAACGATTTCACAGAAATAATAATAAATAATTATTTAAAGCTACTTTTTACATAGAATAATCTTTGGATAAACGAATTTTATAACTGTGTATAAAATGTTTCGATGAGCTTGAAAATTCATTGAGGTATTGCGAAACACGCAAAATTTAAAATTAAGAGAACTATACTTTTGATTGCTCTCCTGCTCATATACTACGGGAATCGGACACAGTTCGAATTTGAGGAAAGAGAAACTTAATAAAAAATGTGCGGTTATATGACTGATTTCGTTTCTTAAAATATTGACCTCTGCACTAATTAATGAGTGCAATTAATGAATGCAAACTCAAGTCTTGGCCCTTGAATCATAAACATAGGTTTTGAAGTCTGATTCCGATCATTAGTTCATATGTTGCTCAGAGTTTTTATTTTTTGCAACAAAAACAAAATATAAACAAGATAAAGTTAAAACTAAACACTTTATGCATTCAATGCAAATTATGAGCCTGTTATAAATCGTTATTTATTACAAAAATGTTTTTTTTTTTTTTAAATAGATTGTTTGACCCGGATGATTGAAATAGCAAAAAAAGGACGACAATTAGAATTTAGAAATTTTATAAAGAAGATGCTGCTGTAAATTTTTAAAAATTTATAGCATATTTTTTTAGATTACCAGAAAAAATATTTAAAAAAAAATATTTTCTAGAAATATCGAAATAAAAATTATTTTTAGTTGAATATTTTTCTCTTTTTTCATTTTCTTTTTTTTGCAATTTGACATATTAAAAATACCAGCGGGTGAACGAGCTCCGCTCGGAGAAAACAGGTATCGAAGCTAACTCGAAGATTTAAATTTTCAATTGTGATTTATCAAAACAATACATGCCATAAGAAAATTTGTGAAACCATTGGTCAAAAGATAACCGGTTAAAGCGCACCATTGTAAACTATCTAAACAAAGTTTGGAAAGGGAACTATTCTATACAAAGGTAAAGTTTGAAAAGTCATAGGAAATAAAATGTAATTGATAACAAAAAATTATACAATTAAAGACACTGTTCACAACGAATTCGTAAATTTGCTTCCGTTCATCCGCTTCTTGAAAATTCTTGTCCAGGAAAAGGCGTCGATGAGAGAGGTATTGTCGAGCATAAAAGACGATGTAAACTCCGCAGGAAGACGCGTCATATTGGTGGTTGTAAGCGTTGCGAGGTTTCACGATACATCCTTTCAGCTTTTCATTCGTAACAACGGTATTCAAAACGTGTCGCAGTATTTTTCTCAAAACAGCATCTATGGGCAGCGGGTTGTCGACTGAATAGCAGACTAATAGTTGACGTTCTCCATAGCTTGCTTCGTAAATTCCTAGCATCCAGTGCTCGCCTCTATCCATTTGAGCTCTCTTGTGAATGGGAATGAGTAGCGCGTCGAATCCTTGTTGAACGCCGTATAGATCGTTGGAAGCCTTGTTCTGGTCGCTGATATCGTTGAGAAGAGCCATTCCTTCATAAGCGCCATCCGCTGTTGTAACGTAGAAGCGTGCGACAAATTCAGGGTGAAGTGCGGCAACTTTGACGGTCGGGTAAGCTTGTTCGGCGTAATAGAGAAGCATTCTGACAATGACGGTATCTTCTAGTTGTCCATTTGCGGGTAGAATTAAGTTGATCGCTTGTTGTTCCAAAATTCCGGCTCCTTGAGAATTTCATGTAGAGGTGCGTTCTGCATGTTGCAAATGTAGCTTGAAATCTGTCGAATGTTGAAATGTCGGACTCTGTTGACGGTGATTTTAACACAAAAGTTAAACTTTTCACCACATTGATAAATGTAAACTAATGCGAACCTTACAATTAAATTATTAATTCCTTCGTATATTATTGGTTTAAGTTGTCGAAAATTAATATTTCAATTGTAAGGTTCGCATTAGCATACATTTATAAGAGTGAAGAAAAGTATCTGCAGCCATTATGGCGAACTAATAAAGTTTGAAAATATCCTATCTGTAACTCCGAACTGCTCGACCGTAGCGCTTCAAAACCGGGGCCAATCGATTCCTCGTGGCCAAAAACCCCAGACCCCCAAGTCTACCGGAGTTTATTAATTCTGGGGCGATTTTCGACTTGGCAACCATTCCTCGTATTATAGTATAAGATAAAGTATCATAAGAAATGAAACATTATTACTGTTGCCATTTTTAAAGAGTGGGCGTAATTTACATAATTCTACATGTTTTACTCTTCAATTCGTAACCAATTTAATAGAATTTCGCCGGAAGTGGAGTAGTTTTTATTTCTAGTTTACTATTGAAAGTGGATTTTGAGAATGATTTTCCTTAAATTTTCAACAAGATCAATTTAAAATGTAATGTTAATTAAAATAATAATTAAATAAATTAAGTGCCAACTCCTGGTGAACGAACTATAGGCACATAAGTGAAATTAAAAAAATTCTGGATAGAAATATTTTATTAAATTGCATAAAAACTGTAACTTGTAAAGTAGAATCGATTGAGAATTTGCAATAAGCGACGAAAAAAATATCCAAAATTCCGGCCGAAAATCTAATGCATTAGAAAATAAAAAGAAATTGTAATTCATTATAGCGTGAATAAATGCACCTTCTGCATATCTGAAAATGATATGCCTTTTTTCGCGAACAGAGCTTTTAGACAGACTTAATTATCTACATTTGTATTTATAATCGATCCACTTTTTAATTGTTGAGAAGCCTGTTGAAGAACGATACGATAACAGATGAAATTTTCAGTTCTAAAAGCTGAATTAACCAATCTTCTGAACTTACAGAAAGTCCCTTTTATTACAATTTACTGTCACATCTTTAAATAAACTTTTTCATTCTATTTCTATGAAATAGACTGCATTCAGAAATATTTTGCTTTAATTATTATCAGTATCTACCAGCGAAATGCATACCTGCCAACTTTAGATCCCTTCCATTATGATTTTTCCCAGTGGTAGTATAATGGAATTCAAATTTCAATTTTAAGCAAAAAAATACGGTGCATGTGAAAAATCTTTATCTGACAACCATGATAGTAACACATATTAATGTATATGCTTAATTTTTTTAAAAATAGTGGTGATCAAAATAATTTAAAAGATAAGTTTATAAAAGTAAAATAGTATATATTTACAACCACTTTAAATATAAAAATAAAATTTTACGCCAAATGCGTAAAAGTTGGCAGGTATGGAAATGTATTGCTATCAGATACGTATATTAGATTTGAGTACAATATTTAGTATTAGATGAAATTTTTGTATAAAATAAAATATTACATTAAATATATTTTATTTTTTGAAACGGTAGTTTATAAAATTCGAACCACTTCATTTCTACCTCAACATATGTCTAGTAAAAGGAAGCAGTTATTTTTTATTTATTTAAAATTATATTTCTTAAAATGGTTTAATAGTTCATATTCCTTAAAACTCAAATTTTTTTGAAATGTTTTCACAAAAATAATATTAAATGATAAATAATTAATTAAGTCTTGTTTTTGCATAGAATAGTCTTTGTGTAAACGAATTTTATAACTGTGTATAAAATGTTTCATTGAGCTTGAAAATTCATCGAGATATTGCAAAACACGCAAAAAGTAAAATTAAGCGAATTAGAAATTTGATCGATCTACTGATCATACTATTGGAACCATTTCTACAAAATTCGAATTTGATGGAAGAGAAATTTAATAAAAAATGTGTCGTTGTTTGATTGATTATTTTTATTAAAATCAGTGATGGACACTATTCACGGAAATTTTATTCAGCATAAATTTATGATTCGAAAAATGATGAATAATGACTAAATTATTCATATGAAAATTTAGTCATTATTCATTATTCATTTTGAAAATTTATGCAATTTTTTGAATAATGATTGACGAATAAATTCATTAGTCATGACCAATTTTTCTGAATAAAATTTTGAATAACCAGAGAAAAATGCAAGCATTACGTCATTTTCTTTGTTGTTGCGAGTCAATGACAAATTACAGTTATTGATTACAAATGTAATGAACTATAGATAAATCAACTTCTTGCGACGATCATGGCTACAAGTAATCAGAGTAACAAATTATTATCATTTCTCATTACAAGCTGACAATATCATCGCCATCTGTCACCGCTTGTCAACTTACAAGAGGAAGACTAGTAAATTGAGACCCAAAAACCTCTGGTGGACAGATACTTTCGTGACAATGAGGAAAAGAGTGAGAGCACTCAGAAGACAATTTCAAAACAGTCCTGAAGATTTAAGAAGTAATAGTAACAAGAAAGAATTTAAAAAGCTCTTGGCCAAGTATATAAAAATACTCAGGCATCAAAAAAAAAAAAAAAAAAAAAACGATACACTGATAGTTTTACTTTAAACTCGCCGTTTGGCAAATCTTACAAGATCTCAAAAGGTGTCAACGTAAGAAAACAAAATAACATACTTACACTCAGGAAAGACGGCTACAGCACGAGTAACTATAAAGAGTCAATCACTAATATACTTAACTACCATTTTCCCATGATATAGGATGACACCGCTGAGATTCACCTCAGAGGCATTGATGATCCCCTTTTTACTTATTCTGAGATCGAACTCGTCATCAGAAACATCAAATCCAACAAGTCTCCGGGTCCGGATGGAATTCCAGCTGAGGTGTACAGGGACTTATATTATTGTAACAAACAACTGGTTCGGGGCTGTGCTCAACAAATGTTTACAATTGGGTTCTTTCCCAGAACCTTTGAAATCTGCATCTATTTGTTTAAGACCTAAACAAGGTAAAGACCCTCGCTTCCCCCAGAGTTGTCGACCAATCTCACTGCTCTCTACCTGGGATAAAATTCTAGATAAACTAATCACTGAAAGACTAATCTACTTCTTGGAAGGTAAAGCCAAATTACACCCAAACCAATTTGACTTCAGGAGAGGCAATAGAGCGGACGATGCTCTTAACTTTGTTGTCAATTATGTTACGAATGCAAAACAGGTGGTCAAACACACAGTAGGCGTCGCCATGCAACATCAAAAATGCATTCAACTCTTCAAATTGACATATTCTTAAACAAAAGGTTAATGATCTCGGCGACTCGGTGCTGGCAGTAATCTTTGACTTTTGAAACAATCGTCACGTCTGTTTTAACTTTAATGACACTTTTATTGAATCAGCAACTAATGTAGGGGTGACCCAGTGTTCATCCCTGGGACTCATTCACTAGCTCATTCTTATTAAATCACTCTTAAATTATTTCAATTTTAATGATTGTAATTCGCTAGCCTTTGCCTATGACATATTCTTGCTAATGAAACACTCCATCCTGTATAAATTTGATGAACTTGGTGCAGATATCATCCAGTCTCTTACTAATTGGGCCGGATGTCACAACCTTGCACCGGAAAAAACAAAACTAATAACTTTTCCTGAAGACACCAAATGCCTCTGAAGGCAACCATGTATTAATATGGAAGGACAAACACATTAAGTCAATCAAAAACCTTAAATACCTTGGTATAATCTTTGAACCTCGTTTGAGTTGGCCCCACACCTTAAGCAGCTTAAATCTGATGTCACAATATTCTACAACAAATTAACAGTGCCACTTGGGGTTCAAATTTTGTCTTATAACAAAATCAGCCATTTCCCAATAATCTTGCCTTAAAAATATATAACTTCCAAATGGGTAAAAAAAAAATATCGTATATATTATACTTTTTCATGAACCTGGTAAAGACACTGCATCTTCTGAGAACTAACACCCCATTAGCCTCCTTCCAATGCTTAAAAAAAATTCGAAAAAAAAAAAAAAAAAAAAAAAAAACAGAAGAAAGAAAAAAAAAACCTTATTCAACTCCGACTTGATGATTCAGCAAAGCTTTCCTACCCGCAAAATATTCCCAAACAACAAAATGGCTTCCGCACACGCTTCTCTATAACAAAATATCAACAGATTGGAATGTAACAGCAAGCAAAATACAAGTACGGAACTACACTACAGCTCATGCTTGACGTCACTGAAACGTTAAATAGAGTGTGACATTAGAGGACTTATAATCAGAATACTGGTTATGTGCATTTCTGATATCTCCTACTAAGCCTAAACTCATATTTCACTTATTATCGATTCCAAATCAAAATTAATAATACTTACTCCTCATACAGAAACACTAAAGCCGGCTTGCCTCAAGGTAATGTTCTTTAAGACTATTTTGCTTTCTTATCAATGCTAATTACCTGAAAAACAAGAGGAAAGCTTAAACGGTACTGCTCTGCAGGCCAATGACTCCGTAGATATCGCAAAATCAATCAGACACCCCCTTGCACTTGATATATTTCAGAAAAAAAAAATGAAAGACATCGCAACTTGGTGCTTTAAATGGAAGACCAATCTATATCCTGATAAATGCCAACTGTTAAATTTTATTTAAATGAAATTTTGCTTCATTTTACTACCACTGGGAAAAACATTTCGCATAAATTCAAATGTTGAGCTTAGGTTTTATGCTACCAGCCAAATATATTGCTATCAGATACCTTTATATAATGTTTCAAATGAAGATATTATACGCAGAATATCACAACTTAAAAAAAAAACCTTTCCTAACTATTTCTGTGAAATGGCCTATATTTACCGTTTTTTTATTTTTAGTACCCAGCAGCCAAATGTATTGCTAGCAGGTACTTTTTTCAATTCCTCTGGCGAGGCATAAGAACCCTAAATTATCTTAGAAAAAATTAAATTATTTATTAAATCATTTATTAAATTATTTATTCAAGAGCGATACGATAACTGAAGAAATTTTCAGAACTAAAAGACGTATACTTATCAACCAATCTTCTGAACTCAGAAAAAGTCTCTTTCATTACAAATTTTTGTCCCATCTTCAAAATAAATTAAAATAGTAAACTTTTTCTACGAAATAGTTTTTATTCAGAAGTATTTTCCTTTGATTATTTTCAGTATCTACCAGCAAAATGTATAGCTGGCAAATACGAATATTATAGTTATACTTAATATTATCTTGAATATATTTCATTGGAAATTAAAATATATATTAAATATATTTTATTTTCTGTAACGGTAGTTTCTACAATTTGAACTACTTCATTTCTATCTCAACATTTGTGAAGTAAAAAGAAAACAGTACTTTTCTTTATTAGTTTAAAATTACATTTCTTAAAATGATTTAATAATTCATATCATTCAGCCTCAGTCCATTCTCCATTACTATACAAATCTTCAAGACTTTCTTTCCCCCCCTCCCTGACAGGCTTCTCATCTCCTCCATCATATGGTATGGCGAAAGGACATTAAGTGGATTATTTAAATAGAAATTTACAGAATAAATATGTTGAGATTCACGTAAAGTTAGTAATTTATTGTAACATGAATATTTAATAATTTTTTAATAAACATCTATTTAAATACTGCCTCAAATAGAAGTAATAAAAAAGAAGTATTTTTCAATAAATAATTTTGCCGATATTCATCTGTAAACTGAAATATTTATTTTCCTTTTAAGTTAAATAGTATTTATTTGTTTTCGCTTTCCAAAGAAGTAAAAATTGCATTGTACATTTAACAAACAATTTTATGTTTCACATAAATAAAATAATTTATCTACCACTTTGCGTTAAATTTAATAATTATTTGATATAATTTTTCTTTCTCATACATTAATATGTCATGGTGAAAATAAATATCAAATCTACGTGTAATAGTAAGTGGTAGAATAAGCAATACAGTAGTTGAATTTTTACAGTGGGCCACAGTACTTTTACATATCTGTTGTTATGGATGGTGTTTTCAATATAAATGTAAACAATAACAATCGCGAGATCAATCTGTTTGTCTAAAGGCGTGGTTTCTTAACACAAGCGCTTTATCTGGGCGTCAGCGGGACGTTGACGTACCGCTGACGCCAACCTGTCCTAACAAACCAGGCCCTAGTTAGCTCAGCGTCAGCAGTCGGTCCAACGCACAAGCGACTAGGGGGCGGACGATTCCATAATGTTAAAAATTTAAGAGTTTTGTCGGAAGAGTGAAAATAGGGAAATTACACTGAGAATATTGGCATACCTGCCAACTTTTAATCCTTTCGAGGATGATTTTCCCCACTGGTAGTAAAATGGAATTTAAATTACAAGTTTAGGCAGAAAAATGCGTTGTATTATGAAAGAGCTTCAGTTAACTATCAAAACAGTATTACATATTAATATATTTGCTTGATATTTTTAATACTAGTGGTGGTCAAAAAGATTATAAATTAAATTTATAAATGCAGGGAATATATAGAAAGCATACATTTTACTACTACTTTAAATATAGAACTAAAATTTTACGCCAAATGCGTAAAAGTTGGCAGGTATGATGGAGATTTTTTCATTCGGTTCCTTGGCGTATTGGTTAAATTTCAAAGGTTTGCCGTCACCGTTTGCATTTGTTTATGTTTATTTTTTGCGACATTTGCTGCCATTTTCGAAATCGTATAAAACATCTTATTTGTTGAATTTTTTCGCTATGTTTTTGTTTTTATTATTGTTATCCATTTATTATTATTGTTATGTTTTTATTATTGTTATACATTTCCGTCTAAAGCGAAAATGGATTTTCATGTTGAACAGACACATGATATTAAAATCTGAAAGGAAATTTTTAAATTTTCTTCGTTAGACTCATTTTCTTCTTAGAAAGAAAGTAATGAACATGAAAATCATGTCCAGAATTATGGATCTAAAGAGAATGGTAGTTCTAAAACCACCGACTACTATTGTCGTCGAAGTGGAGTATTTCATTCAAGAGGTATGGAATAAAGAAATATAAAATGTATGGGTAGCAACAAAATTAATGCTAACTGCCCTGCTATGATGAATCCCCTGCTATGTTAGTTTGGATAATCTAGTTTGAATCTTAAGCTTTTTTAATTTTAATATTGATCACTCAGTGGTACAGTACCTGTTATCTTAAGAAGTAAATTTCAGTATTTAATAGGTGGAATAGCATTATATCTAAAAGTAAATGAATTCATACTTGTAATGCTTCGTAACTACCACTATAAATATAAAATACCAAAACATTAGTATATATAAGACATGTTTCGTGGATTCTATCATGAAGTACCTTTTGGTAGATGAGGGTGGACATAGTCCATAGTCGATTAATAAAAATCCCCTCATTGGTGACCCGGACGTGATAACAACTTGTCAATATTGAAGTATGATCCACATGAAACAGTTGATTTGCTTAAAAATATGCTGCTCAGAGGAGAAAAAAAAATCTGGTGAAGTAAATAAAGACTCCCGGCCAATAAACAAAAAAAAAATGAAGGATAAAAAAATAATGAGCGAAATGCTATAAACAAAAAAAAAAAAAAAAAAAAAAAACTGAAGAAAAAAATATATAATGAGCAAAAAATTGATATAAATAAATAAGTAGCATGAATCAACTAGTGGTTGGTAGGTAACCGTTCATCAAACTCTATAACACTTAAAATTCTGGAAATGGAGTAATGTGGCGTATTCAAATTTTTTTGAAACGTTTTTAAAAAAAAATGCGCCAGACACAATACAGCTGAAATGCGCCAGATTCTTAAACAGATTTTTATTTCATTTTATAACAGGAGTTAAACAGCTGACCCAATTTTCAGTTTACGTATATCAATATTCAATTCCGTAGCCTTGTAATTTTGGACCTCATCCAGAAAATTCCTGGATCAACTGTTCACATTTCCGTTACGCGAGGAGGAAAATCGCGAAAATCTTCAACGGTTCACTTGACTGCAAAGGGATTCAAACCCTTGATCTGTCTACCTCACAGGATATATACACAGAGGTCAATGCGAGCCGGAAGGAGAATTCGTATTGACCAGTCTTTGTTGGGATTCGAACCTAAGTCATCTCATTCGGAGGTGAGCACTCCATCCCCTGAGCCACCACTTCTTGGAATAAAACTTTTTTAAAAATAATAATTTATATCCTTAAAATTTGGTTTGCCCGATGGAATATTAAAAATTTTAATTTTGTTCTCAATTTCTTCTGCTTCCTTTTTATTTCTTTATCGATTGAACTTTCATCTGCAAATTTTAATCATTCATCTTTATTTTTTAAAATATGTCATTTGTCTTTAATTTTGCTGCTAGTACTTGAACTTCCAATTGTTACTTTTAAAAATTGTTTGCCTTCAGGAATTTAATGAGTTATACCAGCTGAAAAGGTGTTTCTAAAAATATATTTGAAAACTATCTTTTAACTACTTTCTATTTTGGTATGCTACAGGTTTTTTAAGGATATTTATTTTGGACTACACAATAATGATGTTTGATACTAATAAAATAAAAAATCTTATATTTCATCTAAATCTAATTTTTCATCCCACTTTTCTTACACCTCACAGTAAATCTAATTTTTTATCTAAATATTTCTCTCAAAAATTACAAACTCAAAATTTTTATTCTGTATGAGAAATACATAAATATAACATTTAGTATAAGAATAAAAGTTCTTCAATTAGAAGCTTGTATTGTTGTAAACATATCGAATTTTGCGAAGTGTGAAAATACGGGCTTTTGATTGGCCAAATTTGTCCATCATAATTGCGATAACTCATAGTGTTATTAAATAAATAATAAATAAATAAAATTTATGCCACTTTTTGCATTTTAGTTGCCTGTGACTACGCTGCATAACTTTTGTTATTTTTTCTATTACAAACTAACATAATTTATCGCATCGTAAACATATGATCTCCTTCTTCCTACCACTTTCTACGTAGCTGAGGAGTGGGAACTCTTAGTAGGCACACAAATTAAAAAAAACTCTGGATCGAAATGTATTGTTAAATTGCATAAAAACAGTATCTTGCAAAGTGAAACCGATTGCGAATTTGAAATCAGCGACGAAAAAATATCCAAATTTCCGGTCAAAAGTCTAATGCATTAGAAAATGAAAAGAAATTGTAATTCATTACAGCGTGAATAAATGCACCTTTTGCATATCTGAAAATGATATGCGCTTTTTCGCGAACAGAACTTTCAGACAGACCTAATTATCTATATTTGTGTTTATAATTGAACCACGTTTTAATCGTTGCGAAGCCTGTTCAAGAGTGATACGAAAACTGAAGAAATTTTCAGATCTAAACGAAGAATTACAAACTACTGTAACATCATTAAAAGAAATAAACTTTTTCTATTTATTTCTATGAAGTAGTCTGTATACAGAAATATTTCCATCATTTATTTTAGGATCTACCAGCAAAATGCATTGCTATCAGATACCTTTATTACATTTTGTTTTTTGAAATTGAAAATCCTGTATATAAAGTTATTATATAAAGTTAAAAATTTATATTAAATATATTTTATTTTATTTTCTAAACGGTAGATTTTAAAATTTGTATCACCTCAATACTATCTGAACATTTGTCAAGTAAAAAAAAGCAGTACTTTTTTTATTTATTTAAAATAACATTTTTTAGAACGATTTAATGACTCATATACTTTAAAATTCAAAATTTTTGAAACGTTTTTGCAAATATAATAATAAATGATAAATAATTATCAGAGATACTTTTAGCAAAGTAAAATTAAAATTACAAAAGTAAAGTTCTCTTAATTTTACAAAAGTAAAATTAAGAGAACTAAACTTTTGATCGTTCTCCTGACCATACTATGGGATTTGGACAGAATTTGACCAAAAAGAAACTTAATAAAAAATTTGCGGTTATATGACTGATTTTGTTTCTGGAAATATTGTCTGCCGCACTAATTATTGTGTGCAATTAATTAATGCTAATTTATATTTTGTCCTTTAAATCGTGAACATCGGTTCTGAAGTCTAATTTCGATCAATAGTTCATATGTTTTCTGAGTTTTCATATTTTTTGCAACAAAAACAAAATAGGAATAAGATAAAGTTAAAACTAAAAATTTTACGCATTAAATGCCAATTATAAACCTGTTTTTAATCATTATTTATTACATAATATGTTTTTTATTTTAAAATAGTATGTATTTCTAGGTTTGCCACGGGTGACAAAGATAGCAAATCGTGGTGACGATTAAAATTTAGAATTTTATCAAAACAGATTAAAATTTGCACATTTTGTAGCATATTTTTTTTTAGATTATAAGAAATGCCAACATGCTCAGCTTTGCAAAAAAATATTTTCAAATAATATCAAAATAATTTTTAGTTTCAGCTGTTTTACATTTTTGTTATTTGACATATTGAAAATATGAAGTATCATAAGAGACGCAACATTATTACTGTCGTCGTCTCGTTTCGATGCTTTTAAAGAGTGGGCGGAATTTTCCTCATTTTTCAGCCACTTCAATGAAATAGCCTATATTCGGAAATAGTTTCCTTTCTTTATTTCCAGTATCTATCAGCAAAATAAATTGCTTTCAGATACCTATATTAAATTCTGACGAATCTATAAGTCTCAGTAAAAAGTTAGCAGTTATGAAAGATATATTAAATATATTTTATTTTCTGAAACGGTAGTTTTCACTTTACTTTACTTTATTTAACAAAAATTGGGTGCCTAGGCCCCATACAAAAAAGTTTGAGTTGTGATTTTTTAAGGAAAGCATTTAGAGGAAAAACTAATTTTTTAAATTCATTTTTTGTGTTTCCGATTATTTTTGGAATTGAAGGTATTCGACAATAACTATTCAACGACAGGTAGGCTTTTTTTGAAAATAAAAGCGAATGAAATAAAATATTTATAATTTGTAAAATATTTATAGAAAGTAGAATTGAACCCGCATAAATTGCTTTTCAAAAAGCAACTTTCAGTAACATAAAGTATGTAGTGTAGTGGGAAAAAAAAAAGAAAAAGGAAAAAATTATTTATGTTCTCTCATAGATCTCACCAGCAGAAGAATGTTTGGCCGTGAGATGTAGAATAACAGGCTTATCTTATAATAAATACTTCAAAAGAATAATTTCAACTTTTGTAGAATAAACTATTTTATGCCAAGAAACAACAATTATTGTAAAGTAATTACCTGGGTATCTGAACGGTAGCGAGCAGGTGGTATAGCCCATTGTCCCAAAAACCAATTTTTGAGCTCATTAATGGGTGAAAATCACCTGTGAATGACTACTGCGACATTCAGATCTTTTACATCTTTATGTGTCAATTTCATACCCTCCAACTGCTACGGAATTTCCGTAGTTTCAGAAATCTTCTTTTCAGACGGTAGCAAAATTAATGTCTTAATATTTAAAAAAAATTAATTTTAGCGTAACTTGTCCACTATTACTTATAAAAGTGCATGCCATATGGCTAGATTCTTAAGTTCTGATAAAAGTTTTATGTGAGATCCATTTGCTTTAAAAATTTCTACTTTGATTCGCTACCACTAGAAAGAATTATTTTCAAACTCTTCATAAGTTGGAGGGTATGCAATTTTAAAGAGCCTACCTCCATGAAACGCATAGAAATAGACTTCGAGTCTATCTCATGCCTGTGTTTAACATAGACACATAATAATTCATTCACAATTGAAACTGTTTATCTTGGCCTGCATCAAGTTGTGAAGAGGCCTGGAGCTGATGGGTAACCTCAGGATCATCAGCTTTTATAAATAATTAGTCGAATTATAAATTTTTATAGATAACAATAAAACATTTTAGTTTAGGTAAAAGTGATAAATACGTTTTGATATGTTCAAGTGACTGATATGCTCGGTTATAATGCATAGCTGCCAACTCTTCCGGAAGATTTCATTTTCATATTTAAAGTGGTAGTAATTATATACTATTTTTTCTTTCATAATCTTAATTTTTAAATGATATTGATCACCACTATACTTACAAAAATTAAGCACATATATTAATGTGCGTTACTATCATGGTTGCCAACCTAAGTTTTCTCAAGTACAATGTATTTGTTTGCTTAAAATTGAAGTTTTAATTCCATTTTAATACCACTGGGAGAAATGATAATGGAAGGGATTAAAAGTTGGCAGGTATGATAATGTGATAGGTTTTAAAATTCCATTTAAACATTATCTGCAAAAATTTTTAAAAAAAATTTACTCTAGTCTTTTTACTTTTTTTTTTAAAAATCTTAAATTTTTCTTCTTTAAAAATTTCTTAGAATTTGCATCTTAATTCCAATAAACATTAAAATACGCTTATTAATAAATTTATATAAATCCCCCAAAAAATAGCAAGTAAACGGTCATAAAATTGAAAATAAACGCTCATAATATTGACCAGTAAAGAGCAACTTTTATTATTTATAATGACAAGATTTTGAATAGAAATGACTTAAATTACAGTTACATACTACGAAGATCTAAAACACACAAGTTTTAATTTGTTAACTGTTTACATGTTGAAGAGAGAAATTCTAAAAACAAAGCTCATCAAATAAGTTTAAAAAATAAAATGCAAACAAAAAAAGCTGAAATGCGCCAGATTATTAAAACAACGGTAGATTGAAAAAATAAATCTAAGCAAGCATTTATTTATAATTCCAATAGATTTTTATTGTATTTTTTACCCGGCGTTAAACAGCTGACCAATTCTTAGCTTACATTTGTCAATGTTCAATTCTGTAACCTTGAAAATTCGGACCTTATCCAGAAAATTCCTGGATCATGAATAGGGACAAACTAGCCTTAGTGGAGGACTTTTTTTTATGCAATTATCCACATTTCCGTTACCTGAGGAGGATAATCACGAAAACCTTCAACGGTTTACCTGACTGCAAAGGGATTCAAACCCTTGATCTGTCTTCCTCAGAGGATATTTAAACAGAGGTCAATGCGAGCTGGGAGGATAATTCGTATTGACCAGCCCTCGCTGAGATTCGAACCTTAGTCATCTCATTCGGAGGAGAGCACTCCATTCCCTGAGTAACCACTCCTGGGAATAAAATTTGTTTAAATGACAATTTATTTCCTTAAAATTTGGTTCACCTGATGGAGTCTTAAAAGTTTTAACTTTTGTTCTCAATTTCTTCTGCTTCCTCTTTATTATTACTTTATTTCTTGAACTTTCATCTGCAATTTTTAATCGTTAATCGCTATTTTTTAAAATACATAATTCGTCATTAATTTCGCTGCTAGTACTTGCACTTCCAATTGTTACTTTTAAAAATTGTTAACCTTTAGGAATATAATGAGTTATACCTGCTTGAATGGTATTTCTAAAAATATGTTTGAAAAGTATCTACTAACTACCTTCTAATTTGGTATGCTACAGGTTTTGGAAGAATATTTATTTTAGACTACATAATACAGATTCTTGATACTAATGAAATAAAAAATCTAATATTTCATCTGAATCTAAATTTGCATCCCACTTTTCTTGCACCTCATATAAAATCTAATTTTATATCTAAATATTTCTCTCAAAAGTCACAAACTCCAAATTTTTATTATGTATTAGAAATACATAAATTAATATAAAGTTTTGTGAAAAAAATAAAAGTTCTTCAATTAGAGGCTTGTATTTTTGACTGGCTTTTTTTAAAATACGGGCGTTTGATTGGCCAAATTTGTCCATCGTAATTGCGAAAATACAGATAAATTCCGTGCTAGAAAGCCATGGATTTACGAAATATAGATTTTTGTATATAGTTTTTTGTATTTGTACGATAGATTAATGAAGATGCCAACATTAAAATGAAGGATTTCCGATTGTATGATATTTTGCTTCAAAAAAGTTTATTCAAGAAGGAAACCTAAAATAAACTTTCAATTCGTTGGGGATCCCTCTGATAAGGGGGTCAGGTGCAATTGTCCCTTATGACACCCTCCTTGTCAGGCATAGCATGTTTGCGGAGTCTCCCAAATCCATACATAGTTTGTTTTGTTGAAATGCATGTTTAAAAAATCTGTTATATTGATGCAAAATACGGTCAAAACTCTAATGCATTATAAAATAGAAAAAAAAAATTGTAATTCACGATAGCGTGAATAAATGCTCCTTTTGCATATCTGAAAATGATACGTGTTTTTTCGCGAACAGAACTTTCAGACAGACCTAATTATTTATATTTGTGCTTATAATTGAACAATTTTTTAATTGTTGAGAAGCCTGTTCAAGAGCGATACGAGTACGGAAGAAATTTTCAGATCTGACAGAAGAATACTTATCAACCAATCTTCTGAAATCACAAAAAGTCCCTGTTATTATAATTTACTATTATTACAATTTAAAAAAAAAGAAAATAAACTTTTTCTTTCCATTTCAATGAAATAGATTGCATTTTGATATACTTTCCTTAATTTTTTTTCAGTATCTTCTAGCAATATGCATTACTATCAGTTACCTATATTAGATTTTGAACAAGTTGTGATATAATTAAAGTCTACAAAATTAAAATATATATTAAATATATTTTATGTCCTAAAACGGTAGTTTATAAAATTTGAACCTCCTCATTTCTATCTCAACATTTGTCACGAAAATTGATGCAGTATTTTTTATATTTATTTAACGTTACATTTCTTAAAATGATTTAATAATTCATATACCTTAAAGTTCAAAATGTTTTTAAACGATTTCACAGAAATAATAATAAATAATTATTTAAAGCTACTTTTTACATAGAAGAATCTTTGGATAAACGAATTTTATAACTGTGTATAAAATGTTTCGATGAGCTTGAAAATTCATCGAGGTATTGCGAAGCACGCAAAATTTAAAATTAAGAGCACTATACTTTTGATTGCTCTCCTGACCATACTACGGGAATCGGACACAGTTCGAATTTGAGGAAAGAGAAACTTAATAAAAAATGTGCGGTTATATGACTGATTTCGTTTCTTTAAATATTGTCTTCTGCACTTATTAATGAGTGCAATTAATGAATGCAAACTCAAGTCTTGGCCCTTGAATCATAAACATCGGTTCTGAAGTCTGATTCCGATCATTAGTTCATATGTTATTCAGAGTTTTTATTCTTTTGCAACAAAAACAAAATACAAACAAGATAAAGTTAAAACTAAACATTGTATGCATTGAATGCAAATTATGAGCCTGTTTTAAATCGTTATTTATTACAAACATGTTTTTTTTTTTTAAATAGTATGCATTGTTTGACCCTATTGATTGAAATAGCAAAAAAGGACGACAATTAAAATTTAGAAATTTTATAAAAAAGATGCTGCTATAAATTTTTGAAAATTTATAGCATATTTTTTTAGATTAGCAGAAAAAATATTTTTAAAAAAATATTTTCTAGAAATATCGAAATAAAAATTATTTTTAGTTGAATATTTTTCTCTTTTTTCATTTTTTTTTTGATAATTTGACCTATTAAAAATATAAAGTATCATAAGAAATGAAACATTATTACTGTTGCCTTGTGGTGGCATTTTTAAAGAGTGGGCGTAATTTTCCTAATTCTACATGTTTTACTCTTCAATTCGTAACCAATTTAATAGAGTTTCGTCGAAAGTAGAGTAGTTTTTATTTCTAGTTTACTATTGAAAGTGGATTTTGAGAATGATTTTCCTTAAATTTTCAACAAGATCAATTTAAAATGTAATGTTAATTAAAATAATAATTAAATAAATTTTCTACCGCTTTTTACATTTTAGTTGCCTGTGACGTCACTGCATATCTTTTGCAAGGAGTACAACTTCAGCGTGATAAATGATACATGTAAGTTAAAAATAATTGCTTGTTATGGAAAAAAGTATATAGTACCGATTATATTTTTCATTACAAACTAACACAATTTATCGCATTGTAAACGTATATGTATTTTCTTTTTCTTCCTACCACTTTCTATGTAGCTGAGAAGTGGTAACTCTTAGTAGGCACATAAGTGAAATTAAAAAAACTCTGGATAGAAATATTTTATTAAATTGCATAAAAAACTGTAACTTGTAAAGTAGAATCGATTGAGAATTTGCAATAAGCGACGAAAAAAATATCCAAAATTCCGGCCGAAAGTCTAATGCATTGGAAAATAAAAAGAAATTGTAATTCATTATAGCGTGAATAAATGCACCTTTTGCTTACCTTAAAATGATATGCGTGTTTTGACGTGTTTTTTCGCGATCAGAGCTTTTAGACAGACTTAATTATCTACATTTGTATTTATAATCGATCCACTTTTTAATTGTTGAGAAGCCTGTTGAAGAACGATACGATAACAGATGAAATTTTCAGTTCTAAAAGCTGAATTAACCAATCTTCTGAACTTACAGAAAGTCCCTTTTATTACAATTTACTGTCACATCTTTAAATAAACTTTTTCATTCTATTTCTATGAAATAGACTGCATTCAGAAATATTTTGCTTTAATTATTATCAGTATCTACGAGCGAAATGTATTGCTATCAGATACGTATATTAGATTTGAGTACAATATTTAGTGTAAGATGAAATTTTTTATAAAATAAAATATTACATTAAATATATTTTATTGTTTGAAACGGTAGTTTATAAAATTCGAACCACCTCATTTCTACCTCAACATATGTCTAGTAAAAGGAAGCAGTTATTTTTTATTTATTTAAAATTATATTTCTTAAAATGGTTTAATAATTCATATTGCTTAAAATTCAAATTTTTTTGAAATGTTTTCACAAAAATAATAATAGATGATAAATAATTACTTAAGGTTTGTTTTTGCATAGAATAGTCTTTGGGTAAACGAATTTTATAATTGTGTATAAAATGTTTCATTGAGCTTGAAAATTCATCGAGATATTGCAAAACACGCAAAAAGTAAAATTAAGCGAATTAGACATTTGATCGATTTCCTGACCATACTATTGGAACCATTTCTACAAAATTCGAATTTGATGGAAGAGAAACTTAATAAAAAATGTGTCGTTATTTGATTGATTATTTTTATTAAAATCAGTGATGCACACTATTCACGGAAATTTTATTCACGACTAAATTTATTCAGCATAAATTTATGATTCGAAAAATGATGAATAATGACTAAATTATTCATATGAAAATTTAGTCATTATTCATTTTGCAAATTTATGCAATTTTTTGAATAATGATTGACGAATAAATTCATTAGTCATGACTAATTTTTCTGAATAAAATTTTGAATAACCAGAGAAAAATGCAAGCATTACGTCATTTTCTTTGTTGTTGCGAGTCAATGACAAATTACAGTTATTGTTTACAAATGTAATGAACTATAGATAAATCAACTTCTTGCGACGATCATGGCTACAAGTAATCAGAGTAACAAATTATTATCATTTCTCATTACAAGCTGACAACATCATCGCCATCTGTCACCGCTTGTCAACTTACAAGCGGAAGACTAGTAAATTGAGACCCAAAAACCTCTGGTGGACAGACACTCTCGTGACAATGAGGAAAAGAGTGAGAGCACTCAGAAGAAAATTTCAAAACAGTCCTGAAGACTTAAGCAGTAATAGTAACAAGAAAGAATTTAAAAAGCACTTGGCCA